>NC_092734.1:31727512-32027512 GCF_047496885.1 Scyliorhinus torazame
AGCCTGTGCAATGTGCCCCAATTCTTAGCTATCTGGATCCCCAGGTAACGAAAGTCTCTTGTTACCTTCCTCAACGGTAGGTCTTCTATTTCTCTACTCTGCTCCCCTGGATGCACCACAAACAGCTCACTCTTCCCCATGTTCAATTTATTCCCTGAAAAATCCCCAAACTCCCCAAGTATCCGCATTATTTCTGGCATCCCCTCCGCCGGATCCGCCACATATAGTAGCAAATCATCCGCATATAAAGATACCCGGTGTTCTTCTCCTCCCCTAAGTATTCCCCTCCATCGCTTGGAACCCCTCAGCGCTATCGCCAGGGGCTCAATCGCCAGTGCAAACAGTAATGGGGACAGAGGACATCCCTGCCTTGTCCCTCTATGGAGCCGAAAATATGCCGATCC
Source organism: Scyliorhinus torazame (assembly GCF_047496885.1). Taxonomy (NCBI): domain Eukaryota; kingdom Metazoa; phylum Chordata; class Chondrichthyes; order Carcharhiniformes; family Scyliorhinidae; genus Scyliorhinus; species Scyliorhinus torazame. The sequence goes on from NC_092734.1 coordinate 31,727,917, forward strand.
CCGTCCATTCGTGACCACACTCGCCACTGGGGCCCTATACAATAGCTGCACCCATCTAACATACCCCTCTCCAAAACCAAATCTCCTCAACACCTCCCACAGATAATCCCATTCCACTCTATCAAATGCTTTCTCGGCATCCATCGCCACTACTATCTCCATTTCACCCTCTGGTGGGGCCATCATCATTACCCCTAACAGCCTCCGTATATTCGTGTTCAGCTGTCTCCCCTTCACAAACCCAGTTTGGTCCTCGTGAACCACCCCCGGACACATTCCTCTATTCTCATTGCCATTACCTTGGCCAGGACCTTGGCATCCACATTTAGGAGGGAAATTGGTCTGTAGGACCCGCATTGTAGCGGGTCCTTTTCCTTCTTTAAGAGAAGCGATATCGTTGCTTCAGACATAAGTCTCGGGGGCAGTCGTCCCCTTTCCTTTGCCTCGTTAAAGGTCCTCGTAAGTACCGGGGCGAGCAAGTCCAAATATTTTCTGTAAAATTCAACTGGGAATCCGTCCGGTCCCGGGGCCTTTCCCGTCTGCATGTTCCTAATTCCTTTCACCACTTCTTCTACCTTGATCTGTGCTCCCAGTCCCACCCTTTCCTGCTCTTTCACCTTGGGAATTTCCAGCCGATCCAAAAAATCCATCATTCTCTCCCTCCCATCCGGGGGTTGAGCTTCATATAATTTTTTATAAAATGTCTTGAACACTTCATTCACTCTCTCCGCTCCCCGCTCCATCTCTCCTTCCTCATCGCTCACTCCCCCTATTTCCCTCGCTGCTCCCCTTTTCCTCAATTGGTGTGCCAGCAATCTGCTCGCCTTCTCCCCATATTCATACTGTACACCCTGCGCCTTCCTCCATTGTGCCTCTGCAGTACCTGTAGTCAGCAAGTCAAATTCCGCATGCAGCCTTTGCCTTTCCCTGTACAGTCCCTCCTCCGGTGCTTCCGCATATTGTCTGTCCACCCTCAAAAGTTCTTGCAGCAACCGCTCCCGTTCCTTACTCTCCTGCTTCCCTTTATGTGCCCTTATTGATATCAGCTCCCCCCTAACCACCGCCTTCAACGCCTCCCAGACCACTCCCACCTGAACCTCCCCATTGTCATTGAGTTCCAAGTACTTTTCAATACATCCCCTCACCCTTAGGCACACCCCCTCATCCGCCATTAGTCCCATGTCCATTCTCCAGGGTGGGCGCCCTCCTGTTTCCTCCCCTATCTCCAAGTCTACCCAGTGTGGGGCATGATCCGAAATGGCTATAGCCGTATATTCCGTTCCCCTCACCTTCGGGATCAATGCCCTACCCAACACAAAAAAGTCTATGCGCGAATAGACTTTATGGACATAGGAGAAAAACGAGAACTCCTTACTCCTAGGTCTACTGAATCTCCACGGGTCCACACCTCCCATCTGCTCCATAAAATCCTTAAGCACCTTGGCTGCTGCCGGCCTCCTACCAGTCCTGGACTCCGACCTATCCAGCCCTGGTTCCAACACCGTGTTAAAGTCTCCCCCCATTATCAGCTTTCCCGTCTCTAGGTCCGGGATGCGTCCTAGCATTCGCCTCATAAAGTTGGCATCATCCCAGTTCGGGGCATACACGTTTACCAAAACCACCATCTCTCCCTGTAATTTGCCACTCACCATCACGTATCTGCCCCCGTTATCCGCCACTATAGTCTTTGCCTCGAACATTACCCGCTTCCCCACTAATATAGCCACCCCCCTGTTTTTCGCATCCAGCCCCGAATGGAACACCTGCCCCACCCATCCTTTACGCAGCCTAACCTGGTCTATCAGTTTCAGGTGCGTTTCCTGTAACATAACCACATCTGCTTTAAGTTTCTTAAGGTGTGCGAGTACTCGTGCCCTCTTTATCGGCCCGTTGAGCCCTCTCACGTTCCACGTGATCAGCCGAGTTGGGGGGCTTCCCACGTGATCAGCCGAGTTGGGGGGCTTCCCCCCCCCCCCCCCCCCCCCCCTTGCCGGTTAGCCATCATCTTTTTCCAGCTTCTCACCCAGTTCCCACGCAGCTGTATCTCCCCCAGGCGGTGCCCCCCCGCCCATCCTCTCCCGTACCCACTCCCCCCTTTCCCCAGCAGCAGCAACCCAGTAATTCCCCCCTCCCACCCCCCCCCGCTAGACCCCCCGCTAGCGTAGTTACTCCCCCCATGTTGCTCCCAGAAGTCAGCAAACTCTGGCTGACCTCGGCTTCCCCCCGTGACCACGGCTCGCACCGTGCGACGCCCCCCTCCTTCCTGCTTCTCTATTCCCGCCATAATTATCATAGCGCGGCCCCGCCTCCCATGGCCAACGCCCCATCTCCTCTCCCTCCCCACCTCCCCCCATCACCACCTGTGGGAGAAAGAAAAGTTACCATACCGCAGGATTAGAACATAAAACCCCTCTTCGCCCCCCCCATTCGCCCCCCCACTTTGTCCAAACGTTCTTTTTCATAATCCACTCATTCCAGTTTTTCTTCTACAATAAAAGTCCACGCTTCATCCGCCGTCTCAAAGTAGTGGTGCCTCCCTTGATATGTGACCCACAGTCTTGCCGGTTGCAGCATTCCAAATTTTATCTTCCTTTTATGAAGTACCGCCTTGGCCCGATTAAAGCTCGCCCTCCTTCTCGCCACCTCCGCACTCCAGTCTTGATAAACGCGGATCACCGCGTTCTCCCATTTACTGCACCGAGTTTTCTTCGCCCATCTAAGGACCATTTCTCTATCCTTAAAACGGAGGAATCTCACCACTATGGCTCTGGGAGTTTCTCCTGCTCTCGATCCTCGCACCATAACTCGGTACGCTCCCTCCACCTCCAACGGACCCGTCGGGGCCTCCGCTCCCATTAACGAGTGCAGCATCGTGCTCACATATGCCCCGACGTCCGGCCCCTCCACACCTTCAGGAAGGCCAAGAATCCTCAGGTTGTTCCTCCTTGCGTTGTTTTCCAGTGCCTCCAACCTCTCCACACATCGTTTCTGATGTGCCTCCTGTATCTCCGACTTCACCACCAGGCCCTGTATATCGTTCTCGTTCTCGGCTGCTTTCGCCTTCACGACCCGAAGCTCCTGCTCCTGGGTCTTTTGTTCCTCCTTTAGCCCTTCGATCGCCTGTAGTATCGGGGCCAACAACTCTTTCTTCATTTCCTTTTTTATCTCCTCCACGCAGCATTTCAAGAACTCTTGTTGTTCAGGGCCCCATATGAAACTGCCACCTTCCGACGCCATCTTGGTTTTTGCTTGCCTTCCTTGCCGTTGTTCCAAAGGATCCGCTGCAATCCGGCCACTTTCCTCTCCTTTTTCCATCCGTGTCCAGGGGGAACACCCTTCTTGTTTACCGCACGGTGTTTTTAGCCGTTAAAATTGCCGTTGGGGCTCCTATCAAGAGCCCAAAAGTCCGTTCCACCGGGAGCTGCCGAAACGTGCGACTTAGCTGGTCATCGCCGCACCCGGAAGTCTTATATCACCATCTTGTGGCCGAATACAATTCAACAGCTGTTAAACACAATTAACTTTTGATTTTGCCAAAAGTCAAAAAATTTGCAACAGAAAATCAAGGGTACAAAATGCAAGGCTCCCCCCATCCCCTCCACACACACGCACACAGACTCTACACCTGCTAAAATGTCACTACATAAACAGTGGAATTCTCTCCCTCACCGGAGGAAACCAGAAGAGAGACTAAAATGGCACTTTCCAGACGAGCATCAGTTGGGAATCGGGATGATTTCTCTCTCGTCAAGGGCTGCATGGCACAAGTGATTGAACAGGGCGGTACAGCAGACACACAGTTTGTAAATAAGCCACCCACCCAGCTAGAAGACAGAGGGTGACAGAGCAAGGAGCATCCAGAACAATCTCTGGATTTAACACCGACTGACAAACAGGTGTTTCTTACAGCTCGAGAAATGACACAAGGGGTTCAAACTTCCTCTATGTTTCGTGTGTATTCAGCCTGCAGCTATACACTGATCTACACAGAAACTAGGAGCTGTAGTAGGCCAAATGCAATCGTTCCTAAGAATTTAAAAAATATATATTTATGGAACATGGGCAACACTGGCAAGGCCAGTGTTACTGCCCACCCTCAGTTGCCTCAGGTGGTGAGCTGCCGCCTTGAATTGCTGCAGTCCTTGTGTTGTAGGTACACCCACAGTGCTCTTAGGGAAGGAAGTCCATGATTTTGACCCAGCAAGTGAAGAAACGTGGACATATTTCCAAGTCACAAGGGTACGTGGCTAGGAGGGGAAGCTCCAGGTGGTGGTGATCCAAGGTATCTGCTCTTGTCCTTCTAGATGGTAGAGGTCATGGGTTTGGAAGGTGCTGCCTAAGGAACATTGATGAGTCCCTGCAGTGCATCTTGTAGATGGTACGCATGGCTGCTGTTCGTCTGTGGCGGAGGGATTGAATATTTGTGGACGAGGTAGCAATCAAACAGGTTGCTTTATCCTGGATGGTACAGAGGGTGTGGTTGGATTTCTGCAATCCATGCCCTTGCAGCCTTCCCTTATCAATTACAGGCCCAAGAGCTTGTAGTCTCACATGATTGGGTACTTACTGAACATTCCTGGGTTTTGACCAAGCCATATCACGTGTCTCCTTCAATCCCAGACGCAGGCCATTTACTGCACCAATAGTAGCACCTGATGAAACAGAAAAGAACTATAAATGATTACAGAAAGGCAAATTTTAGGTTTATTACCAAGTGGTAAACTCCATTTCCCAGCTGACATACCGTGCCATCGAAATGCACAAGTATACATGACCAAAGTGAGCAACTGGGGTATGGAACATCTGTCCTCTTTATACCTGCAATCATACTGTATTTCCCAGGTTAGTTAAAGCACAATCAGATTCAGTGAAAAGCACCCAACCACTGGACCATTAGTGCATCCATCTCCACATCGATAGCAAGGGCTCTGTGACCCTACCAACTCAAAATATCAGAAACTGTTCTGAAACGACTGTCACTGGAAACTGGATTAAATTAGTGTAAGATTGATTAGAAATTTGGGATGATCTTCCTCTTTCACAAGAGATTTCATCCACTCCTAACAGGCAAATAATGCAGATATCTGGTCAATGTTCACATGGAACTACAAACACTTCCTTCTGCTGACAAGACCGTTTCCTTTTCTGCCAAACCTATTTTTTTTAAAAATAAAAAAATAATTAGAGTACCCAATTCTTTTTTTTTTTTTTTTTTATTAATCAAAAAGGGGCAATTTAACGTGGCCAATCCACCTACCCTGCACATCTTTTGGGTTGTGGGGTGAGACTCACGCAGACACAGGGAGAATATGCAAACTCCACACGGACAGTGACCCGGGGCTGGAATCGAACCGGGGTCTTTGGCGCCGTGAGGCAGCAGTGCTAACCACTGTGCCGCCCTTAAACCTGCTATTATGCAGCAGGTACGAAGTGTACCGTGAATCTGCCCAGGTTTCTATTTTTAGGAATGGTAATAGATTGGATGATACAGTATAACATGGTAAAGTCAACAGCTGCCCAGGCGAGGGTAGCACAAGCCAAAACTCTCTTATTATGGTTCCATGAAATACACCAAGCATACTCCAGGTTTGATGCAATGTCTTTGCTTGAACTCAATTCAATGCTTGGGTCTAGTTTTAAAAGGCTGCCCCCTCTTCTATATGTGCATCATTGCTACTTTATCAATCTTTGGAGCCTCACTTAGCGACAGCTTGCAGGCAGGACTCGACCACGTGCTAGTTGCTAGGGTCACTAGTATTAACCAAGAGATTTGTGGCGTATTCAGCAGGAACGGCTGATCTAGTAACAAAAACCAAGCATACCAGTCATACAGCAGCCGCCAATTGTAAAGAAAGCTAGCTCGAATCTTCCTCGAGTCTTATTGGCTCCGGTTGGCAATATAAACTCTTCCGTGTCCTGAAAAGAGAAGCGGGGGCAAAGGTGAGAACCTGCAGGCTTTACAGCATAACTGGATCTCGAAATTCACATGTTTTAAGACACCACTCGCAAACCCAGAATAACCACAACTGCTGAAAATGTCACAAATCTAACTTGTTCCTCCCATCACCTCCTTCAATATACCAGAGCATCTTTATGCAATAGCACGTCAAAGCAACTTAAACAAGCTAATGGAGTGCTGCTAGATAGGAGTAAATTTACAGAAGTTAGGTACTCTAAAATAAGTGAAAATTCTTAAAACTGATTAAAATATATGGAGCACAAATTAACAGCTACGAAGAGATACAATATTGAGCTTAATTGAAAATATACTTGGATGTCATGATGGGAAAGTTAATAGGGATGCACTGTACCCAGTTAACCGATCATCCCTTTTAACCAAAAACTGGCCCAACAGCTAGTAGTTGCAGTTCTGATTTTCAGGCACTAGATGGCATGCTATGTCAGGCACTGACTCCAGTGAACCCTGCCAAAATGGACATCTGCAAAATCGTGTTACTGACAGTCACAAATAATTTGCATTAGAATAGAATCTAATTTTCCCTTGAAACCTTAGACACATGCAAATTACAACTAACAGACAACCTTCAATGAATCATTTACAGGTTAAAACACCAGACATGTAAATAAGTGCTTTGGGTAAGAAAGAAAATGTTTTTGGGGTAATGTAAAATATTCTCACGCAAAATGCACAGTGGCAGAGAAATCTTTTGATCTTTGGAAATGAATATTTACACAGGGACAGAGGGGTTTCTCTGTCGCTCTGGGCACTGGGTAAAAGAGGTCTCCATTACACAAACGCCAGGAACAGCCTGTGTTTGGATGTGGGGGGAATAGTAGTTTGGGAGAATGTGGAATGGGGACCAGGCATGAAGATCACAGAGATTGGTTTCACCTTTCCCCTGTCCTCTGCTTCTCCGAGCGTCTGCATGGGTTCTCATTCGGAGCCAGTGCAGACACGATGGGCCGAACGGCCCCCTTCTGCACCGTAACACTCTGACAAGAGGCCTCCTGGTTCGTGGAATGTCTCACTGGTGGTGCCAAGCTGCAAATAAAGATTCTCTAACACAGGGCCCCACAGCTACTATGCTGCAAGTTTGAGAATACGTAGCGGTCGCGTGATCGGATATTGCGCAATCAAATCTCCAGGAATATCTCCAACCAGAGTTGGGAGCTGGACTCCGCCAGCACATCAGGCACCGAACATAAAACTGCCCCATAAACCGCCCCCCACTCACCAAACATGAGCAGCTGTAGCACTAAGGAAAGGCCGATCTCCAAGGCACTCTGCCCGACTGAGCCCACCTTGGTGTACGGGGAAAAAGGATGGAATGGCAATGAACTAGGAAATCAAAAGAAAAGTCAAATACTTTGAATGCTGGAAATCTGAAACAAGAACAGAAAATAGTGGAAAAACTCAGCAGGTCAGGGAGCATTTGTAGAGAGAAACAGGGTTAACCTTCGAGTGTGTATGGCTTCTTCAGGGAGTCATACACACTTGAAACTTAACTCAATTTCTCTCTCCACAAATGATGCCAGGTCTGCCGAGTGTTTCCAGCAGTTTCTGTTTTTGTGTGTGTGAAATGACAACTTGCTGGGAGGGTTCCGTAATTAGATACAATCCCAGACGAGGACTAAAATGTTTGGAATGCGGTGTCAGATATGGCCATTGCCGGAACATTTGACTTATCTGCTTTACTGCACACAAGATCATTACAAATAGGAGGAGACACATTCGGCCCATCGACCCAGCTCCTATATTCAAGGTGATGGCTGATATGACTGGGGCCTCAACCCCTCTTCCTGCCTGTCCACCTCAGCTCCCTTGTAGATCAAAAATCTGAATTCCTCCTCACCTCCATCTTAAATGGGAGACTCCTTATGAAACTACTAGATTGCTCCAGGAGGGGAAACACCTCCTCAGCATCAACTCTGTCGAGCTCCCTCAGAATTCTGTGCGTTTCAAGATCACCTCTTATTCTTCTAAACTACAATGGCTATAGGCCCAACTTTCTCAACCTTTCCTCGTAAGACAAACCTCTTCACTCCAGGAATCACTCTAGTGAACCTTCTCTGAACTGCCTTCAATGCAGGTATAGCCATCTTAAACAAGGAGACCAAAACTGGACACAACTCCAGGTGTGGTGTTAGAACATAGGGCCTGTACTGTGCTGTACAGTTCTTCGGCCCACTATGTTGTGCCAAACTAGTCTGAAACTAAGATCAAATCATGTTCTATCCTGTATTGTTGCAGTAAGACTTTCCTACCATCCTCCTTGCAATAAAGGCCAACATTCCATTTGTCTTTCCAATTACTTGCTGTACCTGCATGCTAGCCTTTTGTGATTCATGTACAAGGACACCCAGATCCCCCTGTACTGCAGCATTTGGTAGACTAGCGACAAAAATATTTTTCTTCCCCTCACATTATACTCCATCTGCCAAATTTCTGCCCACTCACCTCGCCTGTATCTCTCTGCAGATTCTATGTTCTCCTCACAACTTGCTTTCATACCGACCTTGTGTCAGCTAATCTGACTACAATACAATCAGTCCCTTCATCCAAATCATTAATGTAGATGGTAAATAGTTGAAGGCCCAGCACTTACCCCTGTGGCATCCCACTAGTTACAGTTTGCCAACGTGAAAATGACCCGAGTATCTAAACTAGGTTTCCTGTTAGTCAGCCAATCCTCTACCCCGACAAATATATTACACCCGAACACCTTCAGCTCTTATTTTGTGCAGTAACCTTTTGATAAGCACACCTTATCAAATGCCTTTTGGAAATCAAAATACATCTACAGGATCCCCTTTATGAACACTGTTTATGACATTGACAAAGAACTCTATATTTATGGTTACTTTTCACAAACCATGTTGCCTCTGCGATTATATTGTGACTCAAGTGCCCTGCTACTGCTTCCTTAATGTGGAGATGCCGGCGTTGGACTGGGGTGAGCACAGTAAGAAGTCTTACAACAGATTACAACAAAATACAGATTTCCGACAATTTTGGCGCAACAAAATCTATCAGTTACCGTTACGTTCAAATTTGGAACAGGGGGCTAAGGTGGTGTCGTAGATGCTGGTACGGCTTGCGCTAATTTCCGAAAATACAGATTTCCGACAATTTTGGCGCAACAAAATCTATCAGTTACTTTAACCTGGTGTTGGAAGACTTCTTACACTGCTTCCTTAATAATGGATTCCAGCATTTCTCTTCTCCCCCCCCCTCCTCCCCACCCTCAGGGCAGATGTTAGGTTATCCAACCAGGACAGAGATGGGTAAACAGGAGCAAAGCCCCTCATTAGGCTATGCCAGTTTTAGATGGCTGCCAGGGATGCTTTTTTCAAAATGGGTCTCATGAATTGAGCACATTTCAGGTGTAGACGGCTCCAGCTAAATTTAGCAGCGTTGTATCATGTTTGACACCTGGGAAATAGGCTTAATGCAACAACTTCTGCCTCCCAGTCCTTTCAGGTAGTCAGTGCAGATAGACCGCAAAATTATTTATTTGTAGTCTTCGCAAGTACTCATAAGTCAGGCGATGTGTTTCCCAGGGTGTTTATTTGCTGTAACCTGTTTTGATACAGGTTTGTAATAAAATGCATTTTTTTTTTTATAAAATAAGTCCGGCGACAACAATGCTCCCAACAACTGCCTATACCAGGATACCACCTCTTATCCTGTTGATGAGTAACATGGAGCTCACTTATTGTGGAATTCTGGACAATTTGTGGCCTGATAAAAAAAAACAAAGCTGCCCCACAACTCACTTCACATCAGACACGAAACAAAAAAACAAAGTCAAACTCCGCTCCTGGAAGCACTAGTTAGGATAATTCAATCTCGACTTCCGGTTGCGGCTATGCGGAGCTAAGCCGCACGATTCGGCAGCTCCCGCGAACACGGACTTTTGGGCTCGATAGAAGAGCCCCAACGGATTTTTTTTTTTTTTTTTACAGCCAACCCGTGGGGAAGAGAGGAGAGAGGTCCCCTACTAACTTGTATGGACCGGACCCGCAGCGAAACGGCCAAAAAAGTAGCATTGGAGCAGCGGGAGAAGAGAGGGAAAACAAGCAAAATGGCGGCGGCCGGGGACAAAGAGGAGATGCAGGAATTCATCAAGCGTTGCTTCGCGGAGCTGCGTAAGGAGATGGTGGCGCCTATGTTGGCAATAATTGAAGGACTTGGGGCAACCCAGAAAGCCCACGAGGTGAAGATCCAGGAAAAAGAGAGAGAGAATGAGGACGAGCTCTTGGGCCTGGCGGTGAGAGTGGAGCAGCACGAGGCGCTACACAAGACGTGGGTGGGAAGACTCGAAGACCTGGAGAACAGGTCGAGGAGGAATAATCTGAGGATCCTGGGTCTCCCAGAAGGAGTGGAGGGGGCAGACGCCGCGGCATATGCGGGCACAATGATCGGGGCGCTGATGGGCACGGAGGCCCCTCCGGGGTTGCTGGAGCTGGAAGGGGCGCACCAGGTGATGGCGAGGAAACCCAAGGCAAATGAGCCGCCAAGGGCGATGGTGGTGAGATTTCACCGGTTTACGGACAGAGAGAAGGTCCTGAAATGGGCCAAGAAGGAGCGGAGCAGCAAGTGGGACAATGTTGAGATCAGAATATACCCGGACTGGAGCACGGGGGTCGCTAAGCGGAGAGCGGGTTTCAACCGGGCCAATGCGGTGCTGCATCGGAAAGGAGTGAAATTTGGAATGTTGCAGCCAGCGCGACTGTGGGTTACACAATGGCCAACACCACTACTTCGAAACGCCCGAAGAGCCGTGGACCTTTATACTAACTGAAAAGTTGGACTCTAATTGAGGGTTTGTGAGGGTGGGGAGTGTTTGAGGGATGAAGTATGATGGTTGTTGTATATAGGGGGGCAATCACGCGCAGGGAATGTTATATGGGCTGGGGGAGAGAGACTAGGCCGCGACAGGAGCTGCGGCAGAGGGGGCGGGGCAGGCTTTGGCAAGCGCGTTTTTTTTTTCTCCCCGCGCACGGGAAGAAAGGCGGGAAGGGGAACGAAGGAACGTATATTGATGGGAGACTCCCACACGGGGGGGGGGGGGGCCAAAGGGATGGCGGGGGAAGCCGGGGTCAGCAGGTGTCAGCTGACTTACGGGAGTGATATGGGGGGAGCAAAAAAGCTAGCTAGACAGGGATCTAGCAGGGGGGGGGGAAAAAGAGAGAGAGAAGGGTTGCTGCTGTACTGGCCGAAAGGGAATGGAACACAGAAGAGGTGGTCGGGACGGAGGTCCCCCGGCTGGGGGACTGGAGGGTGAGGGAGACGCGAACACGGGATTGGCCCAGAAAAGGAGATGGCTGGGTAGGACAGGTATTTCACTCGGGACTGGACGCGAAAAATAGAGGGGTGGCAATTCTGGTGGGAAAGCATGTGTCATTTGAGGCCAAGACTATCGTAGTGGATAATGGAGGGAGATATGTGATGGTGAGTGGTAGGTTGCAAGGGACGTGGGTGGTGTTGGTAAATGTGTACGCCCCGAACTGGGATGATGCTGGATTCATGAAGCGCATGTTGGGACGCATTCCGGACCTGGAGGTAGGAGGACTGATAATGGGAGGGGACTTCAACACAGTGCTGGATCCAGCACTAGACCGCTCCAGATCAAGGACGGGAAATAGGCCGGCGGCGGCCAAGGTGCTCAGGGGGCTTATGGGTCAGATGGGGGGAGTGGACCCATGGAGGTTTGCTAGACCACAGGCCAGGGAATTTTCTTTCTTGTCCCATGTGCACAAGGCCTACTCCCGGATAGATTTCTTTGTTCTGGGCAGGGCGCTCATCCCGAGGGTGGAGGGGACGGAGTATTCGGCCATAGCCGTTTCGGACCATGCCCCGCACTGGGTGGAAATGGAGCTGGGAGAGGAGAGGGACCAACGCCCGCTGTGGCGGCTGGACGTGGGACTGCTGGCAGATGAGGTGGTGTGTGGGAAGGTGAGGGGGTGTATCGAAAGGTACTTGGAGGCCAACGACAATGGGGAGGTGCGAGTGGGGGTGGTATGAGAGGCATTGACGGCGGTGATCAGGGGAGAGCTAATCTCCATCAGGGCTCATAGAGAGAAGACAGAGGGCATGGAAAGGGAGAGGTTAGTGGGGGAGATTTTGCGAGTGGACAGGAGATACGCAGAGGCCCCGGAGGAAACATTACTTGGGGAAAGGCAACGGCTCCAGACGGAGTTTGACCAGTTGACCACGGGGAAGGTGGAGGCACAGTGGAGGAAGGCGCAGGGGGCGACCTACGAGTACGGGGAAAAGGCCAGTCGGATGCTGGCACACCAGCTCCGTAAGAGGCCGGCAGCAAGGGAAGTAGGGGGAATCAAAGATGGAGGGGGAGCCACGGTTCAGAGTGCAACGAAAATAAACAAGGTATTCAAGGCCTTCTATGAAGAGCTGTACAGATCCCGGCCCCCGGGGGAGAGAGAGAGAGAGAGAGAGAGAGAGAGAGAGAGAGAGAGAGAGAGAGAGAGAGAGAGAGAGAGAGAGAGAGAGAGAGAGAGAGAGAGAGAGAGAGAGAGAGAGGAATGAGACGATTCCTAGACCAACTGCGGTTCCCGAGGGTGGAGGAGCAAGAGGTGGCTGGTCTGGGGGCACCAATTGGGTTGGAGGAGCTGAGTAAGGGTTTGGGGAGCATGCAGGCGGGAAAGGCCCCGGGGCCAGACGGGTTCCCGGTGGAGTTCTACAGAAAGTATGTGGACCTGTTGGCCCCGCTACTAGTGAGGACCTTTAATGAGGCAAGAGAGGAGGGGACCCTGCCCCCGACAATGTCGGAGGCGACAATTTCCTTGATTCTGAAGCGAGACAAGGACCCACTGCAATGTGGATCGTACAGGCCGATTTCGCTCCTTGATGTGGACACTAAGTTATTGGCAAAGTGCTGGCCTCGAGGATTGAGGACTGTGTCCCGGGGGTGATTCATGAGGACCAGATGGGATTTGTAAAGGGCAGGCAATTAAATACCAATGTGCGGCGGCTCTTAAACATGATAATGATAACATCGGAGGAGGGAGAGGCGGAGATAGTGGCAGCTATGGACTCGGAAAAGGCCTTTGACCGAGTAGAGTGGGAGTACCTCTGGGAGGTGTTGCGTAGGTTTGGGTTCGGGGGAGGGTTTATTAGCTGGGTTAAGCTCCTTTACAGCACCCCGGTGACAAGCGTGGTGACGAACCGGCAGAGGTCGGAGTACTTTTGGCTGTACCGAGGAACGAGGCAGGGGTGCCCCCTGTCGTTTGCATTGGCGATCGAACCCTTGGCCATATCACTGAGGGAGTCTAATAAATGGAGGGGGGTGGTCCGCGGGGGAGAAGAGCATCGGGTGTCGCTATACGCGGATGACCTGCTGCTGTACGTGGCGGACCCAATGGAGGGGATGGTGGAGGTCATGCAGACTCTGAGGGAGTTTGGGGAGTTCTCGGGCTATAAGCTCAATGTAGGGAAGAGTGAGCTTTTTGTACTACAGGCAGGGGACCTACCGCTGAGGAGGGCGGTGGGGAGTTTTCGGTATCTGGGGATCCAGATAGCCAGGAGTTGGGGGGCCCTACACAAATTGAATCTGACGAGGTTGGTGGACCAAATGGAGGTGGACTTCAAAAGATGGGACATGTTTCCGCTCTCGTTGGCGGGTAGAGTGCAGTCGGTCAAAATGGTGGTCCTTCCGAGGTTTTTGTTTGTGTTTCAGTGCCTTCCCATCGTGATCACCAAGGGCTTTTTCAAGAGAGTAGGTAGGAGTATTATGGGGTTTGTGTGGGCGAATAAGACCCCGAGGGCAAGGAGAGGGTTCCTGGAACGCAGTAGGGACCGAGGAGGGCTGGCGCTGCCAAACCTAGGGAGCTACTACTGGGCAGCAAATGTGGCGATGATCCGCAAGTGGGTTATGGAGGGAGAGGGGGCAGCATGGAAGAGGATGGAGATGGAGTCCTGTAAAGGAACGAGCTTGGGGGCGTTGGTGACGGCACCACTGCCACTCTCGCCATCGAAGTATACCACGAACCGGTGGTGGCGGCAACATTAAGGATCTGGGGCCAGTGGAGACGGCACAGGGGTGCAGTGGGAGTCTCGGTGTGGTCCCCGATTAGGGGTAACCACCGGTTTGTCCCGGGGAAGATGGACGGGGGGTTCCAAGGCTGGCATCGGGCGGGGATTAGAAGAATGGGGGACCTGTTCATTGACGGGACATTTGCGAGCCTAGGGGCACTGGAGAAGTTTGAGTTACCCCCGGGAAACGCATTTAGATATATGCAGGTGAGGGCTTTTGTGAGGCGACTGGTCAGGGAATTCCCGTTGCGCCCGGCACAAGAAATTCAAGACAGGGTGATCTCGGGTGTATGGGTCGGGGAGGGCAAGGTTTCGGCAATACACCAAGAGATGAAAGAAGAGGGGGAAGCCCTAGCAGAAGAGTTGAAGGGTAAATGGGAGGAAGAGCTGGGGGAGGAGATCGAGGAAGGTTTGTGGGCTGATGCCCTGGGTAGGGTTAATTCCTCCTCCTCGTGTGCCAGGCTCAGCCTGATACAATTTAAGGTGGTTCACAGAGCGCACTTGACGGGGGCGAGGTTGAGTAGGTTCTTTGGGGTAGAGGACAGATGTGGAAGGTGTTCAGGGAGTCCGGCGAACCATGTCCACATGTTTTGGTCATGCCCGGCACTGGAGGGGTTCTGGAGAGGAGTGGCGGGAGCAATATCTCAGGTGGTGAAAGTCCGGGTCAAGCCAAGCTGGGGGCGAGCAATATTCGGAGTAGTGGATGAGCCGGGAGTGCAGGAGGCGAAAGAGGCCGGCATTCTGGCCTTTGCGTCCCTAGTAGCCCGGCGAAGGATCTTGCTAATGTGGAAGGAGGCGAAGCCCCCCAGCGTGGAGGCCTGGATAAACGACATGGCTGGGTTCATAAAGCTGGAGAGGATTAAGTTTGCCTTGAGAGGGTCTGCGCAGGGGTTCTACTGGCGGTGGCAACCGTTCCTAGACTACCTCACGGAGCGTTAGAGGGGGAGGGGGGGGGAAGAGAGAGAGAGAGAGAGAGAGAGAGAGAGAGAGAGAGAGAGAGAAAGAGGGGGAACGAGAGATTGTTTGAGGGGATGGATGAGCAGGAGATAACATGGAGGGTGGGGGAAACTGGCACGTGAGGGCGAGAGCCGGTGTATAAAGCTATGTAAATATACCATTTTACCATGTATATATCTTGCTCAGTGCGATTTTGTGTTATTTTGTTACCGGGGGGGGGGGGGGGGGGGTTATTGTTTGTAAGGGGGAAAAAATTGTGTTGTTAAAAAGCTTTATTGAAAAAAAAGGATAGTTCAATCTCATGCTTTCACAGGTAACATAGATACATCTTGCAAAGCTTAAGGAACCATAGATGAAATTTAAATCCTTTCTCCCAACTAAGGTACAGATATTTCAAGTCGCCAACGTTGACAGATTTGGGTGTTTTAATTATGATACATCAATGAGGCAACAGCACTCAGAATACCCATTTCCAAATCTCCACAGACTCAATGAAACAGCCATGATGTGGAGATGCCGCCGTTGGAAGGTACAGTAAGAAGTCTTACAACATCAGGTTAAATTTCACCTGATGCAGGAGCTGCACTCCGAAAGCTAGTGATTCAAAACAAACCTGTTGGACCTGTTGTAAGACTTCTTACTGTGCCCAACGAAACAGAGCAGAGAATACGGAGGCCATTCAACCCATAGAGACCATGTTGGCTCCTTGCAGAGCAATCCAATCAATCCTGTTCCCTGCAAGGTGTCCATCCAATTTCCTTTTGAAATTATTGATCGTCTCTGCTTCCACCACCCTCGTAGGCAGAAAGATCCAGGGTATGGCTCATTGCGTACAAAACCTCTTTTCACATCGTCTGGCTTCACCCATCTCTTGCCCAAAATCTTAAATCTGTGCCCCATAATCACTGTAAGATCAGTTAATTGGAAGAACATTTTCTTGCCTACCGTATGCAAATCGGTCAATTTTGTAAGCCTCCATCAAATCATCCCTCAATCTCCCTTGCTCCAAGGAGAACAACCCCAGCTTCTTCAACCTAACCTTAAAGTTCCTCCATTCCTCGAACCATTCTGGCAAATCTCTTCTGAAGCCTCTTGAGGATAGATCAGTGTTATGCCATCTAACCAGTCGATTGATCTGATTAAAAAATCAGAAGGTCTTCCACCTCAGCCATGAAAGATTACATCCAGTCTTATCCCAACTATCTATATGGAGCCCTGAATGATTTAAAGAAGAAAAACATTTTCTACTCACCTGGATCAAATATCGAGGATCAAGGTTCAGATATGGAGACAAGGGGCTCATTCCAGTTACTGAAAACAACAAAGATGGAATTTAACATCAGTAACATCCTTTGTCTTTGTTGCATCTTACAGCAACACCCCCCAACACACTAGTTTCTTTCTTTCATCAGAACATAAGAACTAGGAGCAGGAGTAGGCCATCTGGCCCCTCGAGCCTGCTCCGCCATTCAATGAGATCATGGCTGATCTTTTATGGACTCAGCTCCACTTTCCAGCCCGAACACCATAACCCTTAATCCCTTTATTCTTCCAAAAACTAACTATCTTTATCTTAAAAACATTTAATGAAGGAGCCTCTACTGCTTCACTGGGCAGTATTCCATAGATTCACAACCCTTTGGGCGAAGAAGTTCCTCCTAAACTCAGTCCTAAATCTACTTCCCCTTATTTTGAGGCTATGCCCCCTAGTTCTGCTTTCACCCACCAGTGGAAACAACCTGCCCGCATCTATCCTATCTATTCCCTTCATAATTTTATATGTTTCTATAAGATTCCCCCTCATCCTTCTAAATTCCAACGAGTACAGTCCCAGTCTACTCAACCTCTCCTTGTAATCCAACCCCTTCAGCTCTGGGATTAACCTAGTGAATCTCCCCTGCACACCCTCCAGTGCCAGTATGTCCTTTCTCAAGTAAGGAGACCAAAACTGAACACAATACTCCAGGTGTGGCCTCACTAACATCTTATACAATTGCAGCATAACCTCCCTAATCTTTTGCACAGTTCCCAGCTACCCACTTTAGCCACAGTGTCACAAGAGGTGTTTACCCAAAGGGTATTGGTGAGGCCGCATCTGGAGTAGTGTGTTCAGTTTTGGTCTCCTTACCTGAGAAAGGACATATTGGCACTGGAGGGAGTGCAGAGGAGATTCACTAGGTTGATCCCAGAGTTGAGGGGATTAGATTATGACGAGAGGTTGAGTAGACTGGGACTGTACTGGGTAAGATGGGTAAGAGTCCACAGCAAAAAATAACCCAACAATATGGCAATCTCCATCAGAGAGATCACAAGAACAGCTGTGATTGAAACAACATAATGATACAGTAGGGGGAGGATGGCACAGTTCAGGCAGTAGTAATAATGTACACTGTTGGCACAATGTAAAGGGAGCTTTATGCTGTACCTTAACCATACTACACACTTGACTTGCGAGTCTTGTCCCATTTCCCGATCTCATTTGGAAAGAAATTCACCAGAAATATATTAAACGCACGGGGAATGAAGCACACTCAGGTAATCAACATGCAGCCTGGGTCAGAGATGGCATTCATGGTGGAGGGCAAAGGCAGTCACAAGGGGAGCAAGTTTGTTAAAAATATAGTTCAGTGAAAAAGCTCCATCATCGCTTCTCGGCCTTTTGGCTAGGACCAAGCTTTGGATCAAGCCCAAGGTGAGGTGCGATGTCTTTTCTTGTCAGCTTGGATTTTGTACGTCTCCCTTGTGGCTTCAATTTTAATTGTTTTTTGGAGCCATCAATGAGATGGATTACGGGTTTGCCCTCTCCACTCTGCGCACTGGCTTTGATAACATTTTTTTTTAAAAAAGAAAAAGCTCCGGCAATTCTCACCGAGGCACTACGTAGCAGGAATAGGCGATTTGTTAGAAAGATCTGTTGAAGTGAAGCAGGATTAGAGCTATCTTAAAAAGAAGTTTTAACAGTCAGACGACCCAGCAGGGATAAGGTAGTCAGCAGAATAGATTGCTGCACTGCGCAGTATTGGAAACGGCCGGACAGATGGCAGGCTCAGCACCAAATGGACATTTCCTTCTGCACTGTGGGAGATCCAGTCCAGTCCAGATGGGTGGTCATTTGTGCATCACCTGCCACCATCGGCAGTGCGCGGAAATTGACACCCGTGCCACATGCTACAGTTTGAGGTTGCTAGATAATTTAAGTGGCAGCAGAAACCACCTTACTACCCACTTATTACAAGCTGCAATTCAGGATTCAGTGATAATCGTGAAGCAAATAAGCTGCAGAAAGTAGCTCCTTCCCCAACGAGGCAGATCTGTGCATTTAGAAATCAGGAGATTTACATCTCGTTAGTTTGCTTTAAAGATTCGGCTGGAGGCGGCATTAATGATAATGGATGGTATGCAAAACCACAGCCACAGGGAGCATAGAAACACTTGGCAAAATTCAACAGTGTCACACTGATTTCCTCGAGTCCTATCCTCTAACAATAGCGAGTGGGCACGCACTTCTACATACATGGGAGTACTTCCAAGTAAAAGTACAAGTTATATTGCCAAATAAGATAACCCGATGACAAACTGGGACACTATCCTGCCACTGTGGCAATATGCAACAAAATCCCCAGCACCAACAACAAACCAACCCTGGGCAGGTCGGAGTGAAGCATGCTTTTTCTGGGTGCCAGTGTGAAGCAGTTTTTTTGCTGGCCAACCCGACAGATCTTCCAAAGTCACCGGCGTTCCAGGATTTTGTCCCAGTGACAATGAAGGAACATCCAACTCTGGATGTGTGTGGCTCGGAGGAGAGCTTGCAGGTTATGGCTTTCCCATTCATCTGCTGCCCTTGTCCTTCTGGGTGGCAGAGGTTGTGGGGTTGCAAGGTGCCGTTGAAGGAGGCTTGGCGATTTTCTGCAGTGCACCTTGAAGGTGGTTCACACTGCTGCCGGTCTTTGAGGAGTCAGGTGGCGAGCTAAACAACTGCCTTGCAATGCAGAACAATGCCAGCAGCACGGTTCAATTCCCGTACCGGCCTCCCCGGACAGGCGCCGGAATGTGATGACTCGGGGCTTTTCACAGTAACTTCATTGAAGCCTACTTGTGACAATAAGCGATTATTGTTATTCTTACCACAGAATCCCCACCACACGGAGTGCAATGGAGGTTTACAAAAATTATATCTGGACTACAGGGGCCAAGTCACGAGGAGAGATTACACAAATTCGTCCTGTTTTCACCAGAATTTAGGAGGTTAAAGGATGATCTGATCGAAGCCTTCAAGATATTAACAGGATATTTACAGGGTAGATAAAGATAAACTATTTCTACTGGTTCCAAAACTAGGGGGCATAGTTTAAACATTAGAGCAAGACTGTTCAGGGGAGAGGCTAGGAAGCACTTGTTCACACAAAGGATTGTAGAGGTTTGAAACTCTCTCCCACAAATAGCAGTTGAAGCGAGATCAGTTGTGCATTTTAAATCGGAGATAGATTTTTGTTAAGCAAAAATATTGAGGGACATGGGCAAAAGGCAGGTGTATGGAGTTAGGGCACAGATCAACCAAGATTTCATTGAATGGCGGGTCAGGCTCGAGGGGCTGAATGGTTTACTCCTGTTTGTGCATTCCTATGTTCTCTGACCAGGATTTATATGGCTGGGCCAGTTCAGTTTTTGGTCAATGACAACCCCCAAGATGTTGATGGTGGGGAATTTAATCACTGTAATGCCATGGGATGGTCAAGATTCTCCCTTGGGTGTTCTGGGCCAGGGTTTAGAGAACACCAAAGTGTATCATGGAGTTCACCTGACCCACAACTTTTAATAGATTGTGGTATGGGGAGCACACGGCCTACTCTACAATTGTGGTACAGCAGAAATGGAAAAGTATTTTTTAAAGCAAAACAATGTTTATTCTATCAACTCAGGTTAACCTTTTTAAAACATAGTGAACATCTTAGCAACCAGAAATTCAAATATAACCCCCAAAGAATACAACATTAAGTAATCCTTAAGCTGTCCGTTTAACATCCATAAGACTTTAAAAATAAAAACTATAAACAGAAGCACATCA
The DNA here is from genome assembly GCF_047496885.1 of Scyliorhinus torazame. Lineage (NCBI taxonomy): Eukaryota > Metazoa > Chordata > Chondrichthyes > Carcharhiniformes > Scyliorhinidae > Scyliorhinus > Scyliorhinus torazame. Next base: position 31,747,956 of record NC_092734.1, read on the forward strand.
GGTTAAAGTCACTACTGAGAGCAGTTATTAGTTTTAAATCACCAAAAGATGGATTTACAGTCTTTAGATTAGAGAGAGAGAGACTCATTCACCTTCTGGCTGTGACTGCAGCTATCCAGCTCTGAAAACGAAACTACAACACACCCTCCAGCAAAAAGCCTAAAACGAAAGTAAAAAGCTGACAGACAGCCCAGCTCCACCCACACTGACATCACTGATAAACACCCATTTCTTAAAGGTACATTTCCTAAACACTCATTTCTAAAAGGTACTCTCACATGACATGGGGAATATAGCAACATTGGTAGGCCATTCAGCTGATCAAGCCTGCTCCACCATTCAATATGATCATGTCGGATCATCCACTTCAATGTCTTTGTTCTGAAGAGTCATGTCTTGGTTTCTCTCTCCACAGATGCTGCCAGACCCGAGTTTATCCAGCATTTTCTGTTTATATTAACTTTCCTAATTGCTTGCTGCACCTTCAGGTTAGCTTTTGATGACTTATTGACGAGGATACCCTTTGTACATCTACACTTTCGCAGCCTGCCAACGCGAGAATGACCTGTTTATTCCTACACTGTTTTTGGTCTGTTAACCAAACCTTAATCCATGCAAATATATTACCCCCTATTCTATTAATTTTGCTAACCAACCTCCTGTATCGAACGTTATAGAAACTTTATCTACTAATTTCCCTTTATCAATTCTGTTAGCAACACCCTAAAAAAAAGTACAGAATACAGGAATCTGGTGAACTGGTGCAACGACAAGAATCTCTCCCTCAAAATCAACGAAACGAAGGAGAATGTCGTCGACTTCAGGAAGCGTAGTGGAGAACATGCCCCTGTCTATATCAATGGGAATGAAGTAGAAAGGGTCGAGAGCTTCAAGTTTTTAGGTGTCCAGATCACCAACAACTTGTCCTGGTCCTCCCATGCCGACACTACAGTTAAGAAAGCCCACCAGAACACTGTTGCTGTACTACCACAGGTATTAACTTATCTTAATCGAGCGTCAGGTTATACTAGTTATGCCACTTGAGCATCACAAGTTATGCTACAAAAGTATAACAAGTCAATTTGAAGCCTACTTGTGACAATAAGTGATTTTCATTTCATTAGGTTTATCCGGTCTATTGTGAACGGAATTCAAACATGATTGCTATACAACCCAAGCTACCTGCTTCTATAATCTCCTGATTAATACCATGCCCCACACTACCACTACTGTTTGATAGCCTATAAGTAGCCCCTACCAAGGTTTACTACCCCTTTCTGTTTCTTAACATTTGCGTGGCATGAATGTTACTTGCTATTTATCAGCCCAAACTTGAATGCTGTCCATGACTTGCTACATGTGGACATGGGCTGCTTCCTTCCGTACCTTGGGAGTCACAAATTGTGCAATCTCCAGTGAGTATCCCCATTTCTGGCCTTGTGTTGGAGTGAAGGTCATTGATGATGTAGCTGAAGATGGTTGCAGCTAGGACGCTATTGAGTAACTCCAGCAGCAATGTTGTGGGACTGGGATGTTTGGTGCTAGGCAGGACTCCAACCAGTGCAGAGTAAAAGGCAGTTACTCTCACCTCACCTCTGGCAGTCAGCATGTACCAGCCATTTAAACAATTTCAGCCCAAAAGCAACTGCAATTAAAACATGCTGCAAGTTATCCTGTCTTGGGACACAGATTATGGCTAGAGTCTCCTCAGACCTAGAAGGTAGATGAATTGACCACCAGGCAATTCTTTTAGAAGGAGCCTGAAAAACTATTTCTCAGAGAGACTCTGTATGTGATGTTTAGATAATAAAATAACATCCATCACCTTGCCACAACCCAAATGTGGTATGAATCCAAACTAAAAGGATACCACAAATGGCTTATGGAGCTGGTCTACGTGGTGCTGGAATTGGGAGAGGAGAGAAACTAATCCCGAAGAACTGACCTTGTGCATTTTTGCAAATACAGTCAGTGATGCGAACTCGAAAGACAGAATACTGTAGTATTCCTTTCAATCCACCAAATAACAACACCCGCAACTTCTGAGGCAGCACGGTAGCACTGTTGCTTCAGAGTCCCAGGTTCGATTCCCGGCTTGGGCCACTGTCAGGAGTTTGCACTTTCTCCCCGTGTCTGCGTGGGTTTCCTCCAGGGCTCCGGTTTCCTCCCACAAGTCCCAAAAGACATACTTGTTAGGTAATTTGGACATTCTGAATTCTCCCTCTGTGTACCCGAACAGTTGCCAGAATGTGGCGACTCGGGGCTTTTCACAGTAACTTCATTGCAGTGTTAATGTAAGCCTACTTGTGACAATAAAGATTATAATTACTCCACTTCCGCACAGCGCAAGTCCTTGAGAGCCTGAACAGCATTGACTTTTAAAAATAAATTTAGAGTACCCAATTAATTTTTTCCAATTAAGGGGCAATTTAGTGTTGCCAATCCACCTACCCTGCACATCTTTGGGCTGTGGGGGCGAAACCCACGCAAACACGGGGAGAATGTGCAAACTCCACACAGACAGTGACCCAGAGCTGGGATCGAACCTGGGACCTCGGCGCCATGAGCCACTGCGCCACCGTGCTGACCATGTACAGCATTGACTTAACCATCCAGTAATTATATATCTCAGTATAAAAATCCCCAGTTGTTAGTACTTCAGTTTCAAGTTGGAAAGCCAAGGGGCAGCACGGTGGCGCAGTGGTTAGCAACAGAACCGAGATCCCAGGTTCGATCCCGGCTCTGGGTTACTGTCTGTGTGGAGTTTGCACATTCTCCCCGTGTCTGTGTGGGTTTTCGTCCCCACAACCCAAAGATGTGCAGGGTAGGTGGATTCGCCATTCTAAATTGCCCCTTAATTGAAAAAAATGAATTGGGTACTCTAAATTTTTTTTTTTTAAATTTGGAAAGCCATCCTTCTCTGTTCCAGCACCAACTCCATACCCCTTGCTGTGGTTCCACCTCAGACTGATTCCATAGGGACAGAACCTTGGTGCACTGTTCAGTTTTCTCCCTCACATCCAACCAAGACACCTTGAACCGTTTTGTTGTCTTTAAAGATACATAAATGCAAGTGGCAGTTCATCAACACAAGCCCTCATTGCCCCTCCACCAACTACCCCCACCAAAAACTCAGTGCACATTCTAATCACTTTGCAGTTGGACATCCAATCACTCTCCTGGTCAGCTATGAGATGCACAACTGTGTGGCGTAATAGAGATGATGAGACCTTAAACCAATGTCTTTGCTTGGGTGGATGCAAAATACCACATGACACTATTCTGAAGACGACCAGTGTCCTGGTCAATATTTATCATTCGGAACATCAGTACACAAAACTCCTAGTCATTGCCACATCACTGTTGTGGCTGGTGTGGAGCACAAATTGTCTGCTGAATTCTGTACATTACAGCCATGAATAGACTTCAAAAATAATTTGTTGATCGTGAAGCATTTGAGAGGCCCAGTGCTATGAAATGCAAATCAGAAGGGTGGGTGAGTAAATTTGCAGACGATACTAAAGTCGGTGGTGTTGTCGATAGTGTGGAAGGATGTAGCAGGTTACAGAGGGATATAGATAAGCTGCAGAGCTGGGCTGAGAGGTGGCAAATGGAGTTTAATGTAGAGAAGTGTGAGGTGATTCACTTTGGAAGGAATAACAGGAATGCAGAATTTTTGGCTAATGGTAAAGTTCTTGAAAGTGTGGATGAGCAGAGGGATCTAGGTGTCCATGTACATAGATCCCTGAAAGTTGCCACCCAGGTTGATAGGGTTGTGAAGAAGGCCTATGGAGTGTTGGCCTTTATTGGTAGAGGGATTGAGTTCCGGAGTCATGAGGTCATGTTGCAGCTGTACAGAACTCTGGTACGGCCGCATTTGGAGTATTGCGTACAGTTCTGGTCACCGCATTATAGGAAGGACGTGGCGGCTTTGGAGCGGGTGCAGAGGAGATTTACCAGGATGTTGCCTGGTATGGAGGGAAAATCTTATGAGGAAAGGTTGATGGACTTGAGGTTTTCATTGGAGAGAAGAAGGTTAAGAGGAGACTTAATAGAGGCATACAAAATGATCAGGGGGTTAGATAGGGTGGACAGTGAGAGCCTTCTCCCGCGGATGGAAATGGCTGGCACGAGGGGACATAGCTTTAAACTGAGGGGTAATAGATACAGGACAGAGGTCAGAGGTAGGTTCTTTACGCAAAGAGTAGTGAGGCCGTGGAATGCCCTACCTGCTACAGTAGTGAACTCGCCAACATTGAGGGCATTTAAAAGTTTATTGGATAAACATATGGATGATAATGGCATAGTGTAGGTTAGATGGCTTTTGTTTTGGTGCAACATCGTGGGCCGAAGGGCCTGTACTGCGCTGTATTGTTCTATGTTCTATGTTCTAATCCTTTCTACTCGGTTTTCCACCTTTTTAAAACTCTTTCGCAGGATGTGTCCATTGCAGGCTAGGCCAGCATTTGTTGCCCATCCCTAATCGTCTTAGAGAAGGTAGTGGTGAGATGCCTTCTTGAACTATTGCAGTCCAGGGACGGAGTTCCAGGATTTTGACCCAGCAACAGTGAAGGAACCACAAAGAAGAAAATGCTGGAAAATCTCATCAGGTCTGGCAGCATCTGTAGGGAGAGAAGAGCTAAAGTTTTGAGTCCAGATGACCCTTTGTCAAAGCTTTTGGTTTCAGATTCCAGCATCTGCAGTAATTTGCTTTCATCCAGTGAAGGAACCACAATATACCGGGCAGCACGGTAACACAGTGGTTAGCACAATTGCTTTACAGCCCCAGGACCCAGGTTCGATTCCCGGCTTGGATCACTGTCTGCAGAGTCTGCACATTCTCCCCATGTGTGCGTGGGTTTCCTCCGGGTGCTCCGGTTTCCTCCCACAGTCCAAAGATGTGCAGGTTAGGTGGATTGGCCGTGATAAATTGCCCTTAGTGTCCAAAATTTCCCTCAGTGTTGGGTGGGGGTGTGGGCTTGGGTAGGGTGCTCTTTCAAAGAGTTGGTGTACTCAATGGGCCAAATGGCCTCTTTCTGTACTGTAAATTCTATGAATATAGTTCCAGATCTGGTGGCAAATCCTCAATCCATGTGAACATTACGCCCAACTCCATGAATCCTAATGTTGCATAATAACCTCATGTGCAACTTATCAGGAAAGGCTTTTTGTAATCCTCCAGAACACTGTTACTGTACTACCACAGGTATTAACTTATCTTAATCGAGCATCAGGTTATACTAGTTATGCCACTTGAGCATCACAAGTTATGCTACAAAAGTATAACAAGTCAATTTTCTAGAGCACCACAAGTTATCCTACTGGAGTATTTGAAGGTTACAGTCGCATTTCACTAGATATACTATTTTAACAATTTTTAAAGGGGCAATTTAGCATGGCCAATCCACATAGCCTGTACATCTTTGGGCGGTGGGGGTGAGATCCATGCACACTAGTTACAACGTTGGCATGTCACACATTTCACTAGCTACAACACTGGCATTGCACACGTTTCACTAGTTACAACACTGGCATTTCATTAGTTACAACACTGGCATTTCACTAGTTACAACACTGGCGGTTCACACGTTTCACTAGTTACAACACTGGCGTTTCACACATTTCACTAGTTACAACACTGGCGGTTCACACGTTTCACTAGTTACGACACTGGCATTTCACGAGTTACAACACTGGCATTTCACAAGTTTCACTAGTTACAGCACTACCATTTCACATGTTTCACTAGTTATGACACTGACAGTTCATATGTTTCACTAGTTACAACACTGGTGTACCAGATGTTTCACTAGTTATACTAGCATGTCACACTTTTCACCAGTTATAACATTGGCATATCACAGGTTTCACTAGTTATGACACTGGCATCACACATGTCATTAGTTATAAAAGCGTGTCACACGTTTCACTAGTTATGACACTGGCGTCACACATTTCACGAGTTATACTAGCGTGTCACATGTTTCACTAGTTATATTAACATGCCACATTTCACTAGTTATAATATTGGAGTATCACACGTTTCACTAGAGTGTCACACATTATACCAACCGTACTACTAGTGTCCCGAGTTACACTAGTGAGAGTAAGGCGGGTTTGTTATAACTAGTAATACTGGTTAGTTGTGTCTGCTAGGTGCCGTGCGGCCTAGTCAGCCAGGCCTCGCTGTCGTACTCACAGGGGACACGGGAAAGGTCGGGCTGAGAATAGTCCGGGACCGGGGCGGCTCCTCCGCCGCCGCTGAAGAGGCCGAAACCAGCGCGCAGCCCTCCCCCGGTGCCCGAGTTGTCCATCCCGCTATCTCTCTCTCTCTCTCTCTGCTTTCGCGAAGAAGCCGCAGCCGAATCGCCGTTACCTCCCGCCGGGCCGCGCACTCACTGACCGCGTGGAAACCATAGCAACCGCGCGACACTTTACCGCGGCCTGGCCACCTCACTTTACGGCGTTGGCGTCACGTGACGGTCACGGCGCTGCCGCCATGATGGTGAGGTCGCCGCCGTCCCGCTCAGAGCCAGCAGCGAAGCGTCTTCCTGCCCAACCCAATTTCTGTTTAAACAGCCTCCCGAGCCGGTCAGCAGGAAAACCTTCCGGCCATTGACCCCATTCTCTCATCATGGCTACCATTCTCTCTGGACACTGACCCCTCTCTCTGGACACTGGCCCCTCTCTCTGGACACTGGCCCCTCTCTCTGGACACTGATCCCTCTCTGGACATTGACCTCTCTCTGGGCACAATCTCTGGACATTGCCCCCTCTTTCTCTGGACATTAGCTCCTCTCTGGCCATTGACCTCTCTGGCCATTGACCTCTCTCTCTCTCTCTCTGAACATTGTCTCTGGACATTGACCCTTCTCCCTCTGAGCCTTAATGTACTTTGTGCCTTTCACTCTGACACTGGACATTGTCTATCTGGACCATTACTTGACGTGTCTCTGGAAGCTGTACCTTTGAACATTGTGACTCTCTGGTTCAGCGGGAACCTGGGTTTTAAGTGCTACGTGATCAATAAGGATCAAAATTGGGGTGTGGAATGTGCACTTGCACGCCCAAAGGGAAGTGCAAAGGATACAATCCTGGTTAAGGGATTTGTGAGGACATAGCCGGCGACAGGACATGTGGTGGTGAGATAACAACGCAGATCTGAGTGCAATGCTGATTTGACATCCCTGCTGCCAGTTGCAAAGTCCACAATCCATTCACTGCCCTGCATTGACCTCCCAAGGTGGAACAAAATGGGATAAATGAAAAAGTCATGCGGTCACTTTCTCTCGCCACAGACAGAAGTGCAGGATATTCCCAGCGTTTTCTGTTTTTATTTTAGATTTCCAGCATCTGCTATTTTAGGAAAAGATGTTTTAGGGGCAGCATGGTGGTGCAGTGGTTAGCACTGCTGCCTCACAACGCCGAGGTCCCAGGTTCGATCCCGGATCTGGGTCCATGTGGAGTTTGCACATTCTCCCCGTGTTTGCGTGGATTTCGTCCCCACAGTCCAAAGATGTGCAGGGTAGGTCGATTGGCCACGCTAAATTGTCCCTTAATTGGGAAAAATGAATTGGGCACTCTAAATTTTTTTTTTTTTAAAAAGGAATAGCTGATTCCCTACCAGTGCTATTTAAAGGGACCGTGAAAGACCAACAGGTTAGTTGCTGGATTATTTCTTCCGGCAGTTAGTGTAATTGCTTTTGGGGATTTCCTGAAGTTTGTATTGTCTACTGGGAGTAATCTTCCAGGTCTTGGAGGTAGTTTTGTGGTTACATATTCATGGATCGATCCTTGGCCCCCTCTTTTTGACCAACCTGCTGCTCCTTGGCGGATCATCTGGAAGCACGGTGTTAGGTTCAACACGCACACCCAGCTCTCCCTCACCACCAGCTCTCTCAATTCCTCCAGTTTCTTCTGTGGATAAGGGATGTTACTCCTTTTCTCTGTGTGCAATATTAAGACCTCCGATACATTTCCAGAAAACCCGGGTGCTTGTTAATGGGCACTAATGTATTTATTTATCTATTTGTGTTGCCTGCAACCAACAGATTTCTCAAAGCAAACTTACCCAGTGCGGAGAGGGCTGGGAAGGCCGAGGGCCTCCTCATGAATCTGCTCCAGGGGCTGGTGAAACTCTCCATTAACACATCCAGGCAGCTGGCAACCAAAGTTCTCGTCTGGCCGGACTGCCTGTTCCTCTTCTGAAGCCGGGTATCTCTGGACAGGGAGCATTCCGTGGGCACCACAGGGCATTGGATTGTTTTATCATCAGTCTTCACGGTAGAAGACACCAGTGGGATGCCAGAGCACCAGGAGAATCAGGGGGCAGAGGTGAGTGCAGTGACCATTACTAAGGAGAAGGTTCTGGGGAAACTGAAAGGTCTGAAGGTGGATAAGTCACCTGGACCGGATAGTCTACACCCCAGGGTCCTAAAAGAGGTAGCTGAGGAAATGGTGGAGGCATTGTGGTGATCTTTCAGGAATCACTGGAGGCAGGAAGGGTCCCAGAGGACTGGAAAGTGGCTAATGTAACACCGCTGTTTAAGAAGGGATGGAGCCGGAGACTTCCGGTGACGCCGGGCGGGAGGCAGCCGCACACTGGAGGGCTCCCGTTTGGGAACGGAATTTTCGGGGTCTTAACGCCTGGTCCCAGGGGCAACGGAGGCTGAAAGAGCTGTAAGAAGGCACAGTGAGGAGAGATGTCCAAGTTGGGGGAAAAAACGGCTGTGAAAAAAGTGGTTAATGGAAGTCCGCCAGGGAGTGGAAAGATCAGCGCGGGGACTGCTAGGAAAGTGGAGGCTGAGACGCCAGGGAAGGCTGCATTGCTCACGGCAGAAGAAATGACCAAGGTGATGGCCGTGGAACTTGAAAAACAGTTCACAAAGCACATGGAAGCGATGAAGAAGGAGATGGGGGCGGTATTGAAAGTGCTGGTGGAGGAGGCGATTGCCCCGGTGAGGGCGGCGGTATCAAGCGCAGCGACGGAGGTGTGGGAGCAGGGGGAGACACTGAAGGAAGTGGAAGAGGCATTATCGCAGCACAGTGATCAACTCACCTCGATGAGGAAGGAGCTGCAGAGAGTGATAGAGATCAACAAAGGTCCACGAGCCAAAATGGAAGACCCGGAAAACAGATCCAGGCGGCAGAATCTGAGGATCGTGGGTTTGCCCGAAGGGGTGGGAGGCCCGAGGCCGACGGAGTATTTTGCCACGATGTTGGTAGAGCTTTTGGGGGATAGGGACGATCCCTCTCGATACGAACTGGATCGGGCTCATAGGTCGTGGAGGCCTATAGTAAAGGTGAGTTAGCCGCCAAGAGTAGTAACTGTTTGTTTCCGTAGGTACAGTGTGAAGGTGAAGGTCCTGTGCTGGGCAAAGCAGAAGTGGGAGGGGCCTCCACATTGGCCAGTTTAAGTCGGCCAGTGAACGGGAGTGAGGTGGGGGACGGGGCGCGGTGGCCTCCCTCAACGTGCCGGCCCCGACGCAACATGGCGCGGGAGTTCAGGGGCCGGCGCGGAAGCAAATAGGCCCAGGGAGCGAGAGGCCGGCCCGCCGATTGGTGGGCCCCGCTCACAGACCAGGCCCCATCGGAGGTCCCCCCCCCCCCCCCTCCGGGGGTCGGAGCCCCCCCCCACACAGGCTGCCCCCCGACCCTGCGCGCAGAGTTCCCGCCAGCTGCGACCAGGTGTGGACAGCGGCGGTGGGACTCTGCCTTTTTAGAGCGGCCGCTCGGCTCATCCGGGCCGGAGAATCGGCCCGGCCTGGTACAGCGACCGGCGCCCATGGCGGCAGTTCTCCGCGGAGCCGGCGTCGGGGCAGCGTGGCCCGGTTGCGGGGATTCTCCAGACCGGGCTGGGAGAATCCCGCCCCTTGTTCTCAATTCTCTTAAGGTTAACGTGCAGGTTCAGTCAGCAGTTAAGAAGGCAAATGCAATGTTCGCATTCATGTCAAGAGGGCTAGAATACAAGACCAGGGATGTACTTCTGAGGCTGTATAAGGCTCTGGTCATACCCTATTTGGAGTATTGTGAGCAGTTTTGGGCCCCGTATCTAGGAAGGATGTACTGGCCTTGGAAAGGGTCCAGAGGAGGTTCACGAGAATGATCCCTGGAATGAAGAACTTGTCGTATGAGGAACGGTTGAGGGCTTTGGGTCTGTACTCGTTGGAATTTAGAAGGATGAGGGGGGTCTTATTGAAACTTACAGGATACTGCACGGCCTGGATAGAGTGGATGTGGAGAGGATGTTTCCACTTGTAAGAAAAGCTAGAATCAGAGGACACCATCTCAGACTAAAGGGATGATCCTTTAAAACAGAGATGAGGAGGGATTTCTTCAGCCAGAGGGTGGTGAATCTGTGGAACACTTTTGCCGCAGAAGGCTGTGGAGTGTCATTGAGTGTCTTTAAGACAGAGATAGATAGGTTCTTGATTAGTAAGGGGATCAAGGGTTATGGTGAGAAGGCAGGAGAATGGAGATGAGAAAATATCAGCCATGATTGAATGGCGGAGCAGACTCGATGGGCCGAGTGGCCTAATTCTGCTCCTATGTCTTATGGTCATATCAACCCCTCATCACATTTTGATTTGATGTTGATAAGTTTCCATTGCCCTTTGTTATTTATGGGCAGTGCCCCGACCAGGAGTGGCCCCTTTTAATTCGCCCCTCAGTTAATTTCTGTTGTTCTATTTAGTTGATTGGACCCTGAAATAAATCACAGCACAATATCAACTTTCCGAGGACTTCTCCCACTTCTTGCAGCCACCGTGCACCTCCCTGTCAGTCGTTTCCAGCCTCCAATGGTCGGCGAGGGTACTGCAGGTGGTTTGTGTGTCCGAAAAAGGACCGTGAAAATAAAAATCGGCAGAGAAAAAAATAACGAGTACCTTGTAATGCTTGGAAAACTATTTTTTTGCAATTTTTAGCAATATATTATTCCCTGCAATTAAATAGTGAGACCAGAGGTGGACTTTCAGTAGGTCCCCGGCCAATGGTGGGGTTGGGGGGGAGGGGGGGGGGGGGAAGCCCCAGGGGGCCCCCAGATGGCGAGGTGACTGTTGCGGAGGGAACACCAATCGGAACCTTGGTAGCTCTAAAGTTGTTGATAGACTCAATAAATTTGAATGAGCTCTATACAGAAGAACGTTGGCTCTGATTGGTGGACGTTGAGAGCTGATGGAGACTTAGAGCAGTTCAGACACGGATCTCCTGAATTGGTGTAAAGTTTCCGAACTTTCATTGATTGAAGGTGTAAAGCCTCAGACAGGTTTCTGGTGCTTGGTCGGGCGAGCAGCCTGATGTAGAAGTGAGTGCACCCACTTGACATTGGGGTGCGAGCATGCGAGGTCTTCAGCAAGACAGAGGCGCTGGCCAATGGCCGTTGAGGGGAGCAGAGGGGCCACTCAACACCCAATTCGTTTTTTCCAATTAAGGCCCAATTTAGTGTGGCCAATCCACCTACTCTGCACATCTTTGGGATGTGGGGGTGAAACCCACGCAGACATGGGGAGAATGTGCAAACTCCACACGGAGAGTGACCCAGGGCCAGGATTCGAACCTGGGTCCTCAGCGCCGTGGTGAAGCAGTGCCATCCACTGCTCCACCGTGCCTCCAGGCCAGGGCTGAGGATGGCGGGGCGGACAACCAACCAAAAAGAGCAGAGGCCGCCAGGCCAGATAGCCAACAGCAGCCACGCAGCCAGCCAGGAGCGCACCCGGTTGTCGAGGCTCGAGGCCTGCCCACCCGAGCAAGAGCAGCTGTCGGGATGTGCGAAGACGGCCAGGAAAGCGATGGCATCATGTGTCAGGGAATCAGGTAGTAGCGGCCAGCAATGTATTTGTGAGTGTGCATCAGAAACTATTAGAGATACAAGTTCAACTCCGGTCAGGCTTTGGCTACGCAAAAAATAATGTTTAAAACGGATTGTGGACGTGGTGGTCCTCAAAAGCTTTTGATGACGATCAGTGGTCCCGATAAAGGATTGGTTTGGGAACCACTGCTTTAAATAGCTTTGGCTCCATGTGGTATTGAGACCTGTGTTGATCTGTGCCTCCAGCGAACAGTGCGGGTGACATTCACTGAACATGGCAGTTATGTAAGACAGGATCACAAACAACAGTGAGGATTAATTGCATATTGCGATCCCCATGCCCATTCTTGTGGGCTGGCTAATTTAAACCCCGGTGCTTCTCTCTTGAATACTTGGGTGGCCTCCTATGGTTGGACGAACTGGAGTATCACCCAAAACGTTCATTTCAGACTAAATCTGTTGGTTACAAGCAGGACAAGTAGATAAATAAATGAATTAGTCCCCAAAGAAAGGGGTTAATTTACCTCTGAACTTACGGATTCATCTTTCAGTTGGAGGTTTTAACTGTTGTGGGTGTTGGAGCACACCCTGTGTCTGACCCAAGTGGAACAGAGTGTGAGACAATGGCAGAGTTCATGTTGCAGGCTCAACCCACTTTAGGAATTGTGGCGATCCTGTCCAAATTTGTCACAACCACCCCTTTAGAAACCGAAAGTATTACAAACAGAAGGAGGCCATTCGGCCCATCGTGCTGGGCTGGATCTCTGAGTTACTCAGAAAATTCCACTCCCTGCCTTTCCCCCCATGGCCCTGCACATGTATTCTCTGCAGATAATTATCCAACTCCTTTTCGAAAGCCACAATTGAATCTGTCTCCACCATACTTTCAAACGGTGCATTCCAGATCTGAACCACTGACTGCAAAACAAATTTCCCCATGTCACCCGTAGTTCATTTGAAGTCTTGGCTCTTGATCCTTCCACCAAGGGAGCCGTTTCTCCCTCTGTACTCTGTCCAAGACTCCTCGTGATTTTGAACACCTCGATCAACCCTCCCGAAAGGCCCCAGCTTTGCCAATCTGTCCTCATAGCTGAAGTCCCTCATCCCCGGAACCATTCTCAGAGTTTTATAAAGGTTCATCATAAATTCCATGCTTTACTATTCCTCTATTTGCAAAGCCAATGAAAGCTTTTGCCTTATTGCTTGCTTAACCTAAAAATAATCTTCATTAGTGTCACAAGCAGTCTGTAGCACCATCGATCACACACGAGGCGAGACGTTGAGAACTTCAATCGAGGCTTTATTGAGCAGACTTGTTCCCCAGCAGCTCAGTCACAGAATGCAGCTGCTGGGAGCAAACCGGGTTCTTATACCCCGCCTATCTGGGTGGAGCCCAGTAGGCGGCAGATCCAATCAGGACCCAGCATCTGTCCTCCAATAGCTCCTCGGCATTCATGGTGTACCGTATTACCCCTAATACATACCACCACACAGGCTTACGTTAACACTGCAGTGAAGTTACTGAAAAGCCCCCAGTTGCCATACTCTGGCATCTGTTCGGGTACACTGAGGGAGAATTCAGAATGTCCAATTCACCTAACAAGCACGTCTTTCGGGACTTGTGGGAGGAAACCAGAGCGCCCGGAGGAAACCCACGCAGACACGGGTGCAAACTCCGCACAGACAGTGACCCAGACCGGGAATCAAACCTGGCCTGTCGCTGTGAAGCAACAGTGCTAACCACTGTGCTACTGTGCCACTACCCTGCCCCCTTCAATGACTGTGCACATGTACAGCCTATATTTCCTATATTACCATTGTGATTCAGCTCCAGAGGTACATTGTTGGCTGCGTAGTACCTGGATGAGTGCAGCTTCAACAATACCCGAGAAGCTCAACATCATCCAGGACTAAGCAGCCCCGCTTGATTGGCACCCCATCCACACACATTCACTCTCTGCACTACAGTGGCAGCCCTGCGTACATTCTACAAGATGTTTCAACTCACCGAGGCTCCTTAGCATCATCCATGACCGTTATCATCCAGACAACCGAGGGCATCAGACGCATGGGAACACCACCACCTGAGAGTTCCTCTCCAAGTTACTCACCATCCTGACTTGGAACTACATCACCGTCCCTTTACTGTTGCTGTGTCAGAATCCTGGAACCCCCCCCCCCATATCGGCAGTGTGGATGTACCCACACCACGTGGCCTGCTACAGTTCAAGAAGGCCACTCACCACCACCTACCTTCTCAAGGGCAATTAGTAATGCACAATAAATGCTGGCCGAGCCAGCCGCACTCGTGCTGTGAACTAATGAGTTTTTAAAAAGGTGCTTTGGGATTTCCTGAGGGCGTGGTGTGCTCCAAATGATTTCTCTCGATCATTTTGTCTTTGTTCCCTTCCTCGCTCTCCCTCCCTTTCAAAACATTTGTGACATTTCCCAGTCACTTGCCTTGAAGTAAATGCCCCAGGAAGGGGGTGTATTACTCGCACGGCGGTCTGAATTAACACAGGCAACACTTTTTCTTTCAAAAGCTTTTCTTTTTATGGAAGAATTAGCATGTCACAGCACTTCCTGTTTGTCTCAAATTAATTTCTGAGCTGCGGGTGCAGCAGCATTAGTTTTAGTCAAAGAAATAATCGCGTATCCTCGTCGTCTCAATCCAGGGGAGGTAGGCAGTAGTTCTGGTAAACACACTGGGCTTGTTCTCGACTGTGCACCCAATAGGTCCGAAACTGACCACTCCATGGACTTCCCACTTGTGTGAGCCAATCTGACATAGAAGAGGGCCACCCGAATCCCCCTGAAATGCAAGATATTGCACAGTGAATCCCAGTGATACCCCATTAAACACAGTGAATCCCAGTGATACCCCATTAAACACAGTGAATCCCAGTGATACCCCATTAAACACAGTGAATCCCAGTGATACCCCATTAAACACAGTGAATCCCAGTGATACCCCATTAAACACAGTGAATCCCAGTGATACCCCATTAAACACAGTGAATCCCAGTGATACCCCATTAAACACAGTGAATCCCAGTGATACCCCATTAAACACAGTGAATCCCAGTGATACCCCATTAAACACAGTGAATCCCAGTGATACCCCATTAAACACAGTGAATCCCAGTGATACCCCATTAAACACAGTGAATCCCAGTGATACCCCATTAAACACAGTGAATCCCAGTGATACCCCATTAAACACAGTGAATCCCAGTGATACCCCATTAAACACAATGAATCCCAGTGATACACCAGTAAACACAATGAATCCCAGTGGTACCCCATTAAACAGTGAATCCCAGTGATACCCCATTAAACACAGTGAATCCCAGTAAATCCCCATTAAACACAGTGAATCCCAGTAATACCCCATTAAACACATCAAAACCCAGTAACACCGCATTGATGGAGTGGATCCAACATCATCACATGCACATTGGCTGGCTTCCACTGCCTCCAAGGTGCTGAAGCCACCAACACTTTCTGCTGCCTCTCCAATGGTAGTTAGCAGAATCAAGACAGACGGTGATCTTTCTGGTGAAAAGGGTCAGGGTGGAGCTATCAGAGGAGCCTTTGAAATGTGATTCTGCCTATCATATGAAACTTCAAAACGAATACTCGAATTGCCCCTGGGGTGAAATGGAGAGGAAGATGTTAAAATCCAGCCTATCCCTTCCCAGTTACCTGGCAAGCAGCAGGATGTCCCTCTGTATCTTTGTAACCAGCACAGATCATCGTGTTCCTCACTCGGTCTCCCCAGAACTTCTTCATTTTGCAGGTTTGGTGATCAATGATTGGCAGCCGGGCTTGATTCAGGACTTCAGACAATGTGAGATTTTCCTTTTGTCCTGTTTAGGAAAAGGAAAAAAACTCCCATGTTACTTGTTTGGCCTAATTCCTCATTCCATGGAATGACTGTTTTATCACTCTGCATTATAATTGAGCTTGGAGCTGCTGAAGTATGAATATATATCTAACTGCAGCTCAGCTGGGGCCTTCCTTTGAGTCAGATAGTTGTGAGTTCTCGACCCACATCAAGAGACTTCAGTACACATTTCAGGCCAACATTCCACTGCAGTACTTAGGGAGTGCTGTTCTGTCGGAGTGGCTTCTTTTGGATAAGATGTTAAACTGAGATCATTTCTGCCCTCTCAGGTGGCTATAAAAGATCCTATGGCCCTATTTCAAATAAGGGCAGGGGAGTTATCCCCATGGCCATAGCTAATGGCCATCAATCAACTCATCAATCAACACCGCTATAACAGCAATCAGTTATGTGTGCAATTTGCATTGGCATTTCTTGCATGACACTGCGGGGAGGCGCTGGTGTAGTGGTATTGCCACTGGGCTAGTAATGCAGAAACCTGGTAATCTGGGGACCTGGGTTCAAATCCCACCACAGCATGGCGCCGAGGACCCGGGTTCGATTCTGGCCCCGGGTCACTGTTCATGTGGAGTTTGCACATTCTCCCCATGTCTGCGTGGGTCTCACCCCTACAACCCTAAAGGGTAGGTGGATTGGCCATGCTAAATCGCCCTTAATGGGGAAAAAAGAAATCCCACCACAGCCGATGGTGAAATTCGAATTCAATAAAACGCAACTGGAATTAAAAGTCTAATGATGTTGCCGATCGTCGTAGGAACCCATCTGGTTCACTAATGTCCTTTAGGGAAGGAAATCTGCCATCCTCACCTGGTCTGGCCTACATGTGACTCAGACAATGTGGCTGATACTTAAAATGCCTTCTGAAATGGCTTGGCAATTGGTAGAAGGGCAATTAGGGATTGCCGACGGCCAGATCTCACGTAGGGATAAAAAAAACTAGTGAATACACTTCAGAAGCACTTAATTGCTGATATCCTGCAGTCTTGAAACAGTGTCGTTCTTTTTCGCTCGGTCACCTCCAGTTTCTTTCTTCCCACCCCCCTTTCCCAGGCTTCATTCATCTTAGGAAGCTGTTCATTTGTGATATCGTTCTAGTTCTGTCGAAAGATCATCAACCCCATCCTCTCTCTCCACCGATGCTCCTTGACCTGCTGAGGTTGTCCAACATTTTCTGTTTTCGCAGAATCGTTATGGTGCAGAAGGAGGCCATTTGGCCCATCGAGTCTGCACCAACTCTCCAAACGAGCATTATGGCTTAGTGCCATTTCCCTGCCTTTTCCCCGAACCCCTGCGCATTGTTTATATTCAAGTAATCATCTAACACCCTCTTGAATGCCTCAGTTGAACCTGCCTCCATCACACTTCCAATCCGTGCATTCCAGACCCAAACCACTCACTGTGTGAAAAATCTTTTTATCCCATCACATTTGCTTCTTTTGCAAATCATCATGAATCTGTGTCCCCTTGTTCTTGATCATTTTACAAGCGGGGACAGTTTCTCTCCATTGACTCTGTCCAGCCCCCTCATGATCTTGAACATCTCTATCAAATCTCCTTTCAGCTGCCTTCTCTCCAAGGAGAACAGTCCCAATCTATCATTACTGAAGTTTCCCATCCCCGGAACCATTCTTATTTATCTCTTCTGCACTCTCCAGCGCGTTCACATTCTTCCTGTAATGTTGCACACCCAGAACTGTGCACAATATATCAGCTTTTCATTTCAGATATCCAGGGGAAGATAAACATTAAGAACTAGGAGCAGGAGTAGGCCATTCAGCCCCTCGATCCTGTTCTGCCTTTCAATACGATCGTGGCTGATCTCATCTCGGCCTCACCTCCACCTTCTCCCCATTACCCTTCATCCTGCTACTAATTAAAAAAACCTATCTATCTCCTCCTCAAATTTGTGTAGAGTTCCGACATCCACTGCACTCTGGGGTAGAGGATTCCACAGATTCACGACCCTTTGAGTGAAGTCTTTCCTCCTCATTTCTGTTTTAAATCTGCCTCCTCTTAGCCTAAAACAGTGGTCTCTCGTTCTAGAATGTCCAACAAGGAGAAACACCCGCTCTACATCTACCCTATCAATCCCCTTCAACATCTTATATACCTCAATTAGATCTTCTCTCATTCTTTTAAACTATAGGCCTAAACTGCTCATCTTTCTTCACAATTCCTTCATTCCTGGAATCACCCAGTGAATCTTCTCTGAACCACATCTAATGCATTAACGTCCTTCCTCAAGTAAGGGGACCGAAACTGTGTGCAGTGCTCCAGATGTGGTCTCACCCATGCCCTATACAGTTGCAACAGCACTTCCCTACTTTTATACTCTATTCCATTAACAATGAATTCCAAAATTCCATTTGCCTTCCTTATAACCTGCTGCACCTGCATGCTAACTTTCTGTGATTCGTGCACGAAAACACTCAGATCCCTCTGCACTGAAGCATTTTGAAGTTTCTTTCCATTTCGATAATAAGTTGCCTTTTTGTTCCTCTGACCAAATTGGATAATGTCACACTTATCCACATTAAATTCCATCTGCAAAAGTTTGACTCACTCACCTAACATATTTATTTGTAAATTTCTTATTTTCTCATTGCAACTTGCAGTAGTGGTGTAACGTCAATGCCACTGGATTAATAATGCAGCACGGTAGCATTGTGGATAGCACAATTGCTTCACAGCTCCAGGGTCCCAGGTTCGATTCCGGCTTGGGTCGCTGGCTGTGCAGAGTCTGCATATCCTCCCCGTGTGTGCGTGGGTTTCCTCCGGGTGCTCCGGTTTCCTCCCACAGTCCAAAGATGTGCAGGTTAGGTGGATTGGCCATGATAAATTGCCCTTAGTGTCCAAAATTGCCCTTAGTGTTGGGTGGGGTTACTTGGTTATGGGGATAGGGCGGAGGTGTTGACCTTGGGTAGAGTGCTCTTTCCAAGAGCCGGTGCAGACTCGACGGGCCGAATGGCCACCTTCTGCACTGTAAATTCTATGATAATCTATGAAATTAAACGAAATCAATAAATCTGGAATATTTTGTTCTTTTCAACTAAAGTTAGTCTCAGCAATAGCAGCTATGAAATTACCAATCGTTGTAAAAATCCAATCTGGTTCACTAGTGTCCATCAGAGAAGGAAATCTGCCGTCCTTACCCAGTCTGGCCGGAGAAAGGTCAGAGAGTAGCTAGTCAGCCACCAACGTACCAATTGCTCAGCAAGTGATGTCTGCAATTGAACATCTCTGCATAGGGTTAGAATGCGAGGGGCCTGGGAGGGAGGCCCACTCATTCCTTCTGGAGCATTCTTTTCGAATTGATGCAGAGAATTAAATTGGGTTTACAAAACACAGATTTAGAGATGAGATTAGCAGGTTCATTGTTACACGAGGGGCGATCCGGGCACAAAACAGATAGATTAGGTCGACCCTGGAACTTGATGGGTTGGGGGTCTTCAGGGTGGATCGATGAAGACCTGGTTGAATGACAATGTAGCGTGTTGAAATGTAGCTGTGCCAGATCTTGTGCTTGTAAATACACAGTGAGAGGTCTGATCAAAGTGCTTATGATCTTATAATACTGATGCAGACATGATGGATCTTCTGCAGGACGAACAATCACATCAGCATCTTCCCAGTGCACAAGTGTGACATAAGAACACAGGATCATAAGAAGTAGGAGTAGGCCATTTGGCCCTCCAGCCTACCCTGCCATTCAATAAGATCATAACTAATCTGATCATAGCCTCAACTCCACCTTCCTGCCTGTTGACTCCCTTATTGATCAAATATCTGTCTAATTGAGCCTTGATTGTATTCAATTCCCGAGCAGCGCATCCTCATATCCGCTTGCCTGAATGACCTCAGTCTGCATCCAGCATTAGGAAATGGGAATTCTCTACATTATGAAAAAAACAGGAAGAACTGCTGGATGTGTGGCCCATGCTGGCGAGTAGGCCCTGAACTTTCTCGCTGGCTCTCGCACACGTTTTTACAACTACTTTTCCTCTACAGTTACCCAGAGTAACTTCCATGGGATGACAGAGAGTCTAGGTGCCTCTGTAGAGCCGGTGAGTGGCCGTATCATTTTGGTTGTTTTAAAAACTAAGTGAAAAGTGCCACCTTCCACCAATTTCCTTGCAAAGAAAAATATTAAAGAAACAATAATTGTCAAAGATAATCTGTGGGGGATATTTTTGAAACTTTGGAGGACCTCAAGGTTGACTTCTAGCCCGTGGCTCACTCATGCCCTTTAGGGAAGGAAATCTGCCACCCGTTACCTGGTCAGGCCTACATGTGACTCCAGATCCACAGCAATGGGGTTGACTCCCAAATGCCCTCTGAAACGGAGGACAGTTAGGGATGGGCAATAAATGCTGCCTTAGCCAGCGACACATTCCCCTGCGCGAATAAAACAAAAAAAATCCCTCCCCCCACCCAAGCTGGTCGCCCAATCCCCTGAGGGAGGCGAACGAAACACAGATACATAAAACCCTCGGTCAATTTAGGTGGCGACAAATTCCATGAACTCCCTCTCAGACACTCGATGATCATCAACCCAGAAGATCATGGTGACGGGACACCACAGAACATTCTGGAATGATAGACCGGTTCCCTTTTGAAAGCCAGACCCACCCCCTGTTTTGGATTTGAACTTATGCTTGAGACAATAGAAAAGTGTCACGATGCTTCCACTCACTCAATCCCAGTTCCTCAACATGCCCCCTTACCTCTGGTGGCGCCCCAGCCTGTTGCCCAGCACGGGTGCCCAGGACGCAGTTGGCTGGCCCTCCCAGGCATGCAGGCATATCGGACATAGGTGGTTTGTGGAATGTCCACTGCTGCTCTGACCATAGCGATATCATAATCGATTTCATTGAGGAGTGGGTAGCGGAAGCGTTCATGTCTGTAGATTCTTTTCACACGATAGATCTTCTCTGTCCGTTCAGTGCGATTCAGGTTGTGTTTGCCAAGGACAATGCGCCAATTTGCAGCATCCTCTGCTTTGCCTCTGGAATGGACAATGGTTTGGGTCAAGGGTCGAGCTTCCGAGATAAATGGTCTAACGTTGGAATTGCTGAATTGCCATCTAATTTTAAACATATAAGGAGGTATCTGTACCCTAACCAGTGTCTCCGTCACCTGGTGCTTTGTTACACCAGTTTTAATCCTTAAGGTAGTGTCGGGACAGACACTCCGCCCTTCCCCACACCCCCTGGACAAGATGGTGGCACCTTCCAGCTTCACCACTGATGGGAACCCTGGCACCTATTGCCTGCCGAAGTGGAATGCGTGGTATCTCCTGACTACCCCTCCCTCCAAAAGAAAGATCAATGAACCTTCAGCCACCTCTACAAGGGGGACAATAATATTCTCTTAAAAAGACATTTAACCCACAGAAGTCCAAGAGACATAATCTTCCAATCCAGATCATGCCAGGGGATTGGAGAATGGTAAATATTACGTACTTGTTAAAAAAAAAGGATAGCCAATCATCTACAGGCGAGTCAGCTTAACCTCAATGGTGGAAAAACATTTGGAAACAATAATTCAGGACAAAATTAACAGTCAGTTGGACAAATGTTGAAGAAAGAAAGTCACCGTGGATTTATTTAGCGCCAATTAACTTAACTAAGTTACTTGACATTTTTGATGAAGTAACAGAGAGGTTTGATGAGGGTATTATGATTGATGTGGCGTACATGAACATTCAAAAGGCATTTGAAAAAGTTTTGCATAACAGGTATGTCAGCAAAGTTGGAGCTCATGGAATAAATGGGAGAGTAGCAACTTGGATATGATTTTGGCTGAGTGAGAGGAAACAGTGACAGTGGAATGGGTGTTTTTCGGACCGAGTCGGTGATTTCCTTGATTTATTTTAATGACCTAGACTATGGTGTACAGGGCACAATTTCAAAATTTGTGGATGACACGAAACCCGGAAGCATTATGAACTGTGAGGAGGATAGTGATATTGCTCCTCCGACAATTCGTAAAGGGAGAGTACAGACTGTACGCAACAAGCCCATGCTTGCCAAACCTAAAACAAAACATCTGCTATATGTGATTCTGCAATTGGGCAGCACTTGTTGAACACTCCTGAGTATGCTAATAGCTACACTAGCACCCAATTTAAGATAATTGTTTGAGCTAGTAACGTTGCTCATTTACGCTTGCTATATAATCATATATTGACATACCCAGGTACCCATTCTCTGCAAACTAAAGGAATCCGTTCAAGCCTTGCGCCCTTTTTGAAAAATCCGGGAGGCATGGGGAACCTAACTTTTCCAATTTCTTTCTCTGTGGCAATGTCTTGGCCAATCAATGTCGACTGGTTAGCCAATCAGCACTCTTTTCTCCCGTGTTAGAAATTGTTGTGATCGTTTGAAATTTGGCATTCTTGTGTTTGTCCCGATGGCCGCAAGATGAAAAGCTTTGGCAACATGTCTCTCTTTTCAGCAATATTCACGATCAGTCCTACCAAGCGACCATTTGTGATAAATATCAAGAGGACGTAGGCAGACTAATGGAATGGGTGGAAAAAATGGCAGATGAAATTAAAGCAGGGAAGTGTGAAGTGATTCATATTGGTAGGAAGAATGAGGCAAGGCAATTTAAACTGAAGTGTGTAATTCTAAAGGGGGTGCAGGAGCAAGGTGACCTTGGAGTTTATATGCACAAATCATTGAAGGTGGCAAGGCAGATTGAGAGAGTAGCCACTACAGCATACGGAACCCTGGGCATTATAAATAAGGGCATAGAGTATAACAACAAGGAAGTTACGATGAATCTGTATAAAACACTGATTTAGCCTCAACTGGAGTATTGCATCCAGTTCTGGGCACCACAGGAATGTGAAGACATTAGAGTGAGTGCAGAAATAACTCATGAAAATGGTTCCAAGGTTGAGGAACTTGAACTAGATGGATAGATTGACGATGCTGGGCCAGTTCTCATAGCAGAGAGGAATAAGAGGAGATTTCTAAGCCTGGAGAGAGTGGATAGGGGGAAACTAGGCAGAAGAATCAAACATCAGAGGACATTGATTTAAGGTGTTTGGTAAAAGAAACGAAGGGGACATGAGGAAAGACTTTTTGCACTGAGTGGTTAGGAACTGGAATGCATTGCCTGAGAGTGTGACGGAGGCAGATTCAATTGAAGCATTTAAAAGGGAACTGGATAGCTATCAGGGTAGCAATGATTTGCAGGACTATGGTGAAATAGTGGCTGAGTGGGACTAAGTGAAAGAGCTAGCAAAGAGCTAGCATAGCCATGAGGGGCCAAATGGTCTCCTGTGTTGACACAATTCCGTGATTCTGTGCTAATGACAAACCGCCACCAATAGAATAATCCAACCACATTTTCAGCAGTTCTGTAGCGACTGTTTACAGATCCACTGGAACATTAATACAGACACACTTCACTCGTCCTAATGCGATGCGTTATTCAAATATGCCGCCCCAAGCCATTGTTCACTTACTTTTGAAAGCAATGTGCCGCAGTCAGGATCCAGCGTTTGTGAATGAGGGTCCCACCACAAACATGGTTGTAGGACCTACTGCCCCTGGAGCGCACCTAGCAAGCGAGAAAGACAAGTTACTCTACAGTCTTAATGTTGATGGTTACATATGACCCTCAGAGATTGGGTTATGGGTCTGGAAGACCACAATGGAGAGACCAGAGGAAGGTGAGTGACTACGTTCAGTCTGCAAGCATGATCTTGAGCTTCCTGTCACTTATCATTTCAATTCTTACTCCCACTCTGACCTTTCTGTCCTTGGCCTGCTACAGTGTTTCAGTGACGTCCAACGTAAGTCCGAAGAACAACATATCATCTGTTGATTCAGCGCTCTGGACTCAACATTGACTTTCAACAATATTCGATCATAACCTTCCCTTCCATTTTGTGTTTTTTTTTTTGTTGGGGGGGATGGTTTCTCATTTCTTTCTTTTACTTTGCATTGAAATGGCTGCTAATCAGTTATCCACACCTCACGTGGCCACATCTTTGTTTCTTTACCCATTATCACCCAAACTATTTGTCATTTATTCTTCTCTGTTATTTACGTGATCACAGACCTGCCTTTTTGTTCTACGTCGCGCTTCCCACTTTGCACTTACTCAAAACCTTCTATTTCTCCTCAGTTCTGATGAAGGGCCGTCAACGACCTGAAGTGTTATTCCTTCTCTGAAGACCCTCTTAGCCTGCTGAATATTTCAAGTACATTTTATAATAATTATAATTTTTACTGTCACACGTAGGCTTTACATTAACACTGCAATGAAGTTACTGTGAAAAGCCCCTCGTCGCCACATTCCGGCGCCTGTTCGGGTACACGGAGGGAGAATTCAGAATGTCCAAATTACCTACCAGCACGTCTTTCAGCAACAGCACCCACTCTTACAGCCCTGCCCTACACTATTCAATATCGCTGCTCAGGAGATTGCCTTCATTGTGAAAGGAAATCTGGTATATTTGGCATTCCTTGATAGATTGAAGATTCCACTCCCAAGTAACTCGCTGTCCTGACTTATATAAAAATAAGAACAAAGGAACTCGGAGCAGGAGTAGGCCATCTGGCCCCTCGAGCCTGCTCCGCCATTCAATGAGATCATGGCTGATCTTTTGTGGACTCAGCTCCACTTTCCCGCCCGAACACCACAACCCTTTATTCGTCAAAAAACTATCTATCCTTATCTTGAAAACATTTAATGAAGGAGCCTCAGCTGCTTCACTGGGCAAGGAATTCCATGGATTCAAAACCCTTTGGGCGAAGAAGTTCCTCCTAAACTCAGTCCTAAATCTACTTCCCCTTATTTTGAGGCTGTGCCCCCTAGTTCTGATTTCACCCCCCAGTGGAAACAACCTCCCCGTATCTATCCTATCTATTCCCTTCATAATTTTATCTGTTTCGCCGTTCCTTCATCAACACTGAGTCCAAATCTTGGAACTGCTTCCCGAGCCCCCCATGGACTGCAGTACAGACCCAGAGAGAGGCATAGAGGGAACAGCAGCTGGCAGAAAGGTTTCTATCACATTTCCCATGGCTGCATTGCTCTTGGAATGAAGAGCTTGTCATATGAGGAACAGTTGAGGACTCTGGGTTTGTCCTCGTTGGAGTTTAGAAGGATGAGGAGGGGATCTTATTGAAACTTACAGGATACTGTGAGGCCTGGATAGAGTGGATGTGGAGATGATGTTTCCACTTGTAGGAAAAACTAGAACCCAAGGCCACAGCCTCAGACTTTGGGACAATCCTTTAAAACTGAGATGAGGAGGAATTTCTTCAGCCAGAGGGTAGTGAATCTGTGGAACTCTTTGCCGCAGAAAGCTGTGGAGGCTAAATCACTGAGTGCCTTTAAGACAGAGATAGATAGGTTCTTCATTAATCAGGGGTTATGGGGAGAAGGCAGGACATTGGGGATGAGAAATTTATCAGCCATGATTGAATGGCGGAGCAGACTTGATGGGCCGAACGGCCTAATTCTGCTCCTATGTCTTATGGTCTTAATGTATGCATACTGTGCACATGTATATGAGTTACAAATCAGAGTCATGTACAATGTTGTCTGCAGACTCGTCACTCAGTAGCAACCCATTGGTTTATTATGATGTCTGAAATGCAGCTGGCACAGTGGACTACCACAGAATGAAGGCATTATGATTGCAGCCAGGATACTAGGTGTTGACCTACTATTGCTGATGCAGGCACTGGCTGGATGTTGAAGGAGTGGAATGCCTTTTGGTTGGGGCACATGTCAGTGTTGACGTGCAGTGTCTACAAAGCGATGTTTGTGCACTCAATTGGACCAAAAACTTGTAGAATTGTACCGACGCCCAGAGGATGGCAACTGGCAACTGATGTGTAAGTGGCTGATGATCCCTTTCAATAACACTGCTGGAGCTAGTCCTTCAAGATGCTGAACACATGTTCAGTTGTGCGAGGTTACAGGAGGGCATTGGCTGGAGCATGGAGCGCCAAAATGGCACCATTGGTGTCAAATCAATATGGCACCCTGGCATCATAGTCAGCCTACTCTGTCCTGGATGGCGTGAGCTGCACGCACATGAATGCCCTTCACCAATATGGCATCCGATGCAATTCATAGTGGATGACGTTTTGGTCCCTGGTTGGCAATACGAGTGCCCAAGCAATGGGGGCCACTGAGCTCAATTTGACGCCCATTTGACCAGAAATGGTGATGGATGCAGAAACTGTAACAACCTGTAGAAGGGGAATTGGATAATACTTGAAAAAAGATAAATGATAAAGGAGCAAGGGAATGCGTTGGACTGGATAACTCTTCCAGAGAGATGACACTGGGGTGTCGGGCTGATCATGGTGTTCTCTATACCAGAATACATCCTTGCAGTAAGTTCGGCACAACATCGTGGGCCGAAGGGCCTGTTTGGTGCTGTATTTTCTATGTTATGTTATCCCGGACAGATGCATTATTATGGATCAGCGCTCCCATTTACCTGTAATGAGACCTGCCATGGCCAGGAATGTGGACGTGCCTCATTCCCAGATACGATCCTCCCAGCTACGTTCGGCAAGAATTGGGGGATCCCGCAGTTCCTCGGCCACTCTGAAAACCCAATAAATATAGAAGTCAGCATGGACTGCTCTCAATATTTAGCTGTCTTTCTAACACTCTATCTACCGGCTGGTCTATCTATGTAGGCTCTACCCATCAGAAAAGATCGAACAGCCTGGAACTCCTTTCTCGGGAAAAGAGCAGGGTGGGAGGTGATCAGATTGAGCCCTTTAAGACTATGAAAGAATTTTATAGAATTCATGAAGAAAAGATGTTGTCGCTTGTGGGGGAATGTCAAAACAAGGGGCCAAAAATAGAGGAAAATCACCAACAATTCTAATAGGGAATTCAGGAGAAACATCTTTACCCAGAGTGGTTAGCATGTGCAACTGTCTACAACAAGGAGCACAGTGGTTAGCACTGTTGCTACACAGCACCAGGGTCCCGGATTCGATTCCCGGCTTGGGTCACTGTCTGTGCGGAGTCGGCACGTTCTCCCCGTGTCTGCGTGGGTTTCCTCCGGGCGCTTCGGTTTCCTCCCGCAAGTCCCGAAAGACGTGCTTGTTAGGTGAATTGGACATTCTGAATTCTCTCTCTGTGTACCCGAACAGGCGCCGGGGTGTGGCGACTAGGGGCTTTTCACAGTCACTTCATTGCAGTGTTTTTTGTTTATAAATTTAGAGTACCCAATTATTTTTTATTCCAATGAAGAGGCAATTTAGCGTGGCCAATCCACCTAACCTGCACATCTTTGGGTTGTGGGGGTGAGACATGGGGAGAATGTGCAAACTCCACAGGGACAGGGACCCAGGGCCAGGATTCGAACCCGGATCCTCAGTGCCGCAGTCCCAGTGCTAACCACTGCGCCACATGCCGCCCCTTTCAGTGCAGTGACACTGTCACTGTAAGCCTACTTGTGACACCAATAAAGATTATTATTATTAAGGCAAATAGCATAGATGCATTCAAGGGGAAAATGACAAA
The DNA here is from genome assembly GCF_047496885.1 of Scyliorhinus torazame. Taxonomy (NCBI): domain Eukaryota; kingdom Metazoa; phylum Chordata; class Chondrichthyes; order Carcharhiniformes; family Scyliorhinidae; genus Scyliorhinus; species Scyliorhinus torazame. The sequence continues at coordinate 31,775,192 of NC_092734.1, forward strand.
GTAAGAAACAGAAGGATATGCTGGTGAGCTGTAAATGGGTGGGAGGAAGCTGATTTGGCGTGTGAACACTAGCATAGACTAGAGATGGGCTGATTGGAATGTTTCTGCACAGCAGATATGATGTCTGTATCTACTAGTCTATCTACCTCTAATGTAAACCCTATTATTTTCTCAGTTGTCCTTTCTAGCAGACTGACTGTAATTGTAGTATCTGGCATGCCAGTTTTAAACAATTCATTACAGGATGTGAACATTACTGGCTCAGCCAGCATTTGTTGCCCATTCCTCGTCACCAGTCATTGCACATGAACAACTAGGGAATGACCCTCCTCTAAGAGGACAACCCTTGGCCATTGCTTAAGGCTTCTCGACAATATCACATTCGGGTTGGCCAACATGCCAAGGGACATTTAACCTCCAACCCCTCCCTCATTGACTCAGTGTCCTCCTCACCTATACAATCACCATTCCCATTGCCTATTGATTGACAACAAGGGGCATGTTTGTAGGCACACTGTGTGTTAACGAAACCATTGGAAGTCTTTATAAGGGAATTGAAGCCGGTATCATTGGCCAGTATCAGGGGATGGCATGGTAGCACAGTAGTTAGCACCACTGCCCCACAGCACCAGGGACCCAAATTCAATTCCAGCCTCGGGTGACTGTGCGGAGTCTGCACGTTCTCCCCGTGTCTGCATGAGTTTCCTCCGGGTGCTCCGGTTTCCTCCCACAGTCCGAAGATGTGCAGGTTAGGTGGGTTGGCCAAGCTAAATTGCCCCGTAGAGTCCACAGAAAAAGGTTAGGTGGGGTTACGGGGATAGGGTGGGGGCGTGGACCTGGGTGGGGTGCTCCTTCGGAGGGTTGGTGCAGACCTGATGGACCGAATGGCCTCCTTCTGTACTGTAGTGATTCTATGATCATTGATGCAAACCTCAACCTATTGCATCAGACCGAGCAGTGGTTTAGCGGCACAGTTAATGAGAAGTTACATTTTTTCTGGGCTGTGTTCAGAAGCAAACATTTACATGTTGCATTAATCAATGAATCATAGAATGATACAGCCCAGAAGGAGGCAGTTTGGCCCATTGTATCTGTGCTGGCTGATCTAATTATCCCACTACCTTGCTTCCATGGTATTTGCGGGGTGAGGGAGGGATTGTAGGTTAAATGTCCCAATGGTTTAGTGGCGAATGCAACTGTGCCATTGTTGCGAAGCAATGGCCAAGGTTTATCCTCTTGGAGAAAGGATGAACGGTCATTCCCTAGGTTGCTCGTGTGTAGTAACTGGCAACTGGCGTGGCCAGATGTTAACATTACAGATAGTCTGCTTGTGGTGAATGTATTCACCATAATGCATGACACTAACCATTGTATCCACCTAATGTAACCGTTGACCTGGAAGTGGTGATACGAGCTGCTTCCAGGTACTGTAACCCCGGTGGGCTCCGCCCTCACCGGGGCCATATATAACCTGGCCACCTGCGGGTTGCACTCATCTGCACAACCGACTCTGGCTAGGCAAGTTCACGACTAATAAAGCTCGCTCTCTCGGCCTCTTGGTGAATTGAAGGTATATCACTGCTAGAAAGAAATAGCAGGATTTACAATTGAGGCAGGTGGATAGATAATTGCATCTTCCCTAGTCTCTTCACATAAACTGGAGCCTTTCATCCCTGGCACCATTCTCGTAGTGTGGTTTATTAAGCAATTTGCGAACACTTTGGTGAGACCACACCTGGACTATTGTGCATTGTTTTGGTCTCAATCTTCAAGGAAGGATATACTTGCATCGGAGGTGGTACAGTGAGGTTTCACTAGATTGGTCCCTGCAATGAGAGCGTTGTCCTGTCCTGAGAGTCTGAGCAAACTAGACCTACACTGTTCGGAGGTGACCTCATGGCAAACACACGATTCCAAAGGAACTTGACAGGTTAGACACCGAGAGAGCACTGGGCGTTTAGAATTGAGATGAAAAGACATTGCTTCACTCAGAAGGTTGGGAATCTTTGGAATTCTCTGCCCCAGAGGCTTGTGAATGGTCCATCATTGAACGGGTTTGAGGCAGAGATAGACAGATTTTTGATATCTCAGGGAATCAAGGGAATGATTCATAGATTTATAGACATTTACAACACAGGAAGCCATTCGGCCCATCGTGTCCACGCATGTTATCAAAGATCTGACTACACTAATCCCATTTTACAGCACCTCATCCATAGCCCTGGGGGTTATGGCAGCGCAAGTGAATATCTAAATACTTCTTAAATGTTATGAGAGTTTCTGACTCAACCACTCTCTCAGGCAGTGAGTTCCAAACTCCCGCCACCCTCTGAAACTTCTACCTCTTACCTTAAATCCATGCCCTCTGATTATTGACTCTACCAATGAAAGAAGCACCTTCCTATCTACCATACCTATGCCCCTGAATCTTATACACCTCTATCAGGTCCCCCTCTCAACCTTCGCTGCTCCAAGGAAAACAGCCCCAGCCTATCCAATCTTTCCTCATAGCTCAGAGCCTCCAGCCCAGGCAGCATCCTGGTGAATCCCCTCTGCACCCTCTCCAGTGCAATCACATCCTTCCTATAATGTGGTGACCAGGGCTGCACGTGGCACTCCAGTTGTGGCCTTACCAGTGTTTTAGCAGTTCCAGCATGACCTTCCTGCTCTTGTATTTTATACCTCAACTAATAAAGGCAATTGTCCCATAAACCTTATCCACCTTATCTCCCTGTTCTGCTACTGTAGTTAAGGAGGAGCCAGAATGGAGAGTCAAAGTGGTTTATTTCCAACTCCCAGTTATGAAAAGTATATACAAAGGAAAAGTCCAAATCCCAGCCGGGATTGTTCTGAGATACCGGTTCGTACCTGGACCCGCTTTTATTGTGTCGAATTAAAGAGCTCGCTGAAGGGCCTCCGCGGGCCCTATGGGGAGGGATCAAACGGGTCTCCTCCGTAGGTCTCCTGGGGGTTATAACACCTGCCTCCTTTAGGGATCTGTAGATATGCATCCCTAGGTCCCTCTGATCTTCAATTCTTTCCAGAGTGGGCAGTAGAGTTGAAGATCAAGGTCAGTGATGATGTAGCAGCCTCAGTGCTCCATATAATCTGCTACTCGAGCTATTTCTTCTGATTTATGCCAGTCTCTGTCTGCTCAGAGGCAATTTAAAGATTCCACAGCCAATATTCTCCTTGCAATCAACATCACCAAAGAAATAGATTGACCAGTTATTAGTCTCAATGCAGCATGTAAGTAAGGTCTCACAAGGTCCGACATCAAGAATGACTGCGTACCAAAATAACTTAGACGAGATGATTGAAGATGTTCCTGGGATGTGATAAGTACAGGCCTCACAGAGGAACCATGGACATATTTAACACTTATATACAGTTAAATGCAGTATATCACCGAATGTGTGACAGCACGATATATATATCTCTCAACAGAACGGGGCTGACGAGCAAAATATTACATTAGCTCATAAAGCATTATTTGTTACCGTGTTTTTCTTTTCACTTGCTCTTTCCTATATGAACATCATTGGCAAGGTTGGCATTTATTGCCCAAGAAGGTGACAATGGGACTTCTAGATTGATGTGGCAAGTGTGCCCCCATTCTGCTTTTCACATCATTGTAGGACAAGGCAGAGCCAGTAAAGACTGCTGTGGTCCACCTGACTGTCTCCATGGTCAAAATCCAATGACAGTCTGAACGTTTTCTATAAGAAAGTGGTGGGTCTGTGGAATTCATTGCCACAGAGGGCGGTGGAGGCCGGGACGTTGAGTGTCTTTAAGACAGAAGTTGATAAATTCTTGATTTCTCGAGGAATTAAGGGCTATGGAGAGAGAGCGGGTAAATGGAGTTGAAATCAGCCATGATTGAATGGCGGAGTGGACTCGATGGGCCGAATGGCCTTACTGCCGTTCCTATGTCTTATGGTCTTATAATATTATGATGAGTTCTTCTGTTTGCAAAGTGTTGATTTGCTAAGGTGGAGGCAAGATCGGGCTTCATTTACTGGGTGACCAACAGCCATTCTGTTGACAATTGCTCCGGGGCAGGGGGTTTAGGTGGGGGGGGGGGGGGGGTTGTTTTTCAGAATTAAACATCTTACCTCGTGAGTTGAAAATGTAGAAGCAAAAAAGAATCAGTCCAATACCCCACTGGCTGAATTCACTCCCTGGTCTTAGAACAAAAGAGAGGAGGGCAGCACGGTGGCACAGTGGTTAGCACTGCTGCCTACAGCGCAGAGGACCCGGGTTTGAATCCCGGCCCTGGGTCACTGTCCGTGTGGAGTTTGTACATTCTCCCCGTGTCTGCGTGGGTTTCACCCCCACAACCCAAAGATGTGCAGGGTAGGTGAATTGGACACACTAAATTGCCCCTTAATTGGAAAAAATAATTGGCTACACTAAATTTATTTTTAAAAAGAACAGAAGAGAGCGAGACGGAGGAAAAACCAATCAATCGTCTTTAAAAATATCATGTTAACTCAAATGATTGGCCACTTTAAGTTATCATAGAATCCCTACAGTGCGGAAGGAGGCCATTCGGCCCATCGAGTCTCCAGCGACCCTCTGAAAGAGCACCATATCCAATTCCCCGCCCTATCACCATAACCCCACCTAATCTTTGGACACTGGGGCGATTTAGCACGGCCAATCCACTCCACCTGCTGCGAAGCTGGTGAGTTCAATTGGACACTTGCATGACTCAAACTCATAGTATCTTTGTGCCCTTTGACAAAGTCAGCTCGATTTCTGCGGAAACGGTGAGGAATTTTGTTCATTGTTCCCAAGGTTCTGTGAACAAGCCGAATAATGAAAGACGAGCTTTTGAAATACAAAGCCATGGGAGGGTGAGGCGGAATTGGTAACACAAAATCCTTCACCTCATTTGCACCCTGACCAATGTTCTTTTCCATTGAGTTCAAGACACTCAGGCGGGATTTTCATGCCCTTCCCGCCGGTGGGGTTTTCCCCTCCCGCCAAAGGCGGTGGGACAGGCGAGCCACGCAAAATGGCGTAGGCATCGGCGGGCCTGGTAGATCCCGCCGGGGGGCCGATGGTGAGCTGCCTCCGCCGCCATTTTCATTTTTAAGATTTATTTTTGTAAAGTTGCCCTTCTTAAATTTAATCGGGGGTCTCCCAATCAACCTCCTTAACTTTGGTGGAAATGGGCGGAGACTCCATGAACAGTAGGAGGCCCACCCACTTGAGGAAATTCACTTCCGTCCCCTACTCTCTCCCCCCGGAACTGAACTCTCCACATCCCCAGCAAGGAAATATTGGCATCGGAAAGGGGTGCAATGCAGATTCACCAGGTAAAAAGGGTTAAATTGTGATGACAGGTTGCATTGACCAAAGCTTATTAAGGGGTGATCTATTGAGGTGCTTAAGGATGATTGAAGTATTTAATAAGATAGAAACTATTTATCTTTATGGGGGACAAGCTGAAATACCTGTGACCCCTTTAAAGTTAGAGCTGGGCCATAAAGGAATGAAGTCAGGAAACACTTCGACATCAGAATTGTGGAAATCTAGGGCGACAAGGTGGCGCAGTGGTTAGCACTGCTACCTCACGGCACCGAGGACCCGGGTTCGATCCCAGCCCCGGGTCACTGTTTGCAGTGGGTCTCACCCCCACAACACAGAGATGTGCAGGCCATGCTAAATTGCCTCGTAATAGGAAGAAAAAAAGATTTGGGCACTTTCAATTTATTTTTTAAGAACTGGAAATCTGGAACTCTCCCTTCCATCCTTACATGGTCTGACCTGTATGTACCTCCCAAGCCCTCATTAAAGTAGTTGGACTCTTAATTGCTTGACTCTTACATTCTGAAGTGACCTAACAAAACCCTCAATTGTATCAAAACTACTGCCATTGGTTCAAGAAGAAGGTTCAGTACTGCCTTCTCAGTACAATCAGGGTTGGGCAATAAGTGCTGACAATGCTCAAATCTTGAGAATGAATTTTTAAAAAACTAGTCCGACCAATACCATCAGGGGTGCCCTGTCATCCAGAAGGGTCACAGGAGAAATCCCAGCATCATCTTCTTTGGGAAACTTGGGATGGGCAATGTCACTCACATCGAAAGATCAAATAAAAAGAAACTTACCTGTATTTTGACTGCCCCGATTCCACACTCAGTCATTATATGGTCATGGATGCACACCAACATTAATTAGGTTGTCAGTCAATGTTTTTTGACTTGTTTTCCCATTCAGAAGGCAATTATACGGTAGCAGTGGTTAGCACTGTTGCCTCACAGCGCCAGGGTCCCATGTTCGATTCCCGACTGGGTCACTGTCTGTGCAGAGTCTGCACGTTGTCCCTGTGTCTGCGTGGGTTTCCTTCGGGTGCTCCGGTTTCCTCCCAAAAGTCCCGAAAGACGTGCTTGTTAGGTGAATTGGGCATTCTGAATTCTCCCTCAGTGTACCCGAACAGGCGCCGGAGTGTGGTGACCAGGAGCGAAATTCTCCATCCCGCCCCGCCACATTTCTGCCCCGACCCGCCGGCGGGATGCTCCGTTACACCGGCCGGTCAATGGGGTTTCCCATTGTGGGGCAGCCCCACGCCGTCGGGAAACCCCCGGGCGCCGGCAAAACGGAGACTCCCGCCGGCGGAGAATGACGCCCTAGGTGCTTTTCACAGTAACTTCATTGCAGTGTTAATGCAAAACTACTCGTGACAATAAAGATGATAATTTCCATGCACTTACCTAAATGTGTAACTTTGTGTTGAAGGCCATTGCCAATATACAAGGCCTGTGTTAGAGACAGTAGGAAGGCAATAAGAGGCACACTCTGTCCCAGCATCTTCAGCAGCTTTCCATTGTGTGATTCTAAACATCCCTCCCTTCATTCCCTTATTTATATAAGTGACGGGCAGGCAGGGCCTCCATGTGACTCCGGATCACTATTGTCCCTAGATTAACCTGCTCTGCTGTACAATAATAAAACCCAAGCTAAACACAGGGACACCGATGCTTCTGGGTGGCTTATTCCTCTGTGTGCATCTGCTTGTCAGCCAATCCTATGGTGAGCCAAATCAGTTGTTTCAATAATAGGTTGCCTGACCGTGCACAAACAGCTGATTCAGTGACTACACACCACTTTCTAGAAAGTATTGCTTTGGGAAAACGGGTACAAATTGGGAGCAGGAATCTCCTTAACAGAGTGTAACTCCTGCCGTCATGCTGAATTTAGCTGTGATCATGTTACTTTTGGGAATGAGTATATCAGCTCCTTTTAAAGATTGTGGCATGGCTTGAGGAACATTACCCACTTCGACGAGTGCACCTAGCGAATCATTAGAAAAACATGCCTCCTTTACACTTAGAAAAGCATCTCTGGCTGCATTCTTAGAACAGTATTCATGTTTGTCAGCTAATCCTGCGGGTTACCACTGACCAGAAGCTCAACTGGATCAACACGATAAACACTGAACGGGTCAGAGTCTGGGAATTCTGCAGGCAGCAACTCATCTGACTTTCCAATGCCTTTCTACCATCTACAAGGCACACGTCAGGAGTGTGATAGAATGCTCTCCACTTGTCTGGATGGATTCAGCTCATACAACACTCAAGAAACTTGTTATTTATTTATTTATTTTTAATTTTTTCAATAAAGGGGAAATTTAGCGTGGCCAATCCACCTACCCTGCACATCTTTGGGTTGTGGGGATGAGACCCATGCAGATACAGGGAGAATGCTTCAAACTCCATGCGGACAATTCACTTGACCATCACCCCACCCAGAAACCTAATCGTTCACTCCATCCACCATTGACACACAGGCAGCAGTGTGCGCCATCTACAAGCACTGCAGCAAAGTTGTCACGTTGCCTTAGACAACACCTTCTAAACCTGTGGCCCCTACCACTTAGAAAGAAAAGGGCAGCAGTCACAAGGAGACCTGCAAGAACCCCTCCAAGCTACACACCACCTTGACCTGAAACTATGGACGGGATCTTCCAGTTGTGTGGTTCCCACAATGGGAAATTTCACTCTGAGGTCAATGGACTTAGATTTCCATCCTGCCCGTGACGATTTCTGCAGGACCAGAAGATTTACCCGCTAGATCACAGTCCTTCACTGTAGCTGGGTCAAAAACCTGGAACTCTCTACCTAACAGCACTTAGGATGTACTTACACAACTTAAATTGCAGCGTTTCAAAGCAATGGCTCACCATCACCGTCTCAATTAAGGATGGGTGATAAATGCTGGCTTTTCCAATGATGTTCACATCCCGTAAAAGAATAAACAAAGGCCATGAAAAGTGCTATTGAATGCAAGTCTTTCCATCAAATTGAAAAAAAAGTGTACATATTGCGAAGGTTAGCGTGTGAGGGTAAGACCTCACACTGTATATTTTTATAAAATATATATAGGTATCCCCATGGCTGTTTCTAAAATTTAAAAAACTGGACAAAGACCTTTAAAAATGACAGAACCTTTGTCTGTGACCCCAAATCAAAAGAAGCTACTTGGCAGTTTCGGGGAAACGCGCACTCGCTATCTCTGGGGAAACATTAACGGCCCCTGTGGACTGCACAGCCCAAATTCAAAGTGGGCTACACAAAGGGCACCTGGATTTCCCAACCCAGGCTGGCCAACACGAACCTGCTTGTCTGCTGAGACAAAGGGCCCCATAACTTTCCTTTCAATTCTTAATGGTTGAGACATTTAACAATCTCGGGGATGGAGCCGAGGGATCCACATCCTTTGTCAAAGACAGTGTGGAGAGGTAGGAGTCATGTGACATGGGCCTCTGGCTTGTGGAACCAGTAATATTGCCTTGCTGAACTGAAACGTTCAGTCTGCGGCTTAACATCTGACTGGCAGGCCACACCAAAGGAATTCTGGCCCAGGTTGGACAGCTGACTCCATCTACACAGCTTCTGTTGGAAATTCTGTCCCATCGCCTACAAGACTGATTCACCTCCAGGTGCCTACCTCCTCATTGTGTGTGGGTGTGATGTATTTGGATTTCCAAAACGCATTTGACAAGGTGCCACATCAAAGGTTACTTCACAAATTAATGATGTGGGGGTAACATATTAGCATGAACAAGATTAGTTTACGAACAGGAAATAGGGAAGGATGAGTCATTTTTAGGTTGGCAAGTCGTTACTAGTGGAGTGCCACAGCGATCATTGCTGGGTCCTCATTTAGAATCTCCATCGATAACTTGGCAGAAATAAATGTATGGTAGGTAAATGCGCTGATAGGTAGGTAAGTAAGTTGTCACAAGGGCTTAAGGACTCTGCAGTGGTTTATAGACAGATTAAGTGAGTGGGCAGAATGTGGGGAAATGTGAGCTTGTCCATTCGGCAGGAAGAATAGAAAGGCAGGATATTATTTTAATGGAGACAGATTGCAGAACTCAATGGTACAGAGGGACATGGGAGTCCTTGTACATGAATCACAAAATGCTAGCATGAAGACACAGCAAGTGATTAGGAAGACAAATGGAATATTGGCCTTTATTGAAAGGGGAATTGTATATAAAAGTAGGGAAGTGTTGCTGCAACTCTACAAGACCTTAGTTAGCTACATTTGGAGTATTGTGTCCAGTTTTGGCCTCCTTACTTAAGGATACAACTGCATTTGAAGCAGTTCAGAGAAGATTCACTCACCTGGGGCGAAATTCTCCGGTATCGGCGCGATGTCCGCCGACTGGCGCCCAAAACGGCGCAAATCAGTCGGGCATCGCGCCGCCCCAAAGGTGCGGAATGCTCCGCATCTTTGGGGGCCGAGCCCCAACCTGAAGGGGCTAGGTCGGAGCCGGACCAATTTCCGCCCGCCAGCTGGCGGAAAAGGCCTTTGGTGCCCCGCCAGCTGGCGCGGAAATGACATCTCCGGGTGGCGCATGCGCGGGAGCGTTAGCGGCCGCTGACGGCATTCCCGCGCATGCGCAGTGGAGGGAGTCTCTTCCGCCTCCGCCATGGTGGAGACCGTGGCGAAGGCGGAAGGGAAAGAGTGCCCCCACGGCACAGGCCCGCCCGCGGATCGGTGGGCCCCGATCACGGGCCAGGCCACCGTGGGGGTACCCCCCGGGGCCAGATCACCCCGCGCCCCCCCCCCAGGACCCCGGAGCCCGCCCGCGCCACCTTGTCCCGCTGGTAAGGTAGGTGGTTTAATCTACGCCGGCGGGACAGGCATTTTAGCGGCGGGACTTCGGCCCATACGGGCCGGAGAATCGTGGTGGGGGTGCCCGCCAAACGGCGCGGCGCGATTCCCGCCCCCGCCGAATATCTTGTGCCAGAGAATTTGGCAACCGGCGGGGGCGGGATTCACGCCTGCCCCCGGCGATTCTCCGACCCGGTGGGGGGTCGGAGAATCTCGCCCCTGATTTCTGGGATGAAGTGGGAAAGGTTGAGCATATTGGGCCTATTTCCATTGGAGTTTTTGGAAGAATGAGAGGTGATCTTATTGAAGCAGGAGATCCTGAGGAGATTTGACACAGCTAGATGTTGTGAAAATGTTTCCCCTTGTGGGGGAAATCTAGAACCAGGGGACACAGTTTAAAACTTGGGAGTGTCCCATTTGAACTGAGATAAGGAGAATTTCTTTCTTGTACAGGGTCATTTCACAGAATCAGAATCACAGAAAAATACAGTGCAGAAGAGGCCCTTCGGCCCATCGAGTCTGCATCGACACATTACCCACCTAATCCAATTTGCCAGCACTGAACACGTGGCCTTGAACATTATGACGTGCCAAATGCTCATCCAGATACTTTATAAAGGATGTGAGGCAACCCACCTCTCCCACCCTCCCAGGCAGTGCGTTCCAGACCCGCCTCTCCCACCCTCCCAGGCAGCGTGTCCCAGACCCGCCTCCCCCACCCTCCCAGGCAGTGCGTTCCAGACCCGCCTCTCCCACCCTCCCAGGCAGCGCATTCCAGACCCGCCTCTCCCACCCTCCCAGGCCGTGCGTTCCAGACCCGCCTCTCCCACCCTCCCAGGCAGCGCATTCCAGACCCGCCTCTCCCACCCTCCCAGGCAGCGCGTCCCAGACCCGCCTCTCCCACCCTCCCAGGCCGTGCGTTCCAGACTGTCCCTGCTCTCTGGGTAAAAAAGGTTTTTTCTCACATCCCCCTAAACCTTCTGCCCCTCACCTTGAACTTGTGTCCCCCTCATGACTGACCCTTCAACTAACTGAAACAGCTGCTCCCTATCCCCCCTGTCCATGACCCTCATAATCTTGTCCACCACGATCAGGTCGCCCCTCAGTCTCCTCTGTTCCAGCAAAAACAACCCAAGCCTTTCGAACCTCTCTTCATAACTGAAATGTTCCATCCCAGGCAACATCCTGGTGAATCTCCTCTGCACCCCCTCCAGTGCAATCACATCCTTCCTATAATGTGGCGACCAGAATTGCACACAGTGCTCCAGCTGTGACCTCACTAAAGTTCTGTACAACTCCAACATGACCTCCCTGCTTTTGTAATCTATGCCCCGACTGATAAAGGCAAGTGTCCCATATGCTTTTTCACCACCCTATTAACCTGCCCTTCTGCCTTCAGAGATCTATTTACAAACACGCCAAGGTCCCTTTGTTCCTCGGAACTGCCCAGTGTCATGCCGCTTATTGAATACTTCCTTGTCATATTTCTCCTTCCAAAGTGGGTCACCTCACACTTTTCAAGTTTAAATTCCACCTGCCACTTAGCTGCCCATTTGACCAGCCCGTCTATATCTTCTTCAACTCAAGACATTAACCATTCCCAGCCAATCTTTGTGTCATCTGCAAACTTACTGATTCTACCCCGACATAGTCATCTTTATAAATTTTGAATAATAGGGGACCTGGTACAGATCCCTAGCTTCCAGTCACTAAAGCAGCTGTCTGTCATCATTCTCTGTCTCCTACAGCTAAGCCAATTTTGAATCCACCTTATCAAATTACCCTGTATCCCTTGTGCATTTGTCTTCTTTATAATTCTCCCATCTGGGACTTTGTCAAAAGCTTTGCTGAAATCCATATCAACTGCACTATCCTCATCTACTCACCTGGTCACTTTCTCAAAAAATTCAATCAAATTTGTCGGGCATGACCTCCCTCTGCCATGCAGACTATTCCTGATGAAACCTTGCCTCTCCAAATGGAGATAAGGGGAGAAATTCTCCGGTATCGGCGCGATGTCCGCTGACTGGCGCCCAAAACGGCGCAAATCAGTCGGGCATCGCGCCGCCCCAAAGGTGCGGAATGCTCTGCATCTTGGGGGGCCGAGCCCTTACCTTGAGGGGCTAGGCCCGCGCCGGACGAATTTCCACCCCGCCAGCTGGCGGAAAAGGCCTTTGGTGCCCCGCCAGCTGGCGCGGAAATGACATCTCCGGGCGGCGCATGCGCGGGGGCATTAGCGGCCGCTGACGGCATTCCCGCGCATGCACAGTGGAGGGAGTCTATTCCGCCTCCGCCATGGTGGAGATCGTGGCGAAGGCGGAAGGAAAAGAGTGCCCCCACGGCACAGGCCCGCCCGCGGATCGGTGGGCCCCGATCGTGGGCCAGGCCACCGTGGGGGCACCCCCCGGGGCCAGATCGCCCCGCGCCCCCCACAGGACCCCAGAGCCCGCCTGCGCCGCCTTGTCCCGCCGGTAAGGTAGGTGGTTTAATCTACGCCGGCGGGACAGGCATTTTAGCAGCGGGACTTCGGCCCATCCGGGCCGGAGAATTGCGGGGGGGGGGGGCCCGCCAACCGGCGCGGCGCGATTCCCGCCTCCGCCGAATATCCGGTGCTGGAGAATTCGGCAACTGGCGGGGGCGGGATTCACGCCAGCCCCCGGCGATTCTCCGACCCGGCGGGGGGTCGGAGAATCTCGCCCAAGTTCTCTCCTTCAGAGTTTTCTCCAATAGTTTCCCTAACACTGATGTGAGACTCAATCTCTGTAGTTCCCTGGCTTATCTCTACAACCCTTCTTAAATAGTGGGACCACATTGACTGTTCTCCAGTCCTCTGGCACCTCCCCCCGTGGCTAGGGAGGAATTAAAAATTTGGGGCAGAACCCCTGCAATCTCCTCCCTCACCTCCCACAGCATCTAGGGACACAATTCATCTGGACCTGGAGATTTGTCCACTTTTAAGCCTACCAATTCCTCCAATACCTTGTCACTTCCTATGTCAATTTGTGGAAGAACCTCATAGTCTCTCTCCCTGAGTTCCACACCTACATCCTCATTCTCTTGGGTGAAGACAGATGTGAAGTATTTGTTCAACATCGTACCAATGTCCTCTGCTCCACCCACAGATTTCCCCCCTGGTCCCTACTCTTTCCCTGATTATCCGCTTCCTGTTGATATACTTATAGACTATCTCTACTTTTACCAGCCAGAGCTTTCTCATATCCCCTCTTTGCACTCCTAATTGCTTTCTTTAGCTCCATCCTGTACTTTCTGTACTTCACTAATGCCTCTGCTGATTTGCTCCCCTTGTATTTGCTAAACGTCCTTGACTGGAATTCTCCCGCCCAGAGAGCAGGAGAGGCTGGGCCATTGACTTTATTCAATGCTCAGGTAGACCGATTTGTGATTAACAAGGGCTATGGGTGTTAGACAGGAAAGGAGTTGAGGCCACAATCCAATTAGCCATGATCTTATCGAATGGCGGACAGGCTCGAGGGGCTGAATGGTCCTGCTCCTAAATCTTATGTATTTGTTGCTTTCTTTGTTCTTTGAGCACCGAGATAGCCGTGCCACCCACTCCTGACAAGATTGCATTCCTTTTTCTCAATGGACAGTATAAGAGAATGAACAATGCTGAATTCTAGGCGACATCCGCAGCTGACAGACCCAGTAGACACCCATGGTTGCATGTTGCAGTGGGCCTCTTGAAGAGATGGTCTACAAGTAACTTCCAGGATGTGTTGTAATCCTCCGACAATATAGTTGTACAGTGCAATGGATTCAGTTTTAATGTCAACAGGGGGTCAGGAGGCAAAAAGAGGTCACAAAATGTCCTTGTCAGACATGAATTAAGGTGAATCCCAAGGCATTTTATACATATATTAGGGACAAGAGGGTAGGGAGCTAGAGAAAGAGTTGGTCCACTCAAGGACAAAGGAGGAAAATTATCCGTAGAACCAAAGGAAGTAGGTGAGATCCTTAATGAGTGCTTTGCATCAGTATTCACAAAGGAGAGGGACACGTTGATTGGTGGTGTCTCAGAGGGATTTGTAAACACTTTAGAACAAGTCATTATTATGAGGGAGGAAATGTTAGGTGTGTCAAAAAGCATTACGGTAGACAAATCCCCAGGGCCAGTTGGCATCTGTCCCAGATTACTGAGGGAGACGAGAGATGAAATGGCTGGGCCTCGAAAGAAACCTTTGTTTCCTCGCTGGTCACAGATGAGATCCCAGAGGATTGGAGGATAGCCAATGTTGTCCCGTTATCAAAGAAGGATAGCAAGGAAACCCGGGTAATTATAGACCAGTAAGCTTGACGTCAGTGATCGTGAAATTGTTGGAAAGGTTTCTCAGAAATAGGGGGCGGGATTCTCCGACCCCCCGCAGAGCGGAGAATCGGCGCCATTGGGGCCGGCGTGGTTGGCACGGTGCCAGTCGGGGTATGCGCCGACTCTCCGACACGGGCCGGCGAGCCGATTCCCGGCCCGAATGGGCCGAGCGGCCGTCATCAAAACGTCGAGTCCCGCCGGGGCCATTCTAACATCCTGTGAGCCGACGGGACCTCGGCGTTGAAGGGTCCGAGGGCAGCCTGTGGGGGGGGGAGGGGAGGTCCGACTCCGGGGGGGCCTCGCCCATGATCGGGGCCCACCAATCGGCGGGCCGGCCTCTCTGTTCACTGGCCTCCTTCCACGCCGGCTCCTGTAGCCCTGCGCCATTTGGTGTCGGGGCCGGCGCGGGGAAGGCGGCCGCTGCGCTAGTTGCCGCCGGCCCAGCTGTGCATACGCGGACCCCGCGGCACCGGGTTCAGGCCGGGATTGGCAGCTGGAGCGGCGTGGGCCGCTCCAGCGGCGTGCTAGCCCCCTGTGGCCGCAGAATGGGGTCCCGGAACGGGCGCCAACGCCAGAGTAAAACACTCCCGTTTTTACGCCGGCGTCGGCCCTTGGCCGCCTGATGGGAGAATCCCGCCCAGGATCTCTGCACATTTGGAAGTGAATGGTCTGATTAGCGACAGACAGCATGGTTTTGTATGAGGGAGGTCATGTCTCACAGGAGGTGCCAAAAATGATTGACGAGGGAAGGGTTGTGGTTGTTGTCTACATGTTTAACAATGTCCCTCATGGCAGGCTGTGCAAAAGATTAAATCACACAGGGTCAGGGGTGAACTAGCTTGATGGATTCAGAACTGGCCTGGCCATAGAAAACAGTGGGTAGCAGTGGAAGGGTGTTTTTCCGAATGGAGGTCTGTAACTAGTGGTGTTCCGCAGGGATCAGTACTGGGACCTTTGCTCTTTGTAATATATATAAATGACTTGGGAGAAAACGTAGCTGGTCTGAATAGCAAATTTGTGGATGATGCTAAGATTGCAGGAGTTGCGGACGGTGATGAAGATTGTCAGAGAATACAGCAAAATTGTATGGAGAAATGGCAGATGGAATTTAACCCGGAGGTGCACTTTGGTAGATGCAATTCAGGTGGGAGCTATAAAATAAATGGCAGACCATCAGGAGCATAGACACACACACACGCAGGTCCACAGATCCTTAAAAGTGGCAGCACAGGTGGAAATGGTGGTAACGAAAGCATACGGCATGCTCGCATTCACCGGATGGGGCATCGAGTATAAAAGTTCGCAAATTATGTTACAGTTATATAGAACGTTGGTTAGGCCACATTTGGAATACTGTGTCCAATTCTGGTCACCGCACTACTAGAAGGATGTGGAGGCTTTGGAGAGAGTAGAGAAAAGGTTTTCCAGGATGTTGCTTGGTATGGAGGGTATTATCTATGAGGAGAGATTGAATAAACTGGGATTGTTCTCCCTAAAAAGACAGAGGCTGAGGGGCGACCTGCTAGAAGTTTATAAATTTATGAGGGGTATAGATAGGGTGAACAGTTAGAGGCTTTTCCCCAGGGCGGAAATGACAATTACACGGGGGGCACAAGTTCAAGGTGAGGGGGGATAGGTTCAGTGGAGATGTGCGGGGGAAGTTTTTTACACAGAGGGTGGTGGTGGCCTGGAATGCACGGCCAAGTGAGGTGGTTCAGGCAGTTACGTTAGCGACCATTAAGACTTATCTGGATAGGCACATGAACAGAAGGGGTATAGAAGGATACAGGCGGTTGATCTAGATAGGACACGTGATCGGCGCAGGCTTGGAGGGCTGAAGGGTCTGTTCCGTGATGTACTGTTCTTTGTCAAAAGTGGTAATCAATGATTCATTTATTGAAAATCACATCAAACATATTCTGACATACATTATTATCAGTAATAAGAATACAGATATGAAAAATATTTAATCCATTGATCTCTGGACAGAGTTTATAATTAAGTTGGTGTCAAGGCCACCTCCTGATTGTCCTCTGATAGCTGGGTAAACCTCTAACTGTTTGGGTCTTCACCAATTCCTCTATACTGATTTTAGGTTGATTATAATAGCCCCTGAATCAAATCCTCGCAAGATCCTCCATAGTTATATGTATCTATTCATCGAAATTTCCAATGTTATCATATCACAAAATCCCATGTGGTTATTTATCCCCAGAATTAGCATTAACCATCTTCTTGCCTCACCATAGTTTTACTTCTGTTATTAGCTTTGGCTGTCTCTAATATTGAGCTGTCTAATCCCAATTTGTGCATTATAAGGATAGTGGGCGGGATTCTCTGTTGGGCGATGCTGAAATCGGGGTGTGCGATTGGGCGGAGAATAGCTCCCGACGCCGAAATCGCGGCGGGTGCCGCTTTTACGCCGAATTACGATGCTCCGCCTTCTTGAAAACGGCGTCAATGCGACGCACACCGCGTGCAGTTGAAACACCGTTCGCATATCATTAGTGGGCCCAGCCACGATGCTCCGCCTCCGATGGGCCGAGTTCCCAACGCCGCAGTCCACGTGTGTTCTCATCACAAAACATGAACCTGCCGTGGTGGCTTCTGAGAGAGAGGGCGTACGGACAGTGTCCAGCGCCGCCATACTGCAGCCATGCCGCTGGCTGGGGGGGGCTACTGCCTAGGCTTGGGGCAATATTGGGGGGTGGCCACAGGTGGGCTGTGGGGTCAGGGTGGACCCTCTGGACCCAGCCGACCCATCAACTGTATGGGCGGGGGGGGGCAGACGTTATATCCTTCGCCTCGCTGATTGCTCACCAGTGGACCCTGTTGGGTTGGAGATCATCCCCTCCACCCAGTGCCTCAATGTGGCTTGGGGACCTGATGGAGTTCCTGTATTTGGAGAAGGTTAAGTTTACCTTGAGGGGGACAATTGGGGAGGGGGGGGGTGTTCCACAAGAGATGGAGTCTGTTTATTGTTCACTTTAAAGAGTTGGCTACCATCAGCTGCTGGCGGGGCGGCTCGGTAGGGATGGGAGGGGAGGGGGGGGGGGCTATTCTTTGAGTTATTGGGATGTTGGTTGGTAGAGTGGGGGGGGGGGAGGGTTCTTTGTTCTTGTTGTTTTACATTGCACTGTTTTATGTATAAAATATTAAAAATCAAACAAAAATATTTTTAAAAATCATCTGCTTCACTAATGTCCTCTGGGGAAGGAAATCTGCTGTCCATACCCGGTCTGGCCTACACGTGATTCCAGACTCTAATTGCCCTCTGCAATTAGGAATGGGCAACAAATGCTGGCCTTGCCAGCGATGCCCTCATCCCATGAAAGAATAAATAAATATCAACGACCAAGACTTGTACGATCAAAAATCTAGATAACATTGAATCTGCCCATTTGGATTCACCTGCATTCTAAGCATCCATTCACTTTAGCACCAAGGTATTGCTTGCCTTTCACTATGTTCTTGCGTGTCTGCTGCATCGTCCGTCGGCGATTCTGAGAGGCTGAACTTCTATCCAAAACCTTTGTTAAACTGAGCGATAAAGTAGGAATGGTGTACCTGAGTTGATTAACAGCCTGGAATGTATCCTTCTTCGCGTCCCCATGGATTTGTAGGCAAGTGATGTTATGATCAACTAGTTACCCAGGCAACCCCGTAGGGCCCTAGCTTTTACTCATGAGGTAGTGGGGGTGGGGGGGTGTCTGCGCTGTATTAGTGGTCACTCCCTGACCCGCTGTGTGAGGATCATCTCAGTGGTGATGTAACAGTATTTCCCATTTTCAAATTCACCGAATATTCAAGGGTACTCGACATGTCAGAAGGATAGGAAGCTAGAAAAAGGTCGTCACTCTATTAATTAAGGATGACACGAGTGCAATGCTATCCACCATCTACAAGGCACAAGTCAGGAGTCATGTCAGGAATCACAAGGAGACCAGCCGTGACTTTATTGAATGGCAGTGCAGGCTCGAGGGATGAATAGACAACACCTGCTCCTAATTCTTGTGTTCTTTGTAAGCAATATTGGTTTCCTGCCAGTGAGATAGTACACCTGTGTGTGTGCCACAGAAGAGCGATTGATTGTGCAACAGATATTCACATTGCTGCTGGTCCTGAGCATAATTACTTTCACAAACAAAAGCATCACCTCATTTAATGCAATGCTGAAGGTTCACTGCTCACCTCATCCCAAATAGGTCGGTGGTTAATGAAATTCAGTCCAAGCAGTTCCTTTTCAGTGGTCCCACTCATTGTGTGGCAAATAGAGGTTGGCCGGACTTTTTCCCCAGTCTGAGAAGCTTGATCAGTAGTGTCAGTATTTTCCCTCCTTCCGTCTGTGGGAGTCAGGGCGGCACGGTGGCGCAGTGGTTAGCACTGCTGCCTCACAGCGCCGAGGACCTGGGTTCAATCCCAGCCCCGGGTCACTGCCCGTGTGGAGTTTGCACATTCTCCCCGTGTCTGCGTGGGTTTCGCCCCCACAACCCAAAGATGTGCAGGGTAGGTGGATTGGCCACGTTAAATTGCCCCTTAATTAGAAAAAAAAGGAATTGGGTATTCTAAATTTATATTAAATTATCTTGTTTCTGTTCAACTCCTCCTGGTTTTTGGACAGTGGTAGTCTGATTTCCCTCACTGTTCCTCAGCAGGGTGTCGATGGGCCGAATGGCCTAATTCTGCTCCTTTGTCTTCTGGTCATTACGTCACTCTGGCACGCAATGGGGAATGGCCCATTTTCTGATATTGCTGTTGTTGCCCTTAACATTTACCAAATGTTCTCTTTATTTCACCAACCTACTGACCCTTCCACAGTCAATACTATTTTGGTCTATGTTGTCTAATTCCTTGTGAGTTACGCTATAAATCTGAAGGGATACAGCTAATGGGCCATCACCTTCCCTAATGTATCCTGCGTTAATGAGTCCCATAAAGAATCAGCCTCAGAAATTAATAGTCTCTCCTCCTCCACCATACTGGTCACACAATTGAGTGAATTACATCTGCCAACAATAAGTGACAACCAATAAGGGGAAGGTTAGAGGGTGGCAGGAGGGGCAGAACATGCAAACTTATGGGTGAACCAGTTGTTAAGGCTAGAAGTTGCGGATACAATCAAAGGACAGAACTGAAGGGTGTATCTAAATGTATGTTGCATTTGTAACAAAATGGATGAATTGAAATCTCAATAAGAAATAAATATGTACGATCTGATAGCCATCACACACACGTGGCTTGCAGGATGAAAATTGCAAGGACCTGAATATTCAAGCATACATAACATTTCAGAAGGTTAGGAAGCTGGGAAAGGGTGGAGGGGTAGCCCTGTTAATTAAAAATGGCACTAGTGCATTACAGACAGATGACCTTAGTTCAAAAAGAATCAGTTTGGGTAGAGCTGGCTTGTGATGCAGAACAAGGCCAGCAGCGCGGGGTCAATTCCCGCACCAGCTTACCCGAACAGGCGCCGGAATGTGGCGACTAGGGGCTTGTCACAGTAACTTCACACTTGTGACAATAAAAGGTTATTATTATTATTAGATAAGAAATAGTAACGGCAGAAAATCACTTGTGGGTAAAACGCCCTCAGTAACCACACTGTAGGACAGGATACACAGGGAGAAATAATGGGGGCTTGTGACAAAGATACAGCGATAATCTTGGATGATTTACATCCTCATGTAGATTGGATGAATTTGATTGGCAAAAGTAGCCTGGATGATGAGTTCATAAAGTGTTTTCGGCACAGTTTCTTAAAGCAGCATATTCTATAGCCAACCGGAGAGAAGGCTATTCTAGATCTGGCCATGTACAATAAGACAAGATTAATTGATCACCTCAAAGTGAAGATGCCCCTTGGTAGCAGTGATCATAACATTACTGAATTTGCATTCAGTTTCAGGGAGTGAAGACAGTGCTGCTAACTATACTGAACTGGAGAATTAGGTTAAGGGATAGGTCCGTAGAGATGTTAGTGCCAAACTTTCAAGGAGATATTTCATAACACTCAACAAAGATACATTCCAGCAAGAGAAAACTCTAAGGGTAGGATGAATCATCAATGGCTAAATAAGGAAGTTAAAGATAATATTGAATTGAAAGAGAAAACATACCATTCTACAAACCTTTCCAGAATGTAGGGAATTTTGTAAAGATGTGTGGCAGGTCAGAAGATTGGACAGAATCCAAAAAAACAGCAACGAATGACTAAAAGAATAATAAAGAGGGAGAAATTGAAGTATGAGAGGAACCTTGTTAGAAATAATAACAGATCAGAAAGGTTTCTCTAGGTATTTAAAGTAGAGCATTGGCCCTCTAAAAAGTGGAGAAATAATTATGAAAAATAAAGAAATGGTGGATGAATTGAACAGATATTTTGCATCTGACTTTAGTGAATAACAGTGATCAGGATATAAATAACATCCTAGAAATAATTGAGAATCAACAGGTGAAAGGGAGGGAGCAACTTAAAATAATTACACCATGGAAAGGGTACTGAGAAAAGTCTCCAGGACACGATGGATTTCATCCTAGTGTCTTAACAGAAATGGCTGCTGAGATAATAGGTGCATTGGTTTTAATTTTTCAAAATTCCCTACATTCTGGAAAGGTCCCATCAGATTGGGAAATAGCGAATGTGACCCCTCCAGTCAAGAAAGGAGGGAGACAGAAAGCAGGAAATCTACAGTTAGCTTAATATATATCACAGAGAGATTGTTGCAATCTATTATTAAGGGGTTTATATTGGGGCACTTAGAAAATCTCAATGCACCGGGCAGAGTCAACATGGTTTTGTTAAAGGGAAATTGTGTTTACTAATTTATTAAGAGCTCTTTACAGAAGTAACAAGCAATGTGGTGTATTTAGATTTCTAGAAGGTTTTGACAAGGTGCCACATCAAAAGTTACTGCACAAAGTAGGAACTCATGGTGTGGGGGTAACATATTAGAGGATAGCTGAACTAGCAGGAAACAGAGAGTTGGTATGATGTCTTTTAACAGTCCAATTTGCCCTGTAATTCATAAATCTTTAAAGCTATGGGATTGATGCATTGTCTCTTGTAAATCCCCTTTACAGTCAGAGAGTTCTGCCTTCAGTCTCATAAGAACAGTTGGCCATTCAGCCCATCGAGCCTGTGCTGCCATTCACTTAGATCAAGGCCAATCATCTACCTCAACGCCACTTTCCCAAGCTACCTCCATATCCTCTGATGTTATTAATCTCCAGAAATGTATTGATTCCTGTCTTGAACAAGCTCAATGATTGAGCTTCCCCAGCCCTCTGGGGTAGAGAATTCCAAAGATTCACCACCCTCTGACTGAAGAAATTCCTCCTCATCTCAGTCTTAAATGGCTTACCCTTTATCCTGAGATTATGGGCAGCACGGTAACTTAGTGGTTAGCACTATGGCTTCAAGGTGCTAGGGTCTCAGGTTCGATTCCCGGCTTGGGTCACTGTCTGTGTGGAGTCTGCACGTTGTCCCCGTGTCTGCGTGGGTTTCCTCCGGGTGCTCCGGTTTCGTCCCAAAAGACGTGCTGTTAGGTAATTTGGACATTCTGAATTCTCCCTCTGTGTACCCGAACAGGCGCCAGAATGTGGCGACTAGAGGATTTTCACAGAAACTTCATTGCAGTGTTAATGTAAGCATATTTGTGACAATAAAGATTATTGTATTATTATGTCCCCTGGTTTTAGACTTACCAGTCATGGGAGACATGCCACCTTGTAAGAATTTTGTAGGTTTCAATGAGGCCATCCCAAATAATTCAAAAATCTACCGAATACAGACCCAGTCTCCTCAATCTCCTCCTCATAAAACAATCCCGCTATCCCGGGGATTAATCTGGGATTGCACTCCCTCCATGGCTGGTACACCCCTCCTTAGATAAGGGGACCAAAACTGTATACCATTGAAAAAATATCCTGCCTTTTAGTGAATAACTTCACACTTATTCACACTTTATTCCATCTGTCACGTTCTGCAAATTCACTTAGCCTATCCAGTCTTCTTGCATCCTCCACACACCCAAAAAATTTGGAAATATTACAGCTGGTCCAAACATACAAATCATTTATTTAAATTGTGGACAGCGGTGGGCCTAGCACTGATCCTCGCAGTACCCCACGCGTAACAGCCTGCCAAACTACTCTCTGCTTTCTGACTGTTAACCAATTCTCAATCCGTACTAATATATTTCCCCCAATCCTAAATCACGGGGTTACATTTTCTATTTTCCAGTTTGCAGGAACCTTTCCACAATCAACAGAAGTTTAAACGATGCATCCACCATCTTTCGAGCCACGCCCTTCAACATTCTGGGATTAAGCTTCTCCAGTCCAAAGGATTTATCAACCTTCAATCCAGTTAACTTTTCAAGTATTACCTCTTTACTAATTCTAATTTCTTTTAGTTCTCGGTTTCACAGGTTCCTTGGTTGTCTATTATTTCTGGGATATTTTCTGCATCTTTTTCTGTGAAGACGGATGCAAAGTAACAGTTTAGTTTCTCTCCCATTTTCCTGTTCTCCATTATATATTCTCCTGTCCCCACCTGTATTGGGCCCACATTTGTCCTTGCTAATCTATTCCTTTACACATACTGGAAGAATCTTTTGCAGTCCGCTTTTATGTTGCTCGCTACTTTGCATTCATATTGTCTTTTCCCTTTCTTAACCAGTTTTTTGCAACTTTGCTTGGTTCTAACTCGTTCTCAATCCTCAGGCTTATCACTTTTTCTGGCATCTTGTAAGCCATTTCCTTTGACCTTTAAGTTATTTTGTTTTTCACAGTTGATTTACCTTTTCCTTTGGAGGTGAATATCATGGAGATAGCTCAGGAAAATGGCATTGAGGTAGATGATTGGCCTCGGTAGATGATGAAGTAGATGATGAGGGCAGCACGGTAGCATACTGGTTAGCACTGTGGCTTCACAGTGCCAGGGCCCCAGGTTCGATTCCCAGCTTGGGTCACTGTCTGTGCAGAGTCTGCACGTTCTCCCCGTATCTGCGTGGATTTCCTCCGAGTGCTCCGGTTTCCTCTCACAGTCCAAAGACATGCAGGTTAAGTGGATTGGCCATGATAAATTGCCCTTTGTGTCCAAAAAGGTTAGTAGGGGTTATTGGGTTAGGAGGATAGGGTGGAAATGAGGGCTCAAGTGGGTCGATGCACACTTGATGGGCTGAATGGCCTCCTTCTGCACTGTATGTTCTATGTTCTTGATCTAACTGAATTGGGGATGGATTAAGCTAGATTGGCAGGGCGATGGGAATCTGAGAGGGTAGTCAGATTCGAGGGAAGCAAAACTGGTAAAAGGAAATGGAAAAGTTGAAAGCAAAAATAGAAGACAGACGAAGCATAGGCAAGCATCACATAGGACCAGAATGGAGAACAATGTTAAAAAAGCAGAATTAAAGCGACTCTATCTGAATGCACATAACATTAGCAAAAACGTTAATGATTTGAATGCACAAATTGAGGTAAATGGGTATGATTTATGGAGATGTGGCTGCAGGAAAACCAAAATTGAGAATTGAATATCCAAGTATATTCGACATTTAGGAGGGATAGGCAAGAATGATCAGGAGGTGGGCAGCACTCTTAATAAGAGGCAAGGTCAGTACATTAGCAAGAGACGATCTTAGATCAAAAGACCAAGATGTAGATTCAGTTTGGGTGGAACTAAGATACAGCAAGAGGGAGCAAGATTATGAGGGGCATGGATAGAGTAGATGGGCAGGCACTCTTTCCCAGGGTGGAGTGGTCAGTCACCAGGGGGCAGGCTCGACGGGCTGAATGGCCTACTCCTGTTCCTGTGAGACTGAAGGCAGAACTCACTGTTTGTGCCTGAGAGGACTGTATATCTGTTGTAGACCGTGAAGTATTTCTTTAAATACTAGCCATTGCCTGTTTGCCAACAAATCTTTTAATGTTTTTTTCCCAAACCTCATCCAACTTGCTCCACATATCTTCATAATTTCCTTTCTTCAGATTTAGGACCCTAGTTTCAGAATGAATGATATCACATTCAAATTTACTGCAAAGTTCTGTCATATTACAGTCACTGCTCCCCAAAGGCTCCTTTACAGCAAGGTTATTAATTAGGACTTTCTCATTACACAACACTAAATCCAAAATAGCTCGATCCCTAGTTGGCTCCTCAATGTACTGCTCCAGAAACCCATCTCATACACACTCCAGGAATTCCTCCTCCACAGCATTAGTGCTGATTTGGTTAACCCAGATTATGTGCAAATTGAAGTCGCCCGTTATTGCTGCTCTACCCACATTACAAGTATCTCTAATTTCCTGATTTATACTACGCCCAACATTCGCACTACTCAGGCCTGTAAACAACTCACACCAATATTTGCTACAAAGAAGAACAAAGAACAATACAGCACAGGAACAGGCCCTTCACCCTCCAAGCCTGTACCGGTCATGATACCAATCTTGGCCAAAACCCTCAGCACTTCCTTGTGCCATATCCCTCTACACATAGCCTATCCATGTGTTTGTCAAGATGCCTTTTGAACTCCGTTAATGTATCTAGTTTCCTGACAGCACGGTGGCGCAGTGGGTTAGCCCTGCAGCCTCACGGCGTCAAGATCCCAGGTTCGATCCCAGCTCTGGGTCACTGTCCGTGTGGAGTTTGCACATTCTCCCCGTGTTTGCGTGGGTTTCGCCCCCACAACCCAAAAATGTGCAGGCTAGGTGGATTGGCCACACTAAATTGCCCCTTAATTGGAAACAATGAATTGGGTACTCTAAAAAATTTTTTTTAAATGTTTCTGCTTCCACAACCTCCCCTGGCAACATGTTCCAGCCACTCACCACTCTCTATGTAAAAACTATGCCTCGTACATCTCCTCTAAACTTTGCCCCACACACCTTAAACCTATGCCCCCCGGTGACTGACCCCTCCACCCTGGGAAAGAGCGTCTGCCCATCCACTCTATCCATGCCCCTCATAATCTTGCTCCTTTTGCTGTATCTTAGTTCCACCCAAACTGAATCTACATCTTGGTCTTTTGATCTAAGATCGTCTCTTGCTAAGATCGTCTAAGATCGCCTGTTGCATCCCCAACAGCACAGGCAAACCTCCCTGTGAGGATGTTAGGTCCGGTACTGCTAAGATGCAGTCCATCTATCTAGTACAGGTCCCACCCGTCTCAATGCCTCAGAAATCTGATGCCGTCCCCATCAGCACCACATCTCCACCCATGTGTCCAATCGTTCAGTTCTCCTATTTCAACGCTCACTGGCATGTGGGACTGGAAGTTATGCTGAGATTACTGCTTTAGAAGCCTTGCTTTTCAACCTCCTTCCGAGCTCCCTGAAATCTACTTTCAGGAACTCACCCTCCTTCCTACCCAAGTCATTGATACCAATGTGGAACCTGACCTCTGACTGTTCACCCTCCCCCAAAAGGATGTCCTGCAGCCATTCCGTGACATCCTTGACACTGGCAGCGGGGAGACAACATCCCATCCTGAAGGTCTACGGCCGCAGAAATGCCTATCTGTTCCTCTAACTAATGAATCCCATATCACTGCCGCTATTCCCCTCTTATTTCTCCTCGATGGCTTGCCCGTGGTGCCAGAAACTGGAGTCTGACTGCACTCCTCTAAGGAACCAACGCCCTCACCTGTATCCAAAATGGAAAACCGATTAGTGAGAGGGACCTCAGGGGACTTTTGCACTACCTGTCTGATTCTCTTCGATTGCCTTATGGTCACCCATTCCCTTTCTGCCTCCACGCTCCTAGCCTGCGGTGTGACCACCTCTTTGAATGTGCTATCCACGTAGCTCTCAGCCTCACGGGTGCACCACAGTGACTCTAGGCGTCACTCGAGGTTCGACGCCTGGAGCACACGTATCTGCAGCTGGTGACATTTCCAGCACATGTGGTCATCTAGCTCACCGGTAACATCCACGACTTCCCACATACTACATGACATGTATTCCACATGACCGAGTTGCCCTGCCATGTCATAACTTTGCTTCACTTTTGTTAAATTTATTTTACTTTGGTTTACTTATAATAATTGCACTTGGCCTTAACTTAATAAGCCTTACAACTGTCAATAAATTTACCAGTGCTGATAAATCCAAGTAATAGTTTAAATATTTTAGGAATTGGAATTGGAATTGGAAACTGAACCTTACTTAAAGAACCCCCTCACTCCACCAAATTCCCACATGAACCTAATTCATTGCTCTTACGTACGGGTAAGTCTCCCAACTGTGCGCCCCTAAGCCCAGCGAATCACACCCACAAAGCCCAGCGAATCACACCCACAAAGCCCAGCGAATCACACCCACATGTTCTGGTCATGTCCGGCACTACAGGGGTTTTGGGCGGGGGTGACAAAGGTGCTTTCGAAGGTAATGGGGGTCCAGGTCGAACCAAGCTGGGGGTTGGCTATATTTGGGGTTGCAGAAGAGCCGGGGGTGCAGGAGGCGAGAGAGGCCGATGTTTTGGCCTTTGAGTCCCTAGTAGCCCGGCGCAGGATACTGTTGATGTGGAAGGAAGCCAAGCCCCCGGGTGTGGAGACCTGGATAAATGACATGTCAGGGTTTATAAAGCTGGAACGGATTAAGTTCGTCCTAAGGGGATCGGCTCAAGGGTTCACCAGGCGGTGGCAACCGTTCGTCGAATACCTCACAGAAAGATAGAGGGAATGGAAAAGAGGAAGACAGCAGCAGCAGCCCAGGTTGGGGCGGGGGGGGGAGGGAGGGGAGGAACCAGAGGGATTCTCAGGGATGTTAATATATAAGTATAATATGTATAGGTTGTTGTTATAGATAATTATATATTGGACTGTTAAAACATACTTTTGGAGAATATTTATCTGGGACAAGGCAGTTGCCATTTAGTTTTGTTTTTGTTTATATATTATTTATTTCTTGTTTATAAAACTGGCCATTGTTATTTATATTGTTATATTACTGTGTAAAGGATACACAATGTACTGTTATGATTGGCCAAAAATGTTCAATAAAATATATATTTTTAAAAAACTGTGCGCCCCTTGTGGACCTCACGTTTTGTTCAGTGTGTCTATATCTCTTGTAGCACTTTCTGATGTGGTAGCCTATATATCAACTGTAAACTTTTAAGGACATCCAGTCTCTGTTTTTCATCTAACCACCCCTTAGTTTTCCTGTTGTTTTTCACCTGTCTCTTATTTTGCTGATTTCTATTTTCCTCTTTCACAGATTCCTCACTTTTGATTTGCACACAAACTGGTCACCCATATAGATACATAGAACATACAGTGCAGAAGGAGGCCATTCGGCCCATCGAGTCTGCACCGACCCACTTAAGCCCTCAGTTCCACCCTATCCCTGTAACCCAATAACCCCTCCTAACCTTTTTGGACACTAAGGGCAATTTAGCATGGCCAATCCACCTAACCTGCACATCTTTGGAGGAAACCGGAGCACCCGGAGGAAACCCACGCAGACACGGGGAGAACGGGCAGACTCCGCACAGACAGTGACCCAGCGGGGAATCGAACCTGGGACCCTGGCGCTGTGAAGCCACAGTGCTCACCACTTGTGCTACCGTGCTGCCCAAGATATAAGAATCCGTTCTTTCAGCATCAGACTATTTTGTATATACTCAACAACCCATTCTATCGCCATCTTATAACCTCCATCATTCTCTACAATCTTAGTGACCAATTCTTTTTTAAAATAAATTTAGAGCACCCAATTAATTTTTTTCCAATTAAGGGGCAATTTAGCGTGGCCAGTCCAGGCACATCTTTGGGTTGTGGGGGTGAAACCCACACAAACACGGGGAGAATGTGCAAACTCCACACGGACAGTGACCCAGAGCCGGGATCGAACCTGGGACCTCGGCGGCGTGAGGCCACAGTGCTAACCGCTGCGCCCCCGTGCTGCCTTTAGAGACCAATTCTAACAGTTCTTTAGATCTCGTCAGTTTCTGCTTCAGTTCCATTTACAAAATTGTGTCAATATTTGCCCCCTTTTAAAAAAAATAAAACCTTGCTATTCAAATCCAAACAATGCATGTTTTTATGTAACCAAATGAAGTCTCTCGACTTCTAAGGTTTTTATTTTCGATGTTTGGTATCGTATCAGGACAAAACATTGTTTAGTCTCATCTATCTGGATCACCGGTTATGAATTTGGACCTGATGGCAAAAAAATGGTCATTGTTTTTAAACATTTGTTCACAGGATGTGGGAGTCTGTGGCTGGGCCAACATTTATTGCAGCATTTAAGAGTCAACCCCATTGCCATGGATCTGGAGTCCCATGTAGGCCAGACCAGGTAAGGACGACAGATTTCCTTCCCTGAAGGACATTAGTGAACCAGATGGGTTTTTATGACAATCGATTCACGGTCACCTTTTAGAGTTTTAATTCCAGATTTTTCGACTGACTTCAAATTTCACATCTGCCATGGCGGGATTCGAACCCTGATCAGAGCATGACTCTGGGTCTGTGGACCAGCGATAATACTATTACGCCACTGCCTCCCCTCCTTCAATGATTTGTTTATTTAAAGCCACATCAAACATATGCTGACAACACAATATTATTAACAATAAGAATGCAGTGATGGAAAGCAATTTACCAACTGATCTCTGGGCATAGTTTGTAATTAAATTGGTAGCGTGGAAACTGGAGTTCTGTGTTGGATTGCTTGCTCGCTGATAAGACTCAAACTGTTTTGTGGTCTGCACCACTTCCATAGCAGAGTTTAAGAGATGTTGGTTATTACAGTTCTCTAACCAGGAGCGAAATTCTCCTCCCCGCCCCGCCACATTTCTGCCCTGACCGGCCGGTGGGAGTCTCCATAACACCGGCCGGTCAATGGGGTTTCCCATTATGGGGCAGCCCCACGCCGTCGGGAAACCCCCGGGCGCCGGCAAAACGGAGACTCCCGCCGGCGGAGAATGACGCCCCAGATCTTTACATCCTATTTGTAGGAAATAGAGAGCAGCTGTAAAAAGGTGAGGGGAAAAGGTGAGAATGGATCAGTGGCTAACTTAAAAGGTAAACACAGGAGTAGTGAAGGGGTAGTTAAAAATGGGTGGAGCCGATTAGGGACCACAGATATATTAGTGTAGGGGCAGAGGACACGGCTGAGGCATGAAGTGAGTTCTGTCCATTCTTCTGCACACAGCCTCCTTGAAAGATTACCACAGACTGCCTCTTGAGATTGATTGGTCACCTGCACCCCCACCCCCACCCATCTTAGGTTCCTGTTAGAAGCAGAAGTAGCAGGTTCAAGCCAGGATGGGTTCCTATTAAACCTTTTAGCCATGCACCTGTTTTTCGGAGGGTTAAGATGATCCCCTACAATTAAGTGCAGAAATAATTGGGAAATGGAGAAGTATTGCTAATAAATGAAAGTCAACATGGATTTGTTAAAGGCAGGTTGTGGCTAGCTTAACAGAAAGGATGGCTGAAGTGGGGTTGATGTTGCCCATGTGAGGCCTTTGGCAGCATGGATATAAAACTGGCTAAAGAACAGAGTAATAGTGAAAGGTTGCTTTTGATCCTGGAGGGAAGTGGCAGTCCCCAGTGTGGGTGTTAGGATCATTGTCCTTTTTTAAAAATAAATTTAGAGTGTCCAATTAATTGTTTCCAATTAAGGGGCAATTTAGCATGGCCAATCCACCTACCCTGCACATCTTTGAGTTGTGGGGCGAAACCCACGCAAACACAGGGAGTGTGTGCAAACTCCACACGGACAGTGACCCGAGCCGGGATCGAACCTGGGACCTTGGCGCTGTGAGGCAGAAGTGCTAACCACTGTGCCACCGTGCTGCCTGCCCTTTTTGATTATCATAATCATAATCTTTATTAGTATCACAAGTAGGCTTACATTAAGACTGCAATGAAGTTACTGTGAAAATCCCCTCGTCGCCACATTCCGGCGCTTGTTCAGGTACATTGAGGGAGAATTCAGAATGTCCAATTCACCTAATAAACACGTCTTTCGGGACTGGTGGGAGGAAACCGGAGCACCCGGAGGAAACCCACGCAGATACGGGGAGAACATGCAGACTCCGCACAGACAGTGACCCAAGCTGGGAATCAAACCTGGGACCTGGGCGCTGTGAAGCATCAATGACCTGGGTTTGGGTATACAAAGCGTAATTTCAAAATTTGCAGGTGATATGAAACTTGGAAATGCAGTAAACAATGAGGATGATGGTCACAGACTGCATGACATAGACAAGTGTACTGGGCAGACACATGGCAGTTGAAATTTAACACATGCAAGTGTGAGATGATACATTTTGGTGGAAAATAAGAAGAGAAATATGAACTAGATGGAGTGACTAAAGGGATTGCAGGTACAGAGAGATCTGGGTGTCTATGTACACCAGTTTTTGAAGGTGGTGGGAGCAAAGGGGATTGTTAGTTTTGTTAATAGAGGAATAGAGTTCAAAGTTATGTAAACCTTTATAAGACATAGGTTAGGCCTCTGGAGGAGTTTGATATTCAAATCTGGGTCCGCACTTTAGGGAGGATATCAAGACTTGAGAGCAGGTGCAGAAAAGAATGGTAACATAGAGATGTGTAATGTGGAGAGAGAAGCTGAGGTTGTTCCCCTTAGAGCAGAGAGGGCTAAGAGGAGGATGGGTAGAGATGTTCGTTATTGACAGAGTGCATATGGAGAAACAGTTTGCACTGGCAGAAGTCAGAAACGTGGGGCACAGCTTTCAGGTGATGGGCAGAGGAACCAGAGGTGTCTGAGGAAACATTATTTTACACAGACAGTTGTTGTGATCTCAAATGAACTGCATGAAAGGATGGTGGAAGCAGATTCAGTGGTAACATTAGAAGAGAATTAACTAAATAAGCGAAGGGAAAGTTTTTACGGACCCTGAGGAAATGGCACAGGAAGTGAGACGAATTGGGTAGTTTCGCTAAAGAGCGAGAACAGGCATGATTAAGTAAACTTTGGAGCTGTAACATTCTAAAATCCTATGACTCTATGGGCTTGCCATTCACAAGTTCGTCCAGTTGACCAGCTCCACCCACTGTTTAACACTAATTATCTCGCTGACCCGCCTCAGCTTTCATTGTTGTTTTAGAATCATTCTTAAACTTCAATTATCTAAACCGTTTAACCTCACCGTGAGTTTGACAAGGTTCACCAATTTGTAAAAGGTTGTCTTATTTCACTGCAGTGAAAAATAACATGATAGTTAAAAGCATAAAGCAAAATATGTCATTTTGTCCCCATCCCCAATATGAAAATGAAATGAAAATCGCTGATTGTCACAAGTAGGCTTCAAATGAAGTTACTGTGAAAAGCCCCTAGTCGCCACATTCCGGCACCTGTTCGGGGAGGCTGGTACAGGAATTGAACCGTGCTGCTAGCCTGCTTTAAAAGCCAGCGATTTAGCCCAGTGTGCTAAACCAGCCCCTTCATATTCCAATAACAGCATTTTTATCTTTCCCTTTTGCCATGTGAGCACCATGTATCTGCACCCAAACCTCCACCTTTATAGCAGCAGCTTATTATTTTCTGGAAAACATATCTTCGATTCTCTGAAGACTCTACCCTCGCCATAACATCTCACGTCGTTACCCTGGTAAGTTTCTTGAAAGAACAATCAGTTTATTAAAAGTATACACTTACGAAATCATGACATTTACGAATCAACTTTTAAGTTAGGGGAAAGCCAAAATTGAGTTGATGTGTTGGAAATACAGCTGAAACATCCGTCAATGATGTGATGCACACTTCTGCAGTGGGGGGAGGCAATTCAGTCCAGTGCTGTACTGGAACGCACACAACACGTAGGATGCCTCAGAGTCGACAGCATATTCCTAAAACCTGGCAAATGTCTCATCTCTTTCGCTGGCTGTTCCGCCACACACGACCCGTCAGTGTGAGTACCTAATTGTTTCACTGTCTTTTCAGCCGTGGATATCCTGTCCTTTTCGTGCTGTTCTATCTGAATCTCCAGATGTTTCTGGATAGCCAGCCCGAGGACCTCAGGATCTACGGAGGCCCCATAGACTTCCCAAGTCATCCCTTTGTCATCCCATTTCACTTCTCGTACTGGTGACTCCTGAATGAGCTGGCTCTCTTCAAGGTTAACCTCAGGGAACATATGCACCAGGCGACTATCAGTTGGAGACATGGGGCTGGTGCCCACTGATCTACAGTCACCTGCCAATGAGGTCTGTACCGCTGCATCTTTACGGTCCAGCTGACGGTGATATCTAAGGGTTAGGTCTGTTACAGAGGTCATGGTCCATGTGTCTCGTGTTCGCACCCCCACGTTATTATTTGAATTGTTCTGCAGCAAGGAGAGGGGGAACGTTTCCAGCTCCGCGTTTTCCCCATCTGGGGTGTTCTGAGCATTCCTGTCACACATCCCCGTGTGGACAGCTTCGTGTTCTACGTTTCCATGACATTTCAGAAGGTGCCTCGCATCCAACCCGGTTTCGCTCACCGAAGCCACCAACCTCGGGAATGCGAGAATCCCCGAGACCGGCAGTGGATGGCAACAGGCTTCAACGACATTTCCTCTTCCCGATTCGCTGACAGAACTGACTAGCCTCGGAAAGAGATGGATAGCGGGGATTGGCAGGGAATGGCAATAAGCTGGAGTGGTGTCTTGCATCCTCAGACCCGACAGCAAGTGGCTTTGGAGGCCAGTACAAGTCTGATTGCCCATTAAGCTGTTTTGGTGAGTGGTGACTCCTTCCCTATAAGTCACACCACCTGTTGGAACTGTCTCACTCCTTGTCAAACTATTGCCTTGATATTGTCTACTCGATTCCTGGACAACCGGGACACCTGGATGATTGGGAGGACTCTTTGTGAACATGAGGTGCCCCTGATGCATGGAACTACACATATCATTGGTTATGTTATTGTCTTGATGTCCATCAATGGTTGTACTTCCTCTCACATTTTCCTGATACCCAGTGTCTGTTTCGCTCCCGGAAATATTGATCACAATCTTTTGACTACATGCTTGCATCATCATCTCACCGTGAGGAACCTCGCCATAGTCTCTCCCAGGCACAGTAGCTTGATGTGCAGTAGTATTATTATACACAGCACTGCCTCGATCGCAGGTCTCTTTATAACCACAAATGATGTCTGAGCAACTCCTGTGCATCATCTTAGTCTGCAATTTTCCCAAGTTTGAGTCTGCGTATAACATTGCGTCTGTGCCCTTTCTCATGGAGGGAAAGGCGCCCGTGTGGGCGCGAATTTTCGAATCATCCTGAAATACTGGGAATTCAGAGACATTATTGGGATCAGGTATGGTTCCCATGTGGAAGCAGCGACACAGGGGGATCACGGTGAAATTATCCTGTGGTGTGAAACACGATGGATGATAAGGGCATCTCATGTCCATTTCACCCGGGTTCCTTGGAGGGGCGACGCTACTGAGGGTCTTCCTCAGTTCTTGTTTTGTTGTTTGTCTTCCTTCCATGCTGTCCCATCTGGGGAATAGGGTGGCAGAAGAACTTTTTGAAAGTGGAAAACAGTTTGGCTGCAGAGTATTATGACATGCCGTGTTCTGGGTTTCCTGGAAGGAATATTCGGATAGTCTTCGACTGAAGGTAGCCATTCTGAAATGACACTCTGCCGTGATGAGAACCAATATAAAGAAAGAATAGTGAGTCAAGGTTATATTCCTCCACCCCCCACCTCCCCTCCCACCAAAACATCTTCCCCCACCTGTCTTGAAGAAACAGACATGCTGGAGTATATTTCCACGGAATCATCAAAATTTACAGATGGAAGGTGACCCATCGTCTCTGTACTGGCTGACAAGAAGTCATCCAGCCTAATCCCACCCACCAGCTCGTGATCTGTAACCTTGAGATTGGAGCACTTCAGGTACATCATAAAATTTACAGTGCAGAAGGAGGCCATTCAGCCCATCAAGTCTGCACCAGCCCTTGGAAAGGGCATCCCAATTTAGCTCACGCCTCCACCCTGTCCCCATAACCCAGTAACCCCACCTAACCTTTTTTTTGGACACTAAGGGCAATTTAGCATGGCCAATCCAACTAACCTGCACATCTTTGGACAGTGGTAGGAAACCGGAGCACCCGGAGGAAACCCACGCACACACGGGCAGACTCCGCACAGACGTGACTCTAGCTGGGAATCTAACCTGGGACCCTGGAGCTGTGAAGCAACTTTCCTAACCACTGTGCTACCGTGCTGTCCCATATCCAAGTATATTTTGAATGCTTGAGAGTTCCCATCTCTACCACCAGTTTGGACATGGATTCCAGATCCCCATCATTCTTTGGACGGAAAACAAATTCCCCTCTAAACCTCCTACCTCTTCCCCATGTTCCCTAGTTACCAAGAGGAATAGGGCCTTCCGATCCACTCCATCTGGGCCCCCTCACAGTTTTATTAGGTTTCCAATTCTGACTCCTGAGTCATGCTGGAATATCTTCAAGTAATTTGTGGCCTTACTCACCATCTGGATAAGTAGCATTTGCAATCACTCTTCGTTCTTTTTCTTCCCCTTCCTAAACCAGGGCAATGAAACCAAATGTGGCGAGCCCTACCCCCATCTCAGGTCAGATCAACAAACCTAGCACAGACCAGGGACTTAATCCTAGATGCTGAATCCAAATGGTTCCGTTTCACGATGTTTCATTTTGTCATGGAAATCAAGGAGTTAAAGAAGCCATGAACTTAGAGCCATGGAATATTTAAGATGAGGACAACCATCTCGTCCAGGTTTTACATGCAGAAATATCCCACCACAGCCTCCTACTGCTTCTTAAATGGTTCAAAGGTTTTCACTTATATTACACTATCTCGAAACCCATCTATTGCTTGGTCTCTGACCAAAATTTTCCTTTAACTGGTCTGAACATCTTATAATCATGGTCCTGTTCTGGGTTTTTGTTCCTCATATTGTTTACCAACTTAAAACCCCCTGTGACGTCCCCTCTCATTTACTGCTTTCAATATTCAACCTCACTGTCATTCTGAATTCAAATTTGGTGATAATCTCAATAGAGGCACTGTTTGGTGTAGGAATGAACCATCCAGACCATAGCACACCAGGTTCCATCTGCCTGGTAAATGCTGATCTCCCACCGGAACAGCAGTACAGGTGCTACATTGGCTACAGTGCTATTGGGCTAGAGAGGTGCCAGTCAGCTGAAGCAGCCACTCCTGATCACCACCCACTCATCAACGATGGGAAATTTGTAGTTAAGGATTTTGGGTGGTCTCAGAGGAATTAGGCTTAACCGTGATCCCCATCCCTGGTCAAATAGCTTCTGTGACACTTTGATCTGGGTATGAACAGGGCCATGGTGCATGGCGGTAAGGTGGGGCAGAATTTAAGATGGAAAATCCGTAAGCCTGTATTTTAATACGGGAACAGGCTCCAAGAGTAGGTAGGTCCAATTCCCACACTTTGAGAGGTTTTTGTATTGGGAAGGGAGCATGATGGCAATGCAGTTTGATAGGCCAGGTGGAGGTACTCCTGCTCCTCCTGGCCCACAAGCAGCGCTGCAAAAAAAATTACCTTCTCTCCAATGTTGTCCTTGTCTCCCTTCAGCCTGGAGTCACAGAGTACACAGGATACATGGGACACAGGGTACATGGACACAGGATACATGGGATGCAGGATACACAGGACGCACAGGGTACACGGGACCCACAGAGTACACGGGACCCACAGAGTACACGGGACCCACAGAGTACACGGGACCCACAGGGTACACGGGACCCACAGAGTACACGGGACCCACAGAGTACACGGGACCCACAGAGTACTTGCCACACGGCACACTGGACACACTGGGTACGCAGGGTGCTGGCCACACGGGGTACACTGGACACACGGGGTACACCGGACACACGGGGTACACCGGACACACGGGGTACACCGGACACACGGGGTACACCGGACACACGTGGTACCGGACATGGGGTGCCGGACACACGGGGTACCGGTCACATGGGGTACCGGTCACACGGGGTACCGGTCACACGGGGCACCGGACACAGGGGGTACCGGACACATTGGGTACCGATCACACAGGGTACCAGTCACATGGCATACCGGACACGGGGTACCGGACACAGGGGGTACCGGACACACGGGGTACCGATCACACAGGGTACCAGTCACATGGCATACCGGACACACGGGGTACCGGTCACACGGGGTACCGGTCACACGGGGTACCCGACACACGGGGTACCGGTCACACGGGGCACCAGTCACACGGGGTACCAGAGACACGGGGTACACCGGACACACAGGGCACCAGACACACGGGGTTCCGTATATGTGGGGCGTGATTCTCCGAACCCCCACCGGGTCGGAGAATCGCCGGCGGCTGGCGTGAATCCCGCCCCCGCCGTGTCCCGAATTCTCCGCCACCAGAGATTCGGCAGGGGCGGGAATCACGCCGCGCTGGTCGGCGGGAATCGCGCCTGTTGGCGGGCCCACCCCCGGCGATTCTCCGGCCCGTGATGGGCCGAAGTCCCGCCGCTGTCAATCCTCGCCAGCCGGCGTGGATTAGACCTCCTTTTGAACGGCGGGACAAGGCGGCGCAGGCAGTCTCCGGGGTCCTGGGGGGGGGGGGGCGCCGGGCGATCTGGCCCTGGGGGGTGCCCCCATGGTGGCCTGGCCTGCGATCGGGGCCCACTGATCCGCAGGCGGGCCTGTGCCGTGGGGGCACTCTTTTTCTTCCGCCTTCGCCATGGTCTTCACTATGGCGGAGGCGGAAGAGACCCCCTCCCATGTGCATGCGCGGGGATGCCGTGAGCGGCCGCTGACGATCCCGCGCATGCGTTGCCCGGCGAAGTCCTTTCGGCGCCGGCTGGCGTGGCGCCAATGGCCTTTCCCGCCAGCCGGCGGAGCGGAAACCACTCCGGCGCGGGCCTAGCCCCTCAAGGTGAGGGCTTGGCCCCTAAAGGTGCGGAAAATTCCGCACCTTTGGGGCGGCCCGACGCTAGACTGATCCGCGCCGTTTTTGCCGCCGAGTAGCGGACATCGCGCCGTTTGCGGAGAATCCTGCCCCCTAGTGTGACCAATTAGCATTGGTATCTGTAGGGCATCACTTTGTTGCTGTCTGGTGTATGTACCCATGTGTGTCATTGTGCTGGCATGTGTTAGAGTGACGTGTGTTAGAATGGTGTGCGCTAGGGTGATGTGTGTTAGGACGGCATGCATTAGGGTGGTAGGCATTAGGTTGGTGCGTGTTAGAATGGTGTATGTTTCAGTATGGTGGTGTGTGTCAGTGGTGACATACTTTAATCAGGTCTATTCCCAAATGTGTCAGCATGGAAGCCAATGTAATGGTGGAAGAAGGATTGGAACTGGCTGCTGTACCCATTGTGGCATAGAATGGGCATGGGAAGGGCATTCGATGAGGGTGTGAATCAATGTAAGCGAAAGAGGAATTCAGGTCAAGCTAGGCTAGAACCAGTGTGGGGGTTGCCAGAAGGTTACAATAGAACAACCCATGAGGACAGCGAACAGTGTCGGGGAAGGAATAGAGAATACTCAGAGGGAGTGATAAGGTTACAGTGAGGGAGGGAGAGAAGGAGACATGAGTGAAGGGAGAGAAAAATGAATCAAGGGAGGTTTGACAGGGGCTGGAGTCTGAGGGATTGAGGCTCCTATACAACACAGCCTGGCAGATCGAAGGGAGGGGATTTGGGAGGTGGCAGCAGCATTCGGATTCATGAATGGGAGGCAGGGGCTTTTGTTTGGGGAAAAAAAGCAGCCTCTATTCTCTGATCCAATGCAGATCTCCCAGACCTACACACACACACACACACATCTCAAGAGAGAGAGACAGACTTATTCCATCTGTACACAGCCATTTAAAAAGAGGCGTCGTCCAATACCCTGAGATAAGCCAGAGCTATTCCGAGGAGCGGGGGGGGGGGGGGGGGGGATTTGTTTTTTCAGCAAAAATTAGAAAGAGAAAATAAAGCAAACATACCAGCGAGGCGATCCATTTGTAAAGGCAACAGCCCTGCCCACAGCACACACCCCAAACAGGCAACAGCTCAGGTCAAAACAAGCATTAATTATTGTGATTATTGCAGTGTTTACGAAAGCTAAGGGAGAGGAGATCGTAAAAATTACTTCGCCATCCGCCGCTGCCTGCATTAGCCCCACTGACAGCAACAATGACACAATAAATAATAATAAAAAAGGGTCAAGGCATCAACAGTTCCACCAGCCACCTGGTGCATTGCTGGAGAAATCCCTCTGGAGCATTCTCCGCCAGGCAACAAGCAGCACTCACCGTCCGAGGAGCCAGGATTTATCCACAGCTTAAATTAAATGACAGCAGAATAAAGAGAGACTCTCCTCTGTGTGTGTGTCTGCCTCCTGCCCTCTCCAGCGGAGTATTTTAGCAAGGAGAAGTTTGTGCACAAGAGCAGTGGTCCAGGCAGGCTGGAGACACACAGTCTTCCTCCACAGTCTTTGCAGGCGAGAGAAAATCTGCTCCTTCAATCCGATTAAGCTGCAGCTCCCCTGCGTGTCAGCAGCTCTGAGCAACAGGGGGGGGGGGCGGGTGCTGTCTGGCTCCCTTTCATTTCCCTTTCACCCCCCACCCTCCAGTGATTCACTGTCAACTGGTCCCCAATCCCTCCTCTGCCACCGCCACCACCACCCCATGTGTCTATCTTTGGCTCTAATCTGCCCCCACTGCCCTCCAAATCTGCATTTCTCCCAGTGACTAGCCATCAGCCTTTTTTGGTATTTCTTTAATTTGATGGTGGAGAGACGCCTGCCGTGAAATGGCTGCTTTTGGAGACGATGTTGCCCCTTCTAGCACCAGGGAAATACCCCTGCGTGATGCCTGGCCGTAGTTTTTTTTTACCGTCCTGCTAGTTTTAAATCGTACTTCCCCTTTTGGCCAGTCCAAACGTTTTTTCAGCTTTTCCCAGACTAACGTTACCCCCCCCCCCCCCCAGATTGCTGTCAGACCTGCTAAGATTGTCCGGCGTTTTCTGTTTTTTGCTTCAGACTCCAGCATCCGCAGTAATTTGCTTTTATCTTTATATTACTACAGGGATGAGGAGCAAAAGTGGGCAATTCAGCCCCTCGAGCCTGCTCCCCCATTCAATCAGATCATGGCTGATCTCTTCCTGCTCTCAAATCCACCTCCCCCCCACCTGTTGCCCATATCCCTTTAACCCATAAAAAAAAAATCAGAAATATATCTATCTCTTTCTTGAAAACATTTAATGACTCAGATTCCGCCGCACTATGGGGCAGCGAGTTCCACAAATTCACCACCCTCTGCGAGAAGTAGTTCCTCCTCACCT
Source organism: Scyliorhinus torazame (assembly GCF_047496885.1). NCBI lineage: Eukaryota > Metazoa > Chordata > Chondrichthyes > Carcharhiniformes > Scyliorhinidae > Scyliorhinus > Scyliorhinus torazame. The sequence continues at coordinate 31,814,961 of NC_092734.1, forward strand.
TTATAAAACATTTTTGAGCGCGTGCTTGCCAACTAAAGCAAAGATGAGATGAACCATTTCTACACAGAATTACATAGAACCTAGAATTCAGATATCGGCTATTCCAGAATTATATAGAACCTAGAATTCAGATATCGGCTATTCCAGAATTATATAGAACCTAGAATTCAGATATCGGCTATTCCAGAATTATATAGAACCTAGAATTCAGATATCAGCTATTCCAGAGTTATATAGAACCTAGAATTCAGATATCAGCTATTCCAGAATTATATAGAACCTAGAATTCAGATATCGGCTATTCCAGAGTTATATAGAACCTAGAATTCAGATATCGGCTATTCCAGAATTACGTAGAACCTAGAATTCAGATATCGGCTATTCCAGAGTTATATAGAACCTAGAATTCAGATATCGGCTATTCCAGAGTTATATAGAACCTAGAATTCAGATATCAGCTATTCCAGAGTTATATAGAACCTAGAATTCAGATACAGGCTATTTGGGGTTTAAACTCCACAGGATACACGAGAAACAGAAGCAGGAATAGGCCACCAGGCCTGTCGAGCAAGGTGACTCATTTATTATCAAACACAAATTGACAACAAGCCACATAACGTGATATTAGGACGTGCGACCGACACCTTGGTCAAAGGGGTAGGTTTTAAGGAGCATCGTAATGACGAGAGAAGCACAGCAATTTAGGGAAGGAATTTTAAGGCCCTGGCAAGTGAAGGCCTGGGCACCAATGCTAGAGCGATTAAACATACAAAATAGAAAAGTAGGTAATTCGGCCCACCAAAACCTGCTCCGTCATTCAATCTGATCATGACTGATCCTCTGTCTCAGCACCACACACCCGCACTCTCTCCATACCCCTTTAGTGTCTAGAAACCTTATCCATTTCCGTCTTAAATATATTCAGTGACTTGGCATTCCGTGGTGGAGAATTCCGCAGGTTCACCCCCCTCTGACTGAAGAGGTTTCTTCACATCTCAGTCACCACGGTTGACTGGCTGGGGAATTATCCAATTATACCTATTCTGGCCAGTGAAGGGGTTAAAACCATTGAGTGCAATAAAGTCCTGGGAAGCTGTTGGGACTGAAAGTTACAGCTGCGAAAACAATAGATAAAGAGGAACTCTGATACCACAAGGGGGCTATATATCCATAAAGCACTGCTTTCTGGTCATTGAAGAACCACACACATCTGTTTGGTGATAATATTTGCACCTGCCCTGTTAACAATTGAATATTGTAATTAAGCAAGTGTAGAAAAATTGTAATGGGCCAAGAATACTCACATGGTAAAAATGAAGTAATCAAAACTACTGACTGTGATTAGATATTGATTACCTTAGAACAAATGTATACTTTTTATAGGTATATGCAAATTAATTGTAAGATAAGCTAAAGGTATAATTCCCACTGCATTCCTCTGTTCAGGAAGCTGGATGACTAGCTCCCATGCTATAATTTGAAATAAAGGCCGTTTTAAAACTCCAAGAATCTCCATCTGGTTAGTCGTGAGGTACATTATAGCTGAATAGCTGTATTCCCTTCCGCAACACCAGGAATAGAGGACACAAGGAACATCCAGAAATAGCTATAAATCAAGAAATAGTAGGAAGGAACTCTGTAAAATTACAATCACCAGAGATGTGGCATTGAGTAAATTGTTGGAACTGAGGCATGATAAATCCCTGGGTCTTATGGATTTCATCCTAGGGTCTTAAAAGAAGTGATTAGTAAAGCCGATCTGGCAAGGTGGGATGGTCTCCCTCTGTCACTGGCGGGTCGGGTACAGGCGGTTAAAATGAACGCGTTGCAGCGATTTCTGTTTATTTTTCAATGCCTACCGATTTTCCTGCCAAAGGCTTTTTTCAGGGAGATTGAGGGAAGGATTACCTCGTTCATATGGGGAGGGAAGGTGGCCAGAGTGAGAAAGGTGCTGCTACAGAGGGGAAGGCAGGCAGAGGGTTTGGGTCTTCTGAACCTGATGTACTACTACTGGGCGGTGAATGTGGAGAAGGTGCGGAGCTGGGTCAGAGGGGTTGATTCCCAGTGGGTCAGAATGGAGGAGAGTTTGTGCAGGGGGTCGGGAGTGAAAGCACTAGCAACAGCGCCGCTCCCGATAGCTCCGGGGAAATACTCAGGGAGTCCGGTAATAATAGCTTCATTGAAAATCTGGAGGCAGTTTCGCCAACACTTCGGGTTGGGGGTAGGGTCAAGGGAAATGCCGATTTGGGGGAACCACAGATTTGAGCCAGGGAGGTGGGATGGAAATTTCAGGAAATGGGAAGAGAAGGGGATTAAGACGCTAAAAGATTTGTTTCTTGGGGGTCGGTTTGCAGGATTGAGGGAGCTGGAAGCGAAGTATGGGCTAGAACAGGGAGAAGTGTTTATATACATGCAGGTTCGAGATTTTGCCAGAAAGGAGATACAGAGCTTCCCGGAGGAACCGGCCTCCACATTGCTGGAGGAGGTGCTGACGACAAGGGGAAGGGGGTAGTGTCAGCAGTGTATGGAGCTATTTTGGAAGAGGATAAGGCACCACTGGAAGGGGTCAAAACAAAGTGGGAGGAAGAGTTGGAAGAGGTCACAGAGGAGGGGGTCTGGTGTGAGGTGCTCCGGAGAGTGAATGCCTCCACCTTGTGCGCGAGGTTGGGGCTGATACAGGTGAAGGTGATATACAGAGCACACCTCACGAGGGCGAGGATGAGTCGATTCTTTGAAGGAGTAGAAGATGTGTGTGAACGTTGCGGGATGGGGGCCCGCTAACCACATTCAGATGTTTTGGTCCTGTCCAAAGCTAGGGGAGTACTGGAAGGATGTTTTTAGGGTAATTTCCAAGGTGGTGCATGTGAAACTGGACCCGGGTCCCCGGGAGGCCATGGGCGTGATTCTCCACTCCCGCGCCGAAGTGGCCGCGCCATTGTGAACGCCGTCGAGGTTCACGACGGCGCGAAACGGCCCCGATCCCGACCGATTCAGGCCCTGAGAATGGGCTAGGATCGGGGCCACGTCATCTACACGCACCAGGCCTTGTCGCCCGCATAAAGGCGGCGCCGCATAGATGACGCGGCCGGCGCCGCATAACTGGCGTCATCTGCGCATGCGCGGGTTGGCCGGCGCCTACCCGCGCATGCGTGGTTGCCGTCCTCTCTAAGTCTGCCCCGCAAGAAGATGGCGGACGGATCTTGCGGGGCTGCGGAAGGGAGGAGGTCCTCCTTCAGAGAGGACGGCCCGACGATCGGTGGGCACCGATCGCGGGCCAGCCCACATTTGAGATACCCCCCGGTGCAGGATCCCCCCCCCGCCCCCCCCCGCAGGCCGCCCCCCCCAGCGTTCCCGCGCTGTTCCCGATGGCAGCGACCAGGTGTGGACGGCGCCGGGGGGAACCCTCCGTTTTGGGCTGGCCGCTCGGCCCATCCGGGCCTGAGAATAGCGGGGGTGCCGGAGAATCGCCATTTTGGGTGTCTCCGGTGATTCTCCGGCCTGCGGCCCGCGGAACCCGACCAGGCCGTTCCCGCCGCTTGGGAGAATCGCGGGAGGGCGTCGGACCGGCGTCCCCGGAAATTTTGGCGGCCCAGGCGATTCTCCCAACCGGCGCGGGAGTGGAGAATCTCGCCCCATATTCGGGGTGTCGGACCAGCCAGGGTTGGAAACGGGTGCGGAGGCAGATATCGTAGCCTTCGCCTCGTTGATCGCCCGAAGGCGGATCCTGTTGGGATGGAGAGCAACCTCTCCACCCTGTGCCCTGGCGTGGCGGGGAGACTTGTTGGAATTCTTGACTTTTGAGAAGGTTAAGTTTGAACTGAGGGGAAGGACGGAGGGGTTCTACAATTCATGGGCATTATTCATTATGCACTTTCAAGAACTGGATAACATCGAACATTAGTTGGGGGGATGGGGGGGAAGGGGGCTGTGTGTATTAAGGGTGACTATGGGTAATCCCTGATTCCTTTTTGTCATTTGTTAATGTAACCATGGGGCCAATGTTTGGGGGTTGGTGGAAGGATGGGATCGTTATTATGGGGATTGACATATTTGTTGCTGATTATTGTTTATTGTTGGTGGGTGTAAATTTGAGCGAAAATGTGAAAAAGGAGGAGAATAAAAATATTTTTTAAAAAAAACTGATTCGTGAGATAGTTGATGCGTTGGTTTTAATTTTCCAAATTAAAACTGGGGTGGCACAGAGGTTAGCACTGCTGCCTCCAGGAACCCGGGTTCAATTCCGGCCTTGTGTGACTGTCTGTGTGGAGCTGCATGGTAGCACAGTGGTTAGCACTGTTGCTTCACAGCGCCAGGGTCCCAGGTTCGATTCCCGGCTTGGGTCACTGTCTGTGTGGAGTCTGCACATTCTGCCCGTGTCTGCGTGGGTTTCCTCCGGGTGCTCCGGTTTCCTCCCACAAGTCCCGAAAGACGTGCTGTTAGGTGAATTGGACATTCTGAATTCTCCCTCTGTGTACCCGAACAGGTGCCGGAATTTGGCGACTAGGGAATTGTCACAGTAACTTCATTGCAATGTTAATGTGACAATAATAAAGATTATTATTATACTTTCTCTCCGTGTCTGCGTGGGTTTCCTCCAGGTGCACTGGTTTCCTCCCACAGTCCAAAGATGTGCAGGTTAGGTGGATTAGCCATGATAAATTGCCCCTTAGTGTCCAAAGGGTAGGTGGGGTTGCAGGGATAGGAAGGGGGCCAAGGTAGGGTGCTCAAGGGAGGGTCAGTGTAGACTTTTAAAAAATAAGTTGGAATACCCAATTATTTTTTCCCAATTAAGGGGCAATTTAGCGTGGCCAATCCACCTGCCCTGCACATCTTTGAGTTGTGGGGGTGAGACCCATGCAGACACGGAGAGAATGTGCAAACTTCACACGGACAGTGTCCCGGGGCCGGGATCGAACCTGGGACCTTGGTGCCATAGGCAGCAGTGTTAACCACTGTGCCACAGTGCCACCCGGGTCAATGTGGACTCAGTGGGCCGAATGGCCTCCTTCTGCACTGTAGGGATTCTATGAAAATTTCCTAGATTCGGGGAAGGTTCCATTAGATTGGGAAATAGCAAAAAATAAGGAGAGGCAGAACGCAGAAAACTACAGGTCAGTTATCTTAACATCTGTCCTGGAGAAAATGTTAGAAGCTATTATTAAAGATTATAGAAGAACATAAAGAGGCTACAAAGTGACATTGATGGGTTAAGTGGGAAAAGATCTGGCAAATGGAGTACAACTTGGGAAAATGTGAGATTGTCCATTTTGGCAGAAAGAATAAAAAATAAACATAATTACCAGAAGGTGAGAGATGACAAAGCTCTGTGATTCAGAGGGATCTGTGTGTCCGAGTGCATGAATCACACAAGGTTGGTATGTAGCTACAGTAAGCAACTAGGAAAGCTAATAGAATATCATTTAGATCCTAAGCTTCTTTGTTATTCTTCCTGCCAAAATGTGAGGGGCATTGATTACAAAGGTAGAGGGGGTGTGCTTTAGTTATTTAGGGCACAGGTGAGACCACATTTGGAGTATTCCTTATTTAAGGAAAGATGCAAATGGTAAGAAGCAGTTCAGAACAGGTTTACTTGACCAGAGGCAGACTTACACTTTTGGAGGCTCCTTGTTGTCCCTTTTTGCAGGGCCCCATGTTACATCCACCCCTTGGTGACATGGCGACCCATGGGAACCAATGACGTCTAGATCCTGCCCCCAATGACGTCTAGATCCTGCCCCCAATGATGTTGATCCCCACCCCCAATTATATTGAGCCTCATCTGCAATGATATTGAGGCCCGTCCACAATGATGTTGAGACAAACCCACAATGTTGAGCCCCACCCACAATGATGTTGAGACCTGCCCACAATGATGTTGAGACCTGCCCACAGTGATGTTGAGCCCCACCCACAATGATGTTGAACCCCACCCACAATGATATCAAGCCACACCCTGAATGACATCAATCCCTCTTGATCCTGCCACCCTCAGCTGACACAATGCAAGGCACAGAAACCCAAAATGTCACCCTCACTGCCCAGTCTGGTTGCTGCCCAGCCCAGCCCTCTCACTCTCAGCTCTGCCTGGCTGACCTCTGGTTCTGGTCGAGTTGCCCCGCTCCTGCTGGCCACTGCTCCCCGATTCCCCGAAACACGACATCGGCACTTGCCTGACCTTCTTCGTACCTCCCAACTTCTCCTGTGCTCACCTCTCGGCTCTCACTCGGGTGGCTGGGCCTCGAGCCTCTGTTCCTTTTGGTTTGTTCCCCACCCGCCCACCTCAGTCCTAGCCTGGAGGTCGAGAGTCGCTCCGCTGTTCCCTTTGATGGCTGTTGACCAGCGTTGAAGGCTTTGTAACGGAGGTGAACGTGGGATATTGGGGGCATACACAGGCATCTCTCAGCATAGAGCAACCCCCCCCCCCCCCATTAGCCAGGGCCTCGCCCTGCAGCATTACATTTCATTATGCCTGCCTCTGTACCAGATTAATATCAGTTGGATATCAGATGAATGTTCTATTCGAGTTTTTCGGTGAAATTTATGAGAGAAGATAATAATAATCTGTATTGTAACAAGTAGGCTTACATTAACACTGCAATTAAGGTACTGTGACAATCTCCTAGTCGCCACATTCCACTTGTTCGGGTACACAGAGAGAGAATTCAGACTGTCCAATTCACCTAACAGCACGTCTTTCGGGACTTGTGGGAGGAAACCGGAGCACCCGGAGGAAACCCATGGCGACACGGGGAGAACGTGCAGACTCCGCACAGACAGTGACCCAAGCCGGGAATCGAACCTGGGTCCCCGGAGCTGTGAAGCAACAGTGCTAACAACTGTGCTACCATGCAATTAAATCATGCATTTAAAGAAATGCTGAAATTCATGTGGTCCCAGCAGACAGCAGGAATAATTGGTCAGAACTCCCAGAATGCAGTGTGAACAAAGCCCGACGTGAAGAACCAGTTGATGCGAACCTCAGAGGGCACCCCGAGGGTCACTGAACGGCAAACATTACTGAGATTCTACTTTTTAAATCTATAAGGAGTTGCTGAACAGAAAAAGGGAAGGTTAGCTCTGAAGGTAGTTAAGCTGAGATCTTTTGGAACTGTGTGCTAATTTTCCTGTTTCAGCATAATTCTATTATTTTTTCTTCATTTCTTAATAAACAGTTACTTTTAAATGATGTCGGGGACATCATTTCTGCATTTCAGAAGCTCTCCTCAAAATGTACAAATTACAAAGACCGTTTTGGCAGCTGCTCCAAGTCTCCATTCTGGGATTTGGCCAGCTCAGCCCAGCCGTCCCGTAACAGAAAGAATCTTTTATATAGACTGATTCTGTTGACTACTCTGTACTATGACTGTTTTTGCCAGAATGAATTTAACTTTGAATATTTTTATTTCACCCCCCCCCCGCCCCTCAAAAAAAAGAAATCCTGAGAAAGAGAGATCACTGACTGTAAAACCCATATTAAGACTGCTTGGTTAAAGATTTGCATTGATCCATTCTCATCCTGTTGGAGGTTTCAGAAGTTTTGCTCTTATTTATTATTTTAATAAAATCCTTTATAAATCAAAATGTTACTGTGATATGCATTGATTTATCAATCTGTATCATACTCTTGTCTAATAATTCCTGTGCCAAAGCTCCTTGGGGTACCACACCTTAAGAGGGTATGGATTTCTCAAGCCAAGCTGAGGGCTAGCACTATTTGGAGTAGTGGACGAGCTGGGAGTGCAGGAGGCGAAAGAGGCCGGCATTCTGGCCTTTGCGTCCCTAGTAGCCCGGCGAAGGATCTTGCTAATGTGGAAGGAGGCGAAGCCCCCCAGCGTGGAGGCCTGGATAAATGATATGGCTGGGTTTATCAAGTTGGGGAGGATAAAGTTTGCCTTGAGACGGTCTGTGCAGGGGTTCTACAGGCGGAGGCAACCGTTCCTAGACCATCTCGCAGAGCGTTAGAGGAAGGTCGGACAGCAGCAACAGCAACCCGGGGGGGGGGGGGGGGGGGGGGGGGGACGACAGCGGTTGCGTTGAGGGGGGGTAGGGGGGGGGGAGGGGAGGAAAGGTTTTTTTTTCTGGGGGGCATTTGAACAAGAAAACACATGGTAGGATCCGGAAACTGACATGTACGGGAAGAATCCACTGTACAAAGTTTTGTATCTTATGATTTGCCATGTTCATGTCTTGCCATGCAAGTTCTTTTTTCTTTTTTTTTGTTACGGGGGGGGGGGGGGGTGGGGGGGGGGGGGGGGGGGGGGGGGCGTGGCGGTTTGTTTGTAAGGTAGAAAATATTGTCATTGAAAAATTCTTAATAAAAACATATTTAAAAAAAAAGGGTATGGATTTCCATTCCATTGGATTGGTCCATGGTTAGGCTTGCTGAAGCACTGCAGTGGTTTGCAGCTGTCTTCCGCTGGTTCTGGCTCACCAGGAAACTCTCCCACTCTTACTGTCTGCCATCAGATGCATTGAAAGGATTTACAGACTGATAATCAACCTGTTTGAATCTGACTGTTAAGCAACCGTTATGAACACACTTTCTTTAGCTATCAGGTCCTGAAGTGGGACTTGACCCTTGAAGCTTCTGGCCCAGAGCGAGAAACACTATTGATGCACCACCACAAGATCTCCTCCCTGTTCCATTCGTGTACTGTGAAACCGTGAACCATAAGGATTGGCCGGGTGGTTAACAATGAAGTTGAGTGTCTTGTGTTACAGGATAGACGGGATGGTCAAATGGGCAGAAACGTGGCGGATGGAATTTAACCCTGAGAAGTGTGAGGTGTTACACTTTGGAAGGAGCAATTTGACCTGACACTGGGAAGTTCCGAGGAACAAAGGGACCTTGGCGTGTTTGTCCATAGACCTCTGAAGGCAGAAGGGCAGGTTAATAGGGTGGTGAAAAAGCATATGGGACACTTGCCTTTATCAGTCGGGGCGTAGATTACAAAAGCAGGTAGGTCATGTTGGAGTTGTACAGAACTTTAGTGAGGTCACAGCTGGGGCACTGTGTGCAATTCTGGTCGCCACATTATAGGAAGGATGTGATTGTACTGGAGGGGGTGCAGAGGAGATTCACCAGGATGTTGCCTGGGATGGAACATTTAAGTTATGAAGAGAGGTTGGATAGGCTTGGGTTGTTTTTGCTGGAACAGAGGAGACTCAGGGGCGACCTGATCGAGGTGCACAAGATTATGAGGGTCATGGACAGGGTGGATAGGGAGCAGCTGTTCCCCTTAGTTCAAGGTGAAGGGCAGGAATTTTAGGGGAATTTGACCCAAACCTTTTTTACCCAGAGGGTGGTGACGGGTCTGGAACGCACTGTCTGGGAGGGTGGTAGAGGCGGGTTGCCTCACATCCTTTAAAAAGTATCTGGATGAGCACTTGGCACATCATAATGTTCAAGGCTATGGGCCAAGTGCTGGCAAATGGGATTAGGCTGACCTCACTGAGTGCTGAGGTTTTGCACTGAGTGCTGAATTTGGTGCATTTGAGTGTGATAGTGAGAGTTTGGTGACCGAGGGAGTATAAGGCTTCATTTTTATCTAAAGTTTAGTCTTTCTTTTATTTAGTTAATTAACTTAAAAGTTGCTGTTTGGTTTAGAAGAAGGTGAATTTTCAATAAGCTTTAAACCGGCTTCTACTTGTAGGCACTTGCAGCTGGAGCTTGTTAATTAGTTAATTGGATTAGGCCAGGTTTTCAGAGGCTAGATTCACAGTATAAAAGTGATCCCCTACAGTGCAGACTTTGTTTGCACTGAGTGCTGAATTTGGTGCATTTGAGTGCGATAGTGAGAGTTTGGTGACCGAGGGAGTGCTGAATTTGGTGCATTTGAGTGCGATAGTGAGAGTTTGGTGACCGAGGGAGTTAGGTGAGGAGGGAGTAAGGTGCTCCTTTCATTTTGTTTCCGACATTTCCGCGAAGAGAGCCAGGAGTTTACAGGACGTGTAGCTGACTGGGAGCAGAGTCGGAGGGCGGAGATCTAGTTAGTCCACACAGCAGCTATATTCTGTAAGGTAAGAGGGGATGGAGGCTAGGCCAGTTACATGCTCCTCCTGTAGGATGTGGGTGGTGAGGGATACCACCGGTGTCCCCACTGACTATACCTGCGGGAAGTGCACCCAACTTCAGCTCCTCAAAGACCGTGTTAGGGAACTGGAGCTGAAGCTGGATGAACCTCGGATCATCCGGGAGGCAGAGGGGGTGATTGAGAAGAGTTACAAGGAGGTAACCACACCCAAGGTACAGGACAAGAATAGCTGGGTTACAGTCAGGGGGAAAAAAACAAACAGGCAGAAAGTGCAGGGATCCCTCGTGGCCGTTCCCCTTCAAAACAAGTATACCGTTTTGGATGCTGTTGGGGGGGATGACCTACCGGGGGAAGGCCCTAGCGGCCAGGTCTCTGGCACTGAGTCTGGCTCTGGGGCTCAGAAGGGAAGGGGGGAGAATAGAAAAGCAATAGTTGTAGGAGATTCAATGGTTAGGGGAATAGATAGGAGATTCTGTGGTCGCGAGCGAGACTCCCGGAAGGTATGTTGCCTCCCGGGTGCCAGGGCCAGGGATGTCTCGGATCGTGTCTTCAGGATCCTTAAGGGGGAGGGTGAGCAGCCAGAAGTCGTGGTGCACATTGGTACCAACGACATAGGTAGGAAAAGGGGTGTGGAGGTAATAAACAAGTTTAGGGAGTTAGGCTGGAAGTTAAAAGCCAGGACAGACAGAGTTGTCATCTCTGGTTTGTTGCCGGTGCCACGTGATAGCGAGGCTAGGAATAGGGAGAGAGTGCAGTTGAACACGTGGCTGCAGGAATGGTGTAGGAGGGAGGGCTTCAGGTATTTGGATAATTGGAGCGCATTCTGGGGAAGGTGGGACCTGTACAAGCAGGACGGGTTGCATCTGAACCAGAGGGGCACCAATATCCTGGGAGGGAGGTTTTCTAGTACTCTTCGGGAGGGTTTAAACTAATTTGGCAGGGGAATGGGAACCGGATTTGTAGTCCAGCAACTAAGGTAGCCGATATTCAGGACGCCAAAGCGTGTAATGAGGCAGTGGGGAAGGGAACACTGACAAAGGAGAGTAATTGCAGGCACGGAGAGGGGTTGAAGTGTGTATACTTCAACGCAAGAAGCATCAGGAATAAGGTGGGTGAACTTAAGGCATGGATCGGTACTTGGGACTACGATGTGGAAACTTGGATAGAAGAGGGGCAGAAATGGTTGTTGGAGGTCCCTGGTTATAGATGTTTCAATAAGATTAGGGAGGGTGGTAAAAGAGGTGGGGGGGGTGGCATTATTAATTAGAGATAGTATAACAGCTGCAGAAAGGCAGTTCGAGGAGTATCAGCCTACTGAGGTAGTATGGGTTGAAGTCAGAAATAGGAACGGAGCAGTCACCTTGTTAGGAGTTTTCTATAGGCCCCCCAATAGTAGCAGAGATGTGGAGGAACAGATTGGGGAACAGATTTTGGAAAGGTGCAGAAGTCATAGGGTAGTAGTCATGGGCGACTTTAACTTCCCAAATATTGAGTGGAAACTCTTTCGATCAAATAGTTTGGATGGGGTGGTGTTTGTGCAGTGTGTCCAGGAAGCTTTTCTAACGCAGTATGTAGATTGTCCGACCAGAGGAGGGGCAATATTGGATTTAGTACTGGGTAATGAGCCAGGGCAAGTGATAGATTTGTTAGTGGGGGAGCATTTTGGAGATAGTGACCACAATTCTGTGACTTTCACTTTAGTAATGGAGAGGGATAGGTACGTGCAACAGGGCAAGGTTTACAATTGGGGGAAGGGCAAATACGATGTTGTCAGACAAGAATTGAAGTGCATAAGTTGGGAACATAGGCTGGCAGGGAAGGACACAAGTGAAATGTGGAACTTGTTCAAGGAACAGGTGCTACGTGTCCTTGATATGTATGTCCCTGTCAGGCAGGGAAGAGATGGTCGAGTGAGGGAGCCATGGTTGACAAGAGAGGTTGAATGTCTTGTTAAGAGGAAAAAGGTGACTTATGTAAGGCTGAGGAAACAAGGTTCAGACAGGGCATTGGAGGGATACAAGATAGCCAGGAGGGAACTGAAGAAAGGGATTAGGAGAGCTAAGAGAGGGCATGACCAATCTTTGGCGGGTAGGATCAAGGAAAACCCCAAGGCCTTTTACACATATGTGAGAAATATGAGAGTGACTAGAGCGAGGGTAGGTCCGATCAAGGACAGTAGCGGGAGATTGTGTATTGAGTCTGAAGAGATAGGAGAGGTCTTGAACGAGTACTTTTCTTCTGTATTTACAAATGAGAGGGGCGATATTGTTGGAGAGGACAGTGTGAAACAGCTTGGTAAGCTCGAGGAAATACTTGTTAGGAAGGAAGATGTGTTGGGCATTTTGAAAAACTTGAGGATAGACAAGTCCCCCGGGCCTGACGGGATATATCCAAGGATTCTATGGGAAGCAAGAGATGAAATTGCAGAGCCGTTGGCAATGATCTTTTCGTCCTCACTGTCAACAGGGGTGGTACCAGGGGATTGGAGAGTGGCGAATGTCGTGCCCCTGTTCAAAAAAGGGACTAGGGATAACCCTGGGAATTACAGGCCAGTTAGTCTTACTTCGGTGGTAGGCAAAGTAATGGAAAGGGTACTGAAGGATAGGATTTCTGAGCATCTGGAAAGACACTGCTTGATTAGGGATAGTCAGCACGGATTTGTGAGGGGTAGGTCTTGCCTTACAAATCTTATTGAATTCTTTGAGGAGGTGACCAAGCATGTGGATGAAGGTAAAGCAGTGGATGTAGTGTACATGGATTTTAGTAAGGCATTTGATAAAGTTCCCCATGGTAGGCTTATGCAGAAAGTAAGGAGGCATGGGATAGTGGGAAATTTGGCCAGTTGGATAACGAACTGGCTAGCCGATAGAAGTCAGAGAGTGGTGGTGGATGGCAAATATTCAGCCTGGATCCCAGTTACCAGTGGCGTACCGCAGGGATCAGTTCTGGGTCCTCTGCTGTTTGTGATTTTCATTAATGACTTGGATGAGGGAGTTGAAGGGTGGGTCAGTAAATTTGCAGACGATACGAAGATTGGTGGAGTTGTGGATAGTAAGGAGGGCTGTTGTCGGCTGCAAAGAGACATAGATAGGATGCAGAGCTGGGCTGAGAAGTGGCAGATGGAGTTTAACCCTGAAAAGTGTGAGGTTGTCCATTTTGGAAGGACAAATATGAATGCGGAATACAGGGTTAACGGTAGAGTTCTTGGCAATGTGGAGGAGCAGAGAGATCTTGGGGTCTATGTTCATACATCTTTGAAAGTTGCCACTCAAGTGGATAGAGCTGTGAAGAAGGCCTATGGTGTGCTCGCGTTCATTAACAGAGGGATTGAATTTAAGAGCCGTGAGGTGATGATGCAGCTGTACAAAACTTTGGTAAGGCCACATTTGGAGTACTGTGTACAGTTCTGGTCGCCTCATTTTAGGAAGGATGTGGAAGCTTTGGAAAAGGTGCAAAGAAGATTTACCAGGATGTTGCCTGGAATGGAGAGTAGGTCTTACGAGGAAAGGTTGAGGGTGCTAGGCCTTTTCTCATTGGAACGGAGAAGGATGAGGGGCGACTTGATAGAGGTTTATAAGATGATCAGGGGAATAGATAGAGTAGACACTCAGAGACTTTTTCCCCGGGTGGAACAAACCATTACAAGGGGACTTAAATTTAAGGTGAAAGGTGGAAGATATAGGAGGGATATCAGAGGTAGGTTCTTTACCCAGAGAGTAGTGGGGGCATGGAATGCACTGCCTGTGGAAGTAGTTGAGTCGGAAACATTAGGGACCTTCAAGCAGCTATTGGATAGGTACATGGATTACGGTTAAATGATATAGTGTAGATTTATTTGTTCTCAAGGGCAGCAAGGTAGCATTGTGGATAGCACAATTGCTTCACAGCTCCAGGGTCCCAGGTTCGATTCCGGCTTGGGTCACTGTCTGTGCGGAGTCTGCACGTCCTCCCCGTGTCTGCGTGGGTTTCCTCCGGGTGCTCCGGTTTCCTCCCACAATCCAAAGATGTGCGGGTTAGGTGAATTGGCCAATGATAAATTGCCCTTAATGTCCAAATTGCCCTTGGTGTTGGGTGGAGGTGTTGAGTTTGGGTGGGGTGCTCTTTCCGGGGGCCGGTGCAGACTCGGGGGGCCGAATGGCCTCCTTCTGCACTGTAAATTCAATGATAATCTATGATTAATCTAGGACAAAGGTTCGGCACAACATCGTGGGCCGAAGGGCCTGTTCTGTGCTGTATTTTCTATGTTCTATGTTCTAGGTAGGCAGGGCAGGTATTTTTCATGTGTTGGTGCAGACTCGATGGGCTGAACGGCCTCTTCTGCACTGAATTATTCTGTGTTTCTGACCAAGCACAGATTTTGGAGACAGCTGAACCCTTCCCAGCACCCAGCGAGAACCCACTCAGTCGTTTACCTTCAGATAGTCTGCAGATTCACTCACGTGCCAGTCTCCTGTTCTCTTTGGAATCTGGGGGAGGAAGGTTGATAGTATTTTATAGTTAATAATTATTAATTATCTATTAATTACTGATTATATTAATAGTTGTTGCTGTTTCTGCTGCTGCTGGCCTGTGTTATTAACACAGCAGGGCTCAACAACATTTGCAACATAGAATTGTAAGATAATAATCCAGGACAGGAAATCATAGATTTAAGGTGAGGAAGGGGTTAATGACAGTAATTAAGGTTTCTGAGTTGTCATGCTGATTACCAGAGAACCTTAACACTGTTGTCATTTTGGAATTGTCCCCATTGGAGCAAAGGAGGTTGAGGGGAGATATGATAGAGGAGTAGGAGATTATCACAGTCTGAGATAAGGTACACACTGTTCCCATTAGCTCATGGTACAAGGGCTGGAGAACACCAGTTTAAGGTTTTGGGCAATAGATGGAGGGGGTTTGTGCGAAAGAACATTTTTATGCAGCCAGTGGCAATGATTCGGAACCCATTGCCTGTCAGGTTGGTGGAAGCGGAGATGATGGATGATTTCAAAAGAAAATTGGCTAGTTGAATGAGGGAAATAAACTTGCAGGGTTACAGGGATAGGGCAGGGGCATGGGGCTGACTGGGTTGGTCTACAGAGAGCTGACATGGTCTCAATAGGCCAGATAACCTCCTTCTCTGTCCTTATGATTACATGACGAATACAGAACATTAACTTTGACTTAATGTAATGCCTATGAAATCCCGGGAGATTTTAATGGTTCTGCTTCACCTCATTGACGTTGATCATTCTTTTAAAATAAATGACAGCAGTTAATTCAGCCTAGGCTACTGGGTCACTGCCCATTGTTTGCATGGGTTTAGCCCCCATAACCCAAAGATGTGCAGGGATTGGCCGTGCTAATTTGCCCCTTAATTGGAAAAATGGGGTGAAATTCTCCGTTATCGGCGCAAAGTCCGCCAGTCGGCGCAAAAAACGGCGCAAATCCGACTTGCGTCATGTCGGAAAAATGGGTCAAAAGTCTCCGGCCCGAAATGGGCTAGCAGCGACGTGACGGGATCCGCGCTTGCGCATGTGGTTCACGCCGTGCAGCGTCATACACACCGCACGGCGTGACGGCTCATAAGGCTGCGCTGCTCCCCCCCCACCCGACCGGAACACCCGGCTGGATGGCTGGCCACCGCTCAGCCCCGAGGTTCGAGTCACGGGATGTGGAGGCGCTCCTGGACGCAGTGGAGCAGAGGAGGGACGCCCTGTATCCCGGGCACGGCCGCAGAGATGCCCCACGCCACAGCCGGCGTCTGTGGAGGGAAGTGGCAGAGGCCGTCACCGCTGTGGCCCTGACACCACGGACAGGCACCCAGTGCCACAAGAAGGTGAACAACCTCGTCAGAGCAGGCAGGGTGAGCCTCCCCCATATCCCCCCTCCCCCATAACCCCCCTCCCCATATCCCCCCTCCCCCATATCCCCCCACCCCCATATTCCCCCTCCCCATATCCCCCCTCCCCCATATCCCCCCTCCCCCATATCCCCCCTCCCCCATATCCCCCTCCCTCATATCCCCCTCCCCCATATCCCCGCCTCCCCCATATCCCCCCTCCCCCATATCCCCCATATCCCCAAGTGAATCCAGCCCTAACCTTAACCTCTGCAATACACGCGCAACCGATGGCGTGCATTCATATACCTGCCTAACACTGTTGCCTTTTACCCCTGCCACCACCCCCACCCACCCCCGCGCCTCAAGAAAAGCAACAATAGGGAGCATGTGAGGACTGGAGGAGGCCCCGCTGATGAGAGGCCACTGACCGTACACGAGGAAAGGGCCCTGGAACTGGCTGGCGGACCTGACGACCGGGAGGTTGCTGATGCAGAGGTCGGGGGTGTACTAGCAAGTGAGCCACCGACAGCCCGTCCCCATATCCCCCCTCCCCCATATCCCCCCTCCCCCATATCACCTGATCACTGCCTGCGTGTCTAACCATGCATGCTTCATTGTGTATCGCAGGAGCAAACGTCGAGGCACCCATCCACGCAGATGCAGACCGCCCGCAGGATGCCCCTCGGAGGCCACGGGAGACGGAGAGACCCGGACCCTCCGGCATGCGACGCCCGCAGGATGCCCCTCGGAGGCCACGGGAGACGGAGAGACCCGGACCCTCCGGCATGCGACGCCCGCAGGATGCCCCTCGGAGGCCACGGGTGACGGAGAGACCTGGAGCAACAGGGAGACGACACCCCCGTCACGTGCGGGAGCGACGAGGCAGGCGTGTGCCACCCAGCGATGAGGGGGGCAGCCACAGGCCCCCCGTCACATCCGAGCCAGGACACCACTACCCAGGACACCACTACCCAGGACACCACTACCCAGGACACCACTACCCGGGACACCACTACCTGGGACACCACTACCCGGGACAGCACTACCCGGGACAGCACTGCCCAGGACACCCCTACCCGGGACACCACTACCCGGGACACCACTACCCAGGACACCACTACCCAGGACACCACTACCCAGGACACCCCTACCCGGGACAGCACTGCCCAGGACACCCCTACCCGGGACAGCACTACCCAGGAAGACAAAATACCGGACAGTGACTCAGAGTGGATGGGTGGAGACGAACCCCCACCCCAAAGTGCCATGGACTCAGAGTGGGACGAAGAGCACGACCCAACGCCACTGCTGTCACCAACACCCTCCACCATCGCAGAAACACTCACCTCGGTTGGGCACTTTAGTGATGAGGCGTCTGGTACACTCACTGGTGCGCACAACACAGCCGTCCCGGTACAGCAGGTGGAGGTAGGAGCAGCAGAGGGGCCGGGCGGTCGGAGGGCAGCCCAGCCCAAGCGAACATCTGCCGCCCAGATGGATCCCGGGTTCCTGGAGTTACCACACCCACCCATAGATCCGATGCAACCATCGACCCGGAGACGAGCGAAGAGGGTGACGGCCGGCTTGCGGCGGCTGCAGTCGCAGGTGGAGGAGTCCACCCGCGTCCAGGAGCTGGAAGTGGTGCCGGTCATGCGTGCCACCCAAGCTGACACCGCACGGGTGGCGTCCGCGGTGGAGGCAATCGGTGCGACGGTGTCAGACATGGGGAACGGTTTGCGAGGCCTGGGGCTTTCCGTGCAGGCGGCGTCTGTGGCCCAGGACATGGCTGCCCTCTCACAGGAGGCCATGAGCCAGTGCCAGCGCCAGATGGCAGAGGCACTCAACGCCATGGCCCAGTCTCAGCAGTCCATAGCCCAGTCTCTGCAGGCCATGGCCCAGTCTCAGCAGGCCATGGCCCAGTCTCTGCAGGCCATCGCTGAGGGCATCGGCGCCAGTGGCCATGTGCGAGCCGGCGTCACACTGTCACAGACAGGGTTTGCCAACCCCCTGGGCTCCATGGCTGCAAACCTGCAGACCCCTGTCGATACCAGCACGGGCCTCCAGGACTGGCAGCGCCAGATGTCGGGGGGGCGTCGGATGGCCAGTCCGTTCGCATCCCCCACCCATGTAGAGGCCTGGGGGCCATCGGGCACCCCGAGGGAGGAGGAGGTTGTGTGGTCCGTCCCGGCTCCCCCTGTAGGGGAGGTCCCGGAACACCGCGACACCTCGGACTCCCCCCCCCTTCCGTCCCAGGTGCATCGGGTGGGCAACGGGCAGGACAGGCTGGCAGCTCGCCATCCCAGTCGCCCGGGCCGCAGCCTGGCCCATCTAGGCCAGGACGCCCCAGGAAACGGCCGCCAAAGGGATCCAGTGTCAGAGGGCAGGAATCACAGGAGTCCACCTCCAGTTCTGCTGTGCCGTCTGGGGAACCACGTAGACGTAGTCAAAGGGCCCGTAAGGCCAAACAATTAGACACTGAGTAAGTTGGCACGGGTGCAGGGCACAGATGAGTTTTAGGGGCTAGGGCACGTGCATGAACTCCTTTGGTTATTAAAGTCAATGTTACACCTACAGAAGCTGCCTTTGTGCTCTGTCCAAAGCGTGCGGGGGTGTCATGTACGTTGAGCGCAATTGTGTGTGTGAGGGGTGGTCTTACCTCAGCCCCAGGTGAGTCTGCCCCCTTCTCCCTGGGCCGCCATCAACATCCCCCCCGGGCAGAGGACGGGACCGTGCGCTGCAGTGTCACAGCCGCATGCAGGGATGGTCCGGGTGGATGGTGGTACTGTGGCCATGGGTCAGACATAGTCCAACGATGTGGAGCCAGGAGCTCACCGCAGGGCGGGTTGTCATCATCCTCCATGGCCTGCAATAGACACGCGTCCACCGGCAACTGTGTGAGCCCGGCCGTTGTGCCGCAGGTGGATCGGCAATGGGGGGGGTGGTGTACATGCGGGTGGGGTGGGTGGGGTTGGGGAGGGGGGGTGAGGGTGCTGGGTGGGTGGATGGGTGGGGGGGTGGGTGGTCGGCTGTTGCCATGGTGTGCGGTCTGTGGCCATACTACCCGATTCCCACGCCCATCTAGTCAGTGAAGCGGGCGGCTATCAGTCTGTCTCGTGCCCCCTGGGCCAGCCGGTAACGGTGGACAGCCACCCGCCTGTGTCTAGCCCGTCTGCCCTGACCATTGCCCCCATCACCCTCATCTGGGAGGACTGCGCCTCTTCCTGCTGCTCCTCCACTCCGCCCTCCTCTGCCTGCGGCACATCGCCCCTCTGTTGGGCTATGTTGTGCAGGACGCAGCACACCACAATGATGCGGCCGACCCTATCTGACCAATACTGGAGGGTGCCCCCAGAGAGGTCCAGGCACCTAAAACGCATCTTCAGCACGCCAAAGCACCTCTCTATCACTCCCCTTGTCGCTACATGGGCTTCATTGTAGCGGTTCTCCGCCTCATTGCGTGGCCTCCGTACAGGCGTCATCAGCCACGATGGCAATGGGTAGCCCCTGCCGCCCAGCAACCAGCCCCTCAGCCGGGGATGGCGTCCCTCGTACATGCCGGGGATGGATGACCGCGACAACACATATGAGTCGTGTACACTGCCTGGGTAACGGGCGCAGACGTGCAGGATCATCATGCGGTGGTCGCAGACCACCTGTATGTTCATCGAATAGGTCCCCTTCCTACTGGTGAACACGGCCCTGTTATCTGCAGGTGGCCGCACGGCGACGTGCAGCCCATCGATCGCGTCCTGGACCATGGGGAACCCGGCCACGGCAGAGAAACTCATGGCCCGGGCATCTTGGCTGGCCCGGTCCACAGGGAAGCGGATGTAGCGGTGCGCCATGGCATATAGGGCATCTGTCACTGCCCGGATGCACCGATGTCTGCGATATGCCGGACAGGTCCCCACTCGGTGCCTGGAATGACCCCGTTGCATAAAAGTTCAGGGCAACCGTAACCTTGACGGACACGGGGAGAGGGTGTCCCCCGCCGTGCCACGCGGTGACAGGTGTGCCAGCAGGTGGCAGATGTGTGCCACGGTTTCCCGCCTCATCCGGAGTCTCCTCCTGCATTCCCGGTCCGTGAGGTCCTGGTATGACTGCCGGGGCCGGTACACACAGGGCGCCCTCGGGTGCCTCCGTTGCCGTGGGGCCGCGACGTCCTCCTCCCCCTCCTCGTCCTGTCGGTCAGGTGTCCCTCCAGCCTGGGCGGCTGCCGCCTGCCCCTCTGCGGCACGCTCCTCCTCCTCCTCCTCATCCAGGGCAACATGGACATTAGCGGCTGCCGCCACGGCAGCCAACATCGCTGGATGATCGGAAAACATGACGGCCTGGTTGGGGGGGGGGGGGGGTGAAAGACGACATGTCACCATTGCTCATATCCCCTCCCCCCCCAGCCAGGTGGCATGGACCGCATGGGTCCAACTGTTGGAGGCTGGCACCTGGCCAGGTGGACCAACTCACTTGCCCCCCCATCCTCCTCCCCGGCACGGACCCCCCCCATCCCCCTCCCCGGCACGGACTCCAACCTCCTCCCCGGCACGGACCCCCCATCCCCCTCCCCGGCACGGACCCCCCATTCCCCTCCCCGGCACGGACCCCCCATCCCCCTCCCCGACACGGACCCCAACCTCCTCCCCGGCATGGACCCCCCATCCCCATCCCCGGCACGGACCCCCCCCCATCCCCCTCCCCGGCACGGACCCCCCCCATCCCCCTCCCCGGCACGGACCCCCCCACATCCCCCTCCCCGGCACGGACCCCCCATCCTCCTCCCCGGCACGGACCCCAACCTCCTCCCCGGCACGGACCCCCCACCCCCCTCCCCGGCACGGATCCCCATCCCCCACCCCGGCACGGACCCCCCATCCCCCTCCCCGGCCCCCCATCCCCCTCCCCGGCACGGACCCCCCCCCCCATCCTCCTCCCCGGCACGGACCCCCCCCATCCCCCTCCCCGGCACGGACCCCCCTCCATCCCCCTCCCCGGCACGGACCCCAACCTCCTCCCCGGCATGGACCCCCCATCTCCCTCCCGGCACGGACCCCCCTCCCGGCACTCCCCCGGAGCCCAGCCCACTCTAACCCCCCCCCCCCCCCGCCGCACACACACACACACAACCCGAGACACACCTCTCCCCACACATTCAGACTGCGGCCACGCCATCGCCTGCCCAGCGGCCAACCCCCCAGGCCGTCACCCACCTCCACGCTGGTCAGCGTGAACCTGGAGCACAGGTTCACGTCGATGAAAAGGAGGTTTAATTTACGTAGACGTGAACGGTCATCACGTCGACGGGACTTCGGCCAATCCGGAAGGGAGAATATCGGCAGGCCGAAAATCGGCTGCCTTGCGCAGACCCGTGCCATTCTCCGACGTCAGCGGCGACATTAACGCCCCGCCGACTTTTCTCCCTTCGGAGACTTCGGCAACCGGCGGGGGCGGGATTCATGGCGGCCAACGGCCATTCTCCGACCCGCTGGGGGGACGGAGAATGACGCCCCAGGGGCAAAATTCTCCCCCAACGGCGCGATGTCGGCCGACTGGCGCCAAAAGTGGCGCCAATCAGACGGGCATCGCGCCGGCCCAAAGGTGCGGAATGCCCGGCATCTTTGGGGGCCGAGCCCCAACATTGAGGGGCT
Source organism: Scyliorhinus torazame (assembly GCF_047496885.1). Lineage (NCBI taxonomy): Eukaryota > Metazoa > Chordata > Chondrichthyes > Carcharhiniformes > Scyliorhinidae > Scyliorhinus > Scyliorhinus torazame. The sequence goes on from NC_092734.1 coordinate 31,836,461, forward strand.
AGGCCGACGCCGGAGGGATTTCCGCCCCGCCAGCTGGCGGAAATGGCGTTTGTTGCCCCGCCAGCTGACGCGGAAATGCGGCGCATGCGCGGGAGCGTCAGCAGCCGCTGACAGTTTCTCGCGCATGCGCAGTGGGGAGAGTCACTTCCGTGGCGGAGGCGGAAGGGAAAGAGTGCCCCCATGGCACAGGCCCGCCCGCAGATCAGTGGGCCCCGATCGCGGGCCAGGCCACCGTGGGGGCACCCCCCGGGGTCAGATCGCCCCGCGCCCCCCCAGGACCCCGCCCACGCCGCCTGGTCCCGCTGGTAAATACCAGGTTTAATTTACGCCGGCGGGACAGGCAATTTCTGGGTGGGACTTTGGCCCATCCGGGCCGGAGAATTGAGCGGGGGGTCCCGCCAACCGGCGCGGCCCGATTCCCGCCCCCGCCGAAGTCTCCGGTACCGGAGATTGGGCGGGGGCGGGAATCGGGCCGCGCCGGTTGGCGGGACCCCCCGCTCAATTCTCCGGCCCGGATGGGCCGAAGTCCCACCCAGAAATTGCCTGTCCCGCCGGCGTAAATTAAACCTGGTATTTACCAGCGGGACCAGGCGGCGTGGGCGGGGTCCTGGGGGGGCGCGGGGCGATCTGACCCCGGGGGGTCAGTCGGCGATTCACGGCGGCCAACGGCCATTCTCCGACCCGGCGGGGGGGTCAGAGAATGATGCCCCTGAATTGGGTACTCAACATTTTTTAAAAAAAAATTCAGCCTTAGGTAAAATAAATGGAATTGAACTCCACCACCCCAAATGGAAATGAACAATTTAACGAAAATTATGTTTTTTAAAAAATTGTCTGCCTCAACAGGTTATCTTTCCAAGAAATCTAAAAATGATTGATTGACAAATGGTTGTTGTTTGTTTAAAAGAATTTGCATTTCATAAGTATACAATTTCTTTACAATTATTCCACATCCGCATGGTTTTGCCACTTGAAGTAACAAGAAAAGAGATTGGGAAAAAGTTGTTGTTTCGTGAATTAAAGTTTGGAAAATTGTAAATCCTTATTAGGATGAAATAATTTGACAGATTTTGTATGTATTTGTTTTGGAAAACCATATCAATGCTTTTAATTATATCAGGATCTTTGTGCACATTTTATTTTAGGTTATTTACAAACATACACTTAATAATTAGAACAAAATTTTATGCTTAAAAATGCAAATCCGTAAACATAAGCAGCAAGTATTCCTCAATTGATAACATCTCTGCTGTTAACCGTCACATTTCAAGGGAAACACAATCCAGTATAATAGTAATAACCTTAATTAGTGTCACAAGTAGTCTTACATTAACACTGCAATGAAGTTACTGTGAAAATCCCCTAGTCGCCACATTCCGGCACCTGTTCGGGTTCACAGAGGGCGAATTCGGAATGTCCAATTCACCTAACAAGCACGTCTTTCAGGACTTGTGGGAGGAAACCGGAGCACCCGGAGGAAACCCACGCAGCCACGGGGAGAATGTGCAGACTCCACACAGACAGTGACCCAAGCCAGGAATCGAAGCTGGGTCCGTGGCGCTGTGAAGCAACAGTGATAACCACTGTGCTACCGTGCCAGGAAGACAGAATTTTAACTCATTCATCTCACTGTGAAAAATGATTATAGAATTCTTACAGTACAGAAAGAAGCCATTCAGCCCATTGAGTCTGCACCGACCCTACCTAAGCCCACTCCTCCACGCTATCCCCAACACCCAACCTAACCTGCACATCTTTGGACACTAAGGGCAATTTATCATGGCCAATCCACCTAACCTGCACGTCTTTGGACTGTGGGAGGAAACTGGAGCACCCGGAGAAAACCCATGCATGAAACAGGGAAAATGTACAAACTGCACACAGACAGTCACCCAAGGCTGGAATGGAACAAGGGTCCCTGCTGCTGTGAGGCAGCGTTGCTAACCACTGTGCCACTCTGTTGTCCTAAACTCTAACTTTGTTAAATCATTTATTTACGTTGGGTAGTTGACATGTGATCAGTAGCCATTTTGTTTGACTATTTAGTTAGCATAATGTCAAGATGCCTCCAGTTGCTCCCATTGATTGGAAGCAGGGCACCTACAACATGTTTGTGGCTGCCTGTGGCCCCCTTTATGGCCACTCAATCACAGTCCCAGTGGGATAAGATGCTCTCAGTTTCCTGACAGCCATTCATATCTAAACAGAATGCAATGCAACCGGACTGAACTAACTTGTAATTCCTTCAAAAAAAATTGCAATCAATGAGACTTAACGGAATCATCTAAATCTACCAGGAGTTTTGAGGAACTGAGTTAAGTCAAAAAAAAATGTTGTCTTGTGCTGAATTAGTTTTCTTAAGTATCAATAGTGCTCACATTCTCATATAGCTAACAGACCAAATCAAAGAACCTTAATTAAATGTTAACATGATCTCCTTATCCACCTTATTCCTCCTCTGTTGCGGATCACAAATTCATGTTGCAAACTGGAGATTGCTGAAGGAACAGCACCTCATCTTTTGATTAGGATTGGTGGTGGCACAGTGGTAATGTCTAGTAATCCTAAAGGCCCAGGCTAATATTCAAGGGGAACATAGGTTCAAATCCCACGCGGGCAGCTGGTGGAATTCAATTCATTAAGATTTGGAGTTGAAAGGCAGTCTCGTCGATTTGCCATATTTATAAAAAAGCTTTGAGATGGAAATCTGCCATCCTTACCTGGTCTGGCCTACATGTGACTTCAGTTCCACTCTTAACTGCCGAGCAAGCCACTTACCAAGGGTAATTAGGGATTGCCAACAAATGCTGGCCTTGCCAGTGATGTTCACATCCCATTAAATAATTAAAAAAAACTTTATAGCCTTTTAAACTCAACATTGAGTTCAACAATTTCAGCCGCAATCACGTATGCCGGTTTCCTTTTCTTTGCATGTTTTGCTTTTATCTCTTATTTTTGCGTTCAGACACCTGCTCGAGAAACTGTTTCTTTTCCTGTCCCATCACCATTCCCTCAGGCCTTGTAACTCTTCTGTCCTTTATTGTCTACTCTCTTTTCATTCTCTCCTGTCTTGCACCCTATTACAGACTGTGATGAATGGTTACTGTACCCTTAACACATGTAGGTGATGCCCCTTTAAGACCGGGTTTGGAACCCTGGGGGGCTCCACCTCCGGCTCCGCCCACCAGGGAGCCGTATATAGGGTGACGCCCTGTAGGTGGCACTCAGTAAGTACACGTCTCGGTCACTGACTAGTTCTCTGCTTATTAAAGCCTTCATTTACCATTCTACGTTCTTGTGTCGTTACTGAGGGTACTACACAGACCTTCCTTTTATCCTTGTCCCACCTATCCCTTGCTCCAAACCTATTCCGTTTCTAACTTCTACCCGTTCTGCTGAAAGATCATTGGCCTGAAACGTGAACCCGGCTCCTCCTCCTCACAGATGCTGTCAAAGCCTGCTGAGTATTTCCAGGTGGATAGTCAGAGACTTTTTCCCAGGGCAGAGGGGTCAATTACTAGGGGGCATAGGTTTAAGGCGAGGGGCAAGGTTTAGAGGAGATGTACGAGGTAAGTTTTTTACACAGAGGGTAGTGGGTGCCTGGAACTCGCTGCCGGAGGAGGTGGTGGAAGCAGGGACGATAGTGACGTTTAAGGGGCATCTTGACAAATACATGAATAGGATGGGAATAGAGGGATACGGACCCCGGGAGTGTAGAAGATTGTAGTTTAGACGGGCAGCATGGTCGGCGCAGGCTTGGAGGGCCGAAGGGCCTGTTCCTGTGCTGTACTTTTCTTTGTTCTTTGTTTTATGGCAGATTATTCAGCCTCCTCTTTGACGCTGCGAGGCAGCAGTGCTTCACTCTCTCCTCAGCTACCATGCCCTAAAAGGTTATTGGTGACCTTCGACCTCTGTGATTGGGCCATGGGTAGGCTTGCTGAAGCACTGCAGTGATTTGCCGTCGCCCTTTGCCGGCTCTGGCTGACCAGGGAATCCTCCTGCTCCTACCTCCTGCCATCAGGCGTATTGGAAGGATTTACAGACTGATAATCAACCGCATTGTGAATGCACTTTCCATGGTCATTGAGTCCTTCCACCTGAAGCTTCTAGCCCAGAGGTTAGGGACATTATCACTGCACCAAAAGACCTCCCCTCCCCCCATTAATAAATATTCCATTTTGGAAAGTAATGACATCTGGACTTGCATGGCGTTAAGGCAGGGTCCTGAGTGGTCGCAGTTGCTTTCGAAGGCAATTCCCATGTCTCTGACCTCAAATTGATGCAAAGATCTTAATGCCATTCGATTCATGGATATGATTTGCAAAACCTGGGGGTTTCACCCAGTTCGGAGTGAGATCAATGAATTAAAATTCTATCTTTCCCAACAGGATTGTGTTTTCCAGAAATCAAACGTTGGTGGTAGAGATGTTATCAGTTACAAATGGTCGCTGCTTATTTGAATATATTTGCATTTCTCAAGGATGCCCCTTTCATTATAATTATCAGTGTATCCATGGTATCGTCGCTTAAAGTAGCAATGGTAGGGCAGCACGGTGGCGCAGCGGTTAGCACTGCTGCCTCATGGCGTCAAGATCCCAGGTTCGATCCCGGCTCTGGGTCACTGTCCGTGTGGAGTTTGCACATTCTCCCCGTGTTTGCATGCGTTTCGCCCCCACAGCCCAAAGATGTGCAGGCTAGGTGGATTGGCCACCCTAAATTGCCCCTTAATTGGAAAAAATGAATTGGGTGCTTTAAATTTTTTTTAAAAGTAGCAATGGTAAAGATTGGTAAAATCTTTGTCCTTTCACCGATAACATGGCTCCATGGGCAACACAGTAGCACAAGTGATTAGCACTGTGGCTTCACAGCGCCAGGGTCCCAGGTTCGATTCCCGGCTTGGGTCACTGTCTGTGCGTAGTCTGCACGTCCTCCCCGTGTGTGTGTGGGTTTCCTCCGGGTGCTCCGGTTTCCTCCCACAGTCCAAAGACGTGCAGGTTAGGTGGATTGGCCATGCTAAATTGCCCTTAGTGTTCAAAAAGGTTAGGAGGGTGAGATACCCTCAATTACGACTCGAGAGAGAAGATTGATAATTCAAAGGCTTTAATTAGCAGAGAACCAGACAGCTGCCAAGAAGTGTGCTCACTGCACGCTGCCCACTGAACATGACTTTATATACAGTTCCCTGGGGGGGCGGAGCCAGAGGCGGAGTCCCCCAGGGTTCCAAACCCAGTCTTAAAGGGATCATTACATTAAAGGTACAGTTATATAGTTATCATTCATCACAGAAGGGTTATTGGATTACGGGGATAGGGTGGAAGTGAGGGCTTAAGTGGGTCGGTGCAGACTCGGTGGGCCCAATGGCCTCCTTCTGCACTGTATGTTCTATGTCCTGAAGATGAAAATCTTTCCACAGTTTTGAACTAAAACCCCTCCCGACTTCCAAACTATATTCAGAGTGAAAGTTGGACCTGTACATAGAGCTTGGGGACCCGTGCACTGCTTCCTGCTGATTTATTGACGCGTACATTACTCAGAATGTGCTCAGGCTGTGGGGGCAACCTGACATTTACACACTTCCCAGAAAAGGCGAAAATTGGGCAGGAAAAAAAAAAAGAGGAAAGCAGAAGGCGGATTTAAAGGGGCAACGCTTGAAAATGATTGAAGCAATGACAAAACGTTCAACGTCAGGAGGGCTCTGGGCAGAGAAGATAGGGGAGGAACTTTTTCCACTCGTGAAAAGATTGAGAAGAAAAGGGCACAGGTTTGGAGTAATTAGTAAAAGAAGCAATTGTGACGTGTGGAAAAACCTTTTCACACAGCAAGTATTTGGGGTCTGGAATGCTCTGCCTGGGAGCCAGATTTAATTTAAGCATTCAAAAGGGAATTAGACTGTTATCGGAAAAGGAAGAATGGGCAGAGTCATGGGGAGAAGGTGAGAGAATGGAACTAAGCGATATGCTTAAGGGTATGCTGTGCGAAGTGGCCTCTTTCTGCGCTGTAACAATTCTGTCTGTGTTCCTGGAAAGCCTTAGAACACACAAGAATAACCCCTACAGTTTTTCACTTTCAATCACTGACTTATTTGTGTCCTGACGACACCGATTTCTTTGAACTCGCCTGAGTCTCTAGATTACTAGTCCAGTGACGTTAACATTACATCACCATCCTCCTCATTTGCGTCACCCATCTTGAACACTTCCAACCTCTACTTATTCATTGTCTCTTCAATGACAGCTTTCAGTTCACGTCATTCAGATGCGCAGCTTCTGCACGACTCGGAGATGTGAAGCCCGGAAGTTAAAATGAATTGGTTGAACTGAGTTCTGACCATTGTTCTGACCCGCTGAGCTGAATTCTGGGTTTCAACCCTCAATTCCAAACGCGGCTCATATTATTGGGGCCACTGTGACCAGTGTCAGCTCGACACAACCAACGTGAAAGTCAGTATATAGTTCAAGAGAAAAAGCATCAAATAGAAAAACTGAACGATGAGTAGATATTCCTTACGGAACAGAGAGGGATCAATTTAACCTGACTTGCTGAATAAGAAACGCTTTGGGTGAAACCGCAGATCTCCACCTGGCCTAACGTTGATCTGCACTGACTTCAATTCGGAGTAAAATCAGTGGGGAAAAGCCGGCATTGCACACAAACAGGTCAGATTAATAATAATAACCTTTATTGTCACAAGTAGGCTTACATTAACACTGCAATGAGGTTACTGTGAAAAGCCCCTCGTCGCCATGCTGTTCGGATACACTGAGGGAGAATTCAGAATGTCCAATTCACCTAACCTACACATCTTTGGAATTTGAGAGGAAACCAGAGCAAATCCACGCAGACACAGGGAGAAAGTGCAGACTCCGCACAGACAGTGACCCAAACCGAGAATCGAACCTGAGACCCTGGAGCTGTGAAGCAACAGTGCTAACCACTGTTCTACCGTGGCGCCTAGGCAGGATAGGTTATGATTGCCCCTGGAAAATCCATAGAATCCCCACACTGCAGGAGGAGGCCATTTGGCCCATTGAGTCCACAGCGACACTCTGAAAGAGCCCCGCACCCCGTGGGGGAGGCCATTCCCCCACCCTACCCGCACGATCCCACCTAACCTGCACATCCCTGGACACTAAGGGGCAAATTATCACGGCCTATCCACCTAACCCGCACATCTTTGGACTGTGGGGGGAAACCGGAGCACCCGGAGAAAACCCACGCACACACGGGAAGAACCTGCAGACTCCACACAGTCGCCCATGGTCGGAATCGACCCTGGGTCCCTGGTGCTGTTGGGCAGCAGTGCTAACCACTGTGCCACCCTGTCCTGCTCTGGATTTGCTGATCTAAACTGGGAAAGTGGTACATGGCGCTACAAAAGGGTTCTCTGGCCTTGGATTGGGGGCATATCTACCAGGATGCCCAATCTGCCAATTGTTATCGGGGAAGTAAGAAGTAGGAAGTGAAAGTTCTGTGAGCAGCAGCTGCATGGTACCAACTTATGGCCAAACACTCCTCCAACAGCCATTGCTGAGGGCTGACATTAGGCACTTCGGAAAGATATTGGTGTGAACTGGGGCACGTGTGCAATTGTAGCGTAGTGACATGCCAGTGGAAGAGGGAAAATAGAATTCAGTGGCTGACATAGAAAATAAATAATCAGCAAATAAAATGAATAGTGAAAGAACCAATGAAATTCAGGTGAAAAAAGAATATGCCTTGTATACTGTTAAGACTGTATAGTATACTGTACTTTAAAGAAGTGCTTTACTGGTATCGATCTACATGTCAGGGTGGGATGTGGAAATGGTGAGTGAGCAGAGGATATCTGCATGAGGGTGTACCCTCCATTCACACAATGTGGCACTGTCTCCAACCTTGACTGGGGAGGCCAAGTAGTGCGAAGAGACTCAAATGTTCCCATGGGGGAAGGGTGGCACGGTAACACAGTGGTTAGCACTGTTACTTCACAGCACCAAGGTCCCAGGTTCGATTCCTGGCTTGGGTCACGCTCTGTGCGGAGTTTGCACATTCTCCTTGTGTCTGCGTGGGTTTCCTCCGGGTGCTCCGGTTTCCTCCCACAGTCCAAAGATGTGCAGGTAAGGTGGATTGGCCGTGATGAATTGCCCCTTAGTGTCCAAAACTGTTAGCTGGGGTTAGTGGGTTTCGAGGATAGGATGGAGGTATGGGCTTAAGTAGGGTGCTCTTTCCAAGGGCCAGTGCAGACTTGATGGGCCGAATGGCCTCCTTCTGCACTGTAAATTCTACGATTCTGCTGTCCAAACTCTATTCAATGAGTCTACTGACACCAATGTGTCAACCAAAGAGTTAAAGGTGAGTGGGACTTACGGCTGGAACAGTGTATTTTACAGCAAACATGGTCTATTTACTCAGCAAACAGAGCCTGGATAAAGTTTATTGCACAGCAAACAGTCTACAGAGTCTATTTGTAAAGAGTATGATCTACAGCAAACAGACCTCGTGATCAAAACTGCAGCTAACATCTCCCAACAAATCCAGAGTGATTCCTTCAGCAAAATGAAGGGAGTGGGAAGCACGTATTTTTTATATGATCTAATTCAATGTCAAATCAAAAAGGAGAAATTTAACACAGTCGCCAAGATTGAATTTTGGTAAAGCTAACTTCAGTGGAATCAGACAGAAACCATTGAATACTGTTATTGGGCAAAACAAGAAATGAACACTGAGAGTTGTTTAAAAAAAATACCTTAATACAAGATCAATATATACCCGAAAGGTAAAAAGCTCTACTTTCCAAGTAAAATGGTCATGGTTGATAAAAGAGGTTGGGTATGGCTTAAAATCAAAGAAAAGGGCGTACAGAAGTCTAAAGAATGATGTAGATCCAGGAGAATGAAGAGATATAGGGGGGGATTTACTTCTAGTGATGGAGTTCTCCACCATCAGTTGGAGAAACCCATGCACACATCCATGGGCTAGAGGTATTGCCCCTGGGAGCTGCAGTCCAGCCTGAGGACCATCCTTGGACACAAATGAATGGGGGGGGGGGGGAGAGAGAAAGACGGGTGACTTAGAAACATAGAACAAATAGGAGCAGGAGGAGGCCATTCGGCCCTTCGAGCCTGCTCCGCCATTCATTATGATCACGGCTGATCATCCAACTCAATAAACTAATCCCGCTTTCCCCCATATCCTTTGATCCCTTCGTCCTAAGTCCTAACTGCTTCTTGAAACCAAACAATGTTTTGGCCTCAACTACTTCCTGTGGTAATGAATTCCACAGGCTGACCACTCTCTGGGTGACAACATTTCTCCTCATCTCTGACCTAACTGGTCTATCCCATATCCTCCAACTGTGACCTCTGGTCCTGGACACACCAACCATCGGGAACATCCTTCCTGCTTCTACGCTGTCCAGTCCTGTTAGAATTTTATAGGTTTCTATGAGATACCCTCTCATTCTTCTGAACTCCAGCGAATACAATCATAAGAACATAAGAACTAGGAGCAGGAGTAGGCCATCTGGCCCCTCGAGCCTGCTCCACCATTCAATGAGATCATGGCTGATCTTTTGTGGACTCAGCTCCACTTTCCGGCCCTAACACCATAACCCTTAGTCACGTTATTCTTCAAAAAACTATCTATCTTTATTTTAAAAACATTTAATGAAGGAGCCTCAACTGCTTCACTGGGCAAGGAATTCCATAGATTCACAATCCTTTGGGTGAAGAAATTCCTCCTAAACTCAGTCCTAAATCTACTTCCCCTTATTTTGAGGCTATGCCCCCTAGTTCTGCTTTCACCCGCCAGTGGAAACAACCTGCCCGCATCTATCCTATCTATTGCCTTCATAATTTTATATGTTTCTATAAGATCCCCCCCGCATCCTTCTAAATTCCAACGAGTACAGTCCCAGTCTATTCAACCTCTCTTCATAATCCAACCCCTTCAGCTCTGGGGTTAACCTAGTGAATCTCCTCTGCACACCCTCCAGCGCCTTTCTCAGGTAAGGAGACCAAAACTGAACACAATACTCCAGGTGTGGCCTCACTAACACCTTATACAATTGCAGCATAATGTCCCTAGTCAAACTCCATTTGCCTTCTTAATCACCTGTTGCACCTGTAAACCAACGTTTTGCGACTCATGCACTAGCACACCCAGGTCTCTCTGCACAGCAGCATGTTTTAATATTTTATCATTTAAATAATAATCCCTTTTGCTGCTTTTCCTACCAAAATGGATAACCTCACATTTGTCAACATTATATTCCATCTGCCAGACCCTAGCCCATTCACTTAACCTATCCAAATCCCTCTGCAGACTTCCGGGTATCCTCTACACATTTTGCTTTACCACTTAGTGTCGTCTGCAAACTTGGACACATTGCACTTGGCCCCAACTCCAAATCATCTATGTAAATTGTGAACAATTGGGGGCTCAACACTGATTCCTGAGGGACACCACTAGCCACTGATTGCCAACCAGAGAAACAGCCATTAATCCCCACTCTTTGCTTTCTATTAATTAACCAATCCTCTATCCATGCTACTACTTTACCTTTATGCCATGCATCTTTATCTTATGCAGCAATCTTTTGTGTTGCATCTTGTCAAAAGCTTTCTGGGAATCCAGATATACCACATCCATTGGCTCCCCGTTATCTACCGCACTGGTAATGTCCTCAAAAAATTCCACTAAATTAGTTAGGCACGACCTGCCCTTTATGAACCCATGCTGTGTCTGCCCAATGGGACAATTTCCATCCAGATGCCTCGCTATTTCTTCCTTGATGATAGATTCCAGCATCTTCCCTACTACCGAAGTTAAGCTCACTGGCCTATAATTACCCGCTTTCTGCCTACCTCCTTTTTTAAACAGTGGTGTCACGTTTGCTAATTTCCAATGCGCCGGGACCACCAGAGTCTAGTGAATTCTGGTAAATTATCACCAGTGCATTTGCAATTTCCCTAGCCATCTCTTTTAGCACTCTGGGATGCATTCCATCAGGGCCAGGAGACTTGTCTGCCTTTAGCCCCATTAGCTTGCCCATCACTACTTCCTTAGTGATAACAATCATCTCAAGGTCCTCACCTGTCATAGCCTCATTTCCATCAGTCACTGGCATGTTATTTGTGTCTTCCACTGTGAAGACCGACCCAAAAAGCCTGTTCAGTTCCTCAGCCATTTCCTCATCTCCCATTATTAAATCTCCCTTCTCATCCTTTAAAGGACCAATATTTACCTTAGCCACTCTTTTTTGGTTTTATATATTTATAGATACTTTTACTATCTGTTTTTATATTCTGAGCAGGTTTACTCTCATAATTTATCTTACTCTTCTTTATAGCTTTTTTAGTAGCTTTCTGTTGCCCCCTGAAGATTTCCCAATCCTCTAGTCTCCCACTAATCTTTGCCACTTTGTATGCTTTTTCCTTCAATTTGATACTCTCCCTTATTTCCTTAGATATCCACGGTCGATTTTTCCTTTCTACCGTCCTTCCTTTTTGTTGGTATAAACTTTTGCTGAGCACTGTGAAAAATTGCTTGGAAGGTTCTCCACTGTTCCTCAACTGTTTCACCATAAAGTCTTTGCTCCCGGTCTACGTTAGCTAGCTCTTCTCTCATCCCATTTTAATCTCCTTTGTTTAAGCACAAAACACTAGTGTTTGATTTTACCTTCTCACCCTCCATCTGTATTTTAAATTCCACCATATTGTGATTGCTCCTTCCGAGAGGATCCCTAACTATGAGATCATTAATTAATCCTGTCTCATTACTGTAGCGCACAAAGACTCCGTGAGACGAATAGAGTGAAGTCGATGAGGCTTTATTAAGCGTGTCTGTTCCCCAGCAGCCCGATAGTAAACTGGCCTGCGGGGGAAGACACCGGCTTCTTATACTTCGCCTTCAGGGCGGAGCTTGAGGTCAACGGCCAACCAGGACCTGGGATCTGTCAGCCAATGACATTAGGGCTTCCAGTCCCACATGACCCCCAATACATACGACCACATTCACCCCTTGTCAAAAATGAACCCGGCGGGGTGATGCTTCGTATGGTGGTAAGGGTTTACAGGGCTGGTCCTGGGAGGATAGAACAGTTACATGGTAGTACAGTATTGGACAGTTTCGTCCTGTTACAACTATTTACAGAGGGTATAGGAAAAACAAAATGTTCATTGAACAGTCCATCTTTGTTTTACATCGACGCCACGAGTCGGTCGGGCGGTCTGGTCGTCCGTGTCGATCGCCTCGGCCCCGGCGGTGGTGGTGGTGCTTGTACCAGTGTTGTCGCCTCCGGGAGCCGCACGGTTTCAGCTGTCGGTGCAAAGGGGAGGAGGACTGATCCTCCTGGGAAGGGGGCGGTCGCGGGGTGCGGCGGTGGCAGGAAGGGGGGCGGTTGGGTTGATGGTGTCGGGGGGGGGTGCGTGGTGCCGGCGGGCGCCAGATCCCGCAGGGAGACCGTGTCCTGCCGGCCGTCGGGGTACTCCACGTAGGCGTACTGGGGGTTTGCGTGGAGGAGGTGAACCCTTTCGACCAACGGGTCCGCCTTATGTGCCCGCACGTGCTTTCGGAGCAGGATGGGTCCTGGGGCCGCCAGCCAGGTCGGCAGCGACGTTCCAGAGGAGGACCTCCTAGGGAAGACAAGGAGACGCTCGTGAGGCGTTTGATTAGTGCTTGTACGTAATAACGACCGGATGGAATGGAGAGCGTCCGGGAGGACCTCCTGCCACCGTGAAACTGGGAGATCCCTGGACCGTAGGGCCAGTAGGACGGCCTTCCAGACCGTGCCGTTCTCCCTTTCTACTTGCCCGTTCCCCCGGGGGTTGTAGCTGGTCGTCCTGCTTGAGGCTATGCCCTTGCTGAGCAGGAACTGGCGCAGCTCGTCACTCATGAAAGAGGACCCCCTGTCGCTGTGGACGTATGCGGGGTAACCGAACAGCGTGAAGATGCTGTTCAGGGCTTTAATGACTGTGGCCGCGGTCATGTCGGAGCAGGGAATGGCAAAAGGGAAGCGGGAGTATTCGTCCACTACATTAAGGAAATATGCGTTGCGGTCGGTGGAGGGGAGGGGCCCTTTGAAATCCAGACTGAGGCGTTCAAAGGGGCGGGAAGCCTTAATCAGGTGCGCTCCATCTGGCCTGAAAAAATGCGGCTTGCATTCCGCGCAGATGTGGCAGTCCCTTGTGACTGTACGGACCTCTTCTAAAGAGTATGGGAGATTGCGGGACTTGATGAAGTGGTAAAACCGAGTGACCCCCGGGTGGCAGAGGTCCTCGTGGAGGGTTTGGAGGCGGTCAATTTGTGCGTTGGCACATGTGCTGCGGGATAGGGCATCGGACGGCTCGTTCAGCTTTCCGGGACGATACAAGATCTCATAGTTGAAGGTGGAGAGCTCGATCCTCCACCTTAAGATCTTGTCATTTTTAATCTTGCCCCGCTGTGCATTATCGAACATGAAGGCTACCGACCGTTGGTCAGTGAGGAGAGTGAATCTCCTGCCGGCCAGGTAATGCCTCCAATGCCGCACAGCTTCCACTATGGCTTGGGCTTCCTTTTCCACTGAGGAGTGGCGGATTTCTGAGGCGTGGAGGGTTCGGGAGAAGAAGGCCACGGGTCTGCCCGCTTGGTTAAGGGTAGCCGCTAGAGCTACGTCGGAGGCGTCGCTCTCGACCTGGAAGGGGAGGGACTCGTCGATGGCGCGCATCGTGGTCTTTGCGATGTCCGCTTTGATGCGGCTGAAGGCCTGGCAAGCCTCTGTCGACAGAGGGAAGGTCGTGGTCTGTATTAGGGGGCGGGCCTTGTCTGCGTACTGGGGGACCCACTGGGTGTAGTACGAAAAGAACCCCAGGCAGCGTTTCAGGGCTTTTGGGCAGTGCGGGAGGGGAAATTCCATGAGTGCGCGCATACGTTCGGGGTCGGGGCCTATTATCCCATTGCGCACTATGTAGCCCAGAATGGCTAGCCGATCGGTGCTAAAAACGCACTTGTCCTCGTTGTACGTGAGGTTCAAGGCTTTGGCGGTCTGGAGGAATTTTTGGAGGTTGGCGTCGTGGTCCTGCTGATCGTGGCCGCAGATGGTTACATTGTCGAGATACGGGAACGTGGCCCGTAACCCATGTTGATCAACCATTCGGTCCATCTCCCGTTGGAAGACCGAGACCCCGTTTGTGACGCCAAAAGGGACCCGTAGGAAATGGTATAATCGCCCGTCTGCCTCGAAGGCTGTGTACTTGCGGTCACTTGGGCGGATGGGGAGCTGATGGTAGGCGGACTTGAGGTCCACGGTGGAGAAGACTTTATACTGGGCAATCCGATTGACCATGTCGGATATGCGGGGGAGAGGGTACGCGTCTAGTTGTGTGTACCTGTTGATGGTCTGGCTATAGTCAATGACCATCCTTTGTTTCTCCCCTGTCTTCACTACTACCACCTGCGCTCTCCAGGGACTATTGCTGGCCTGGATTATGCCCTCCTTTAGTAGCCGCTGGACTTCGGACCGAATGAAGGTCCGGTCCTGGGCGCTGTACCGTCTGCTCCTAGTGGCGACGGGTTTGCAATCCGGGGTGAGGTTCGCAAACAAGGACGGGGGTTGCACCTTGAGGGTAGCGAGGCCGCAGATAGTGAGTGGGGGTATGGGGCCGCCGAATTTAAACGTAAGGCTCTGTAGATTACATTGGAAATCTAATCCCAGCAAGGTGGGGGCACAGAGTTGGGGAAGGACGTTAAGTTTGTAGTTTTTGAATTCCCTCCCCTGTACCGTTAGGGTAACTATGCAGAATCCCTGGATCTGTACGGAGTGGGATCCTGCAGCTAGGCAAATCTTTTGTGCGCTGGGGTAGGTAGTTAAGGAACAGCGTCTTACCGTGTCGGGGTGTATAAAACTTTCCGTGCTCCCGGAATCGACTAGGCATGGCGTCTCGTGGCCATTAATTAGGACCGTTGTCGTCGTCGTCTGGAGAGTCCGGGGCCGAGCCTGATCGAGCGTAACCGAAGCGAGCCGTGGTTGTAGTAGTGGGGTGGGGTCAGTTGTTGCCGTCCAAGATGGCGTCGGGGATGGACAAAATGGCCGCCCCCATACATCGCACGTGGCTGGGGCGGTCACAAGATGGCGTCGGGGTGGACAAAATGGCCGCCCCCATGCGTCGTACAGGTCGGGGGCGGTCCAAGATGGCGGCGCCCCTCCTCCCCTCGTGGTGGTCGGGACCCAAAATGGCGGCGTCTGCGGGTCGCACAACGGCGCCCCTCCTCCCCTCGTGGTGCTCGGGACCCAAAATGGCGGCGTCTGCGGGTCGCACATGGTGTGCTGGGGGGTCTGGGGAGCGCTAGGACCGCGCGGAGTTCCCTCACTGCGAGCGCCAGGGCCGCGGGCGCTAGGACCGCGCGGAGCTCCCTCGCCGGGGACAGCGGTGGTCGGGGCCCAAGTCGGCGGCGCCGGCGGGTCAGGCGTGGGGCCGCGAGCGCAAGGAGCGCGAGGAGCTCCCTCACCGGGGACAGCGGTGATCGGGGTCCAAGTAGGCGGCGCCGGCGGGACAGGCGTGGGGGGCGGGATGGGGGTGAGGGTGGCGTTCAGGACGCGAAAAACCCCCTCCTCTCCGTGGAGAGTGTTGGCCAGGACCCAAAGCGGGAGCGCCGGCGGCGGGTCGTACATGGACTGCGGGGAGGGGGGTTGGGGGGCATAGGCGGCGTGCAGGGCTCCCAGTTCTCCCGGGGCCGCGGTGGTCGGGACCCAGAGCGGCTGCGCCTGCGGGTCGTACAAGGCGTGCTGGGGGGGTTGGGAGGCATAGACTGGTTGTAGGGCTCCCTGTGGCCCCAGGACGGCGGCGACCTCGCGGGATCGGCACACCACCGCATAATGGCCCTTTTTCCCCGCAGCTTTTGCAGATGGCTGCGCGGGCCGGGCAGCGCTGTCGGGGGTGTTTCGCCTGGCCGCAGAAATAACAGCGGGCGCCCCCGGTGCGACTCGGCGTTTGGACTGCGCAAGCCTGTGGGGTGTCCGGGGGGGGGGGGTAGGGGGTTTGCCGCGACGGGTACGTACGGGGCCCAATGGCCTGCCACGCGGTCGGGGCCGTAGGCGCGGGTATTACGCGCGGCCACGTCTAGGGAGGCTGCTAGGGCCCGGGCCTCTGAGAGTCCTAGCGACTCTTTTTCTAGAAGTCTTTGGCGGATTTGGGAGGATTGCATACCTGCCACAAAAGCGTCGCGCATTAACATGTCCGTATGTTCATTTGCATTCACCGACGGGCAGCTGCAGGCTCGTCCCAAAATCAGCAGCGCGGCGTAGAACTCGTCCATCGATTCTCCGGGAGCTTGCCGTCTTGTCGCGAGCTGGTAGCGAGCGTAGATTTGGTTAACTGGGCGAACGTAGAGATTTCTCAGTGCTGTGAACGCCGTCTGGAAATCGTCGGTGTCTTCAATGAGGGTGAAAATCTCCGTGCTCACCCTCGAGTGCAGGACCTGCAGTTTTTGTTCGTCTGAGACTCGGCCTGTGGTCGATCTGATGTAGGCCTCGAAGCAAGTCTGCCAGTGTTTGAAGGCTGCTGCCGCATTCACTGCGTGGGAGCTGATCCTCAGGCATTCTGGAATGATCCTGAGCTCCATAGTCCTTTTTAGGCACGCTTAATAAATTGTAGCGCACAAAGACTCCGTGAGACGAATAGAGTGAAGTCGATGAGGCTTTATTAAGCGTGTCTGTTCCCCAGCAGCCCGATAGTAAACTGGCCTGCGGGGGAAGACACCGGCTTCTTATACTTCGCCTTCAGGGCGGAGCTTGAGGTCAACGGCCAACCAGGACCCGGGATCTGTCAGCCAATGACATTAGGGCTCCCAGTCCCACATGACCCCCAATACATACTACCACAATTACACAAGACCAGATCTAGGACAGCTTGTTCCCTCGTAGGTTCCATTACATACTGTTCTAGGAAACTATCGCGGATACATTCTATAAACTCCTCCTCAAGGCTGCCTTGACCGACCTGGTTAAACCAATCGACATGTAGATTAAAATTCCCCATGATAACTGCTGTACCATTTCTACATGCATCAGTTATTTCTTTGTTTATTGCCTGCCCCACCATAATGTTACTATTTGGTGGCCTATAGACTACTCCTATCAGTGACTTTTTCGCCTTACTATTCCTGATTTCCAAATGGATTCAACCTTATCCTCCATAGCACCGATGTCATCCCTTACGATTGCCCGGATGTCATAAGAACATAAGAACTAGGAACAGGAGTAGGCCATCTGGCCCCTCGAGCCTGCTCCGCCATTCAATGAGATCATGGCTGATCTTTGTGGACTCAGCTCCACTCTCCGGCCTGTACACCATATCCCCGAATCCCTTTATTCTTTAGAAAGGTATCTATCTTTTTCTTAAAAACGTTTAAAGAAGGAGCCTCAACTGCTTCACTGGGTAAGGAATTCCACAGATTCACAACCCTTTGGGTGAAGAAGTTCCTCCTAAACTTGGTCCTAAATCTACTTCCCCTTATTTTGAGGCTATGCCCCCTAGTTCTGCTTTCCCCGACCTGTGGAAACAACCTGCCCGCATCTATCCTATCTATTCCCTTCATCATTTTATATGTTTCAATAAGATCCCCCCCGCATCCTTCTAAACTCCAATGAGTACAGTCCCAGTCTACTCAATCTCTCGTCATAATCTAATCCCCTCAACTCTGGGATCAACCTAGTGAATCTCCTCTGCACTCCCTCCAGTGCCAATATGTCCTTTCTCAGGTAAGGAGACCAAAACTGAACACAATACTCCAGATGTGGCCTCACCAATACCTTATACAATTGCAGCATAACCTCCCTAGTCTTGAACTCCATCCCTCTAGCAATGAAAGACAAAACTCGATTAGCCTTCTTAATCACCTGTTGCACCTGCACACCAACGTTTTGCGACTCGTGCACCAGCACACCCAGGTCCCTCTGCACAGCAGCATGTTTTAACATCTTACCGTTTAAATAATAATCCATTCTGCTGTTATTCCTCCCAAAATGGATAGCCTCACACTTGGCAACATTGAATTCCATCTGCCAGACCCTAGCCCATTCACCTAACCTATCCAAATCCTTCTGCAGACTTCCGGTATCCTCTGCACTTTTTGCTTTACCACTCATCTTAGTGTCGTCTGCAAACTTTGCCACATTGCACTTGGTCCCCAACTCCAAATCGTCTATGTAAATTGTGAACAACTGCGGGCCCAACACTGATTCTTGAGGGACCCCACTAGTTACAGGTTGCCAACCAGAGAAACACCCATTTATCCCCACTCTCTGCTTTCTGTTAGTTAACCAATCCTTTACCCATGCTACCACTTTACCCTCAATGCCATGCATCTTTAGTTTATGCAGCAACCTTTTGTGTGGCACCTTGTCAAAAGCTTTCTGGAAATCCAGATATACCACATCCATTGGCTCCCCGTTATTTACTGCACTGGTAATGTCCTCAAAAAATCCTACCAAATTAGTCAGACACGACCTACCGTTTGTGAACCCATGCTGCGTCTGCCCAATGGGACAATTTCCCTCCAGGTGTCCCGCTATTTCCTCCTTAATGATAGATTCCAGCATTTTCCCTACAACCGAAGTTAAGCTTACCGGCCTATAATTATCCGCTTTCTGCCGACCTCCTTTTTTAAACAGTGGTGTCACGTTTGCTACTTTCCAATCCTCTGGGACCACCCCAGAGTCTAGTGAATTTTGATAAATTATCACTAGTGCGTTTACAATTTCCCTAGCCATCTCTTTTAACACTCTGGGATGCATCCCATCAGGGCCAGGAGACTTGTCTACCTTTAGCCCCATTAGCTTGCCCAATACTGCCTCCTTAGTGATTACAATCATCTCAAGGTCCTCACCTATCATATCTTTATTTCCATCAGTCACTGGCATGTTATTGTGTCTTCCACTGTGAAGACTGACCCAAAAAACCTGTTCAGCTCCTCAGCCATTTCCCCGTCTCCTATTATTAAATCTCCCTTCTCATCTTCCAAAGGACCAATATTTACCTTCGCCACTCTTTTTTGTCTTATATATTTGTCATCCTTAAATAACAGAGCTACACCACCTCCCTTACCATCCACTCTGTCCTTCCGAATAGTTTGATACCCTCGGATATTTAACTCCCAGTCGTGACCATCCTTTAACCATGTTTCAGTAATGGCCACTACATCATAGTCATTCACGATGATTTTCGCCATCAACTCATTTACCTTATTCCGAATACTACGAGCATTCAGGTAAAGTACACTTATGTTGGCTTTTTTTTTACCTCTGTTTTGAATCTTAACACCTCGATCAGTAACCTCTCCTAAGTTATATTTCCTCTTAACTTTTCTCCTAATTTTCTTTGTCGTTGAACCCATAGCTTCATGTAACAACCTGCCGCGTCGCTTACCATTTATGTTTTCACTTCCCGTTTTATTCCTTTTAATATTCCTCGTCCTATTCACTGAGCTCCCCTCAGTCACTGTACCTTGTACTGTCGCCCTTTTTGATTTTTGACTATGGCTTCTCTGCCTTAAACTTTCCCCCTTACTGCCTTTTGTTTCTGTCCCTGTTTTGCTACCTTCTGACTTCCTGCATCGGTTCCCATCCCCCTGCCACATTAGTTTAAACACTCCCCAACCGCTCTAGCAAATAGCCCCCCTCGGACATCAGTTCCAGTCCTGCCCAGGTGTAACCCGTCCAGTTTGTACAGGTCCCACCTCCACTAGAACCGGTCCCAATGCCCTAGGAATCTGAAACCCTCCCCCTTTAAAAATAAATAACTATATATATATATATTCAAATTTTTCAACAAATTTTCAACAAAACCCCCCCAACAAGAAGAAAAAAAACAAGAACACAACAAGCAGAAATTATACATTGGATTTCCCCCATATACAATAACCCCTCATATAACATTTAAAAACACAAATAGGGAAAAAAAACCACCTTCACCGAAACGCCACCCCAACAGAACCCCCCCCCCCCCGGGCTGCTGCTGACCTCCTCCTAATGCTCCGCGAGATAGTCTAGGAACGGTTGCCACCGCCTGAGGAACCCTTGCACAGACCCTCGCAAGGCAAACTTTATCCTCTCCAGCTTGATGAACCCTGCCATGTCATTGATCCAAGCTTCCGCACTCGGGGGCTTCGCATCTTTCCACAGTAGCAAAATCCTCCGCCGGGCTACCAGGGACGCAAAGGCCAGAATACCGGCCTCTTTCGCTTCCTGCACTCCCGGCTCGTCCGATACCCCAAATAATGCTAATCCCCAGCTCGGCCTGACCCGGGCGTTCACCACCTTGGACATAGTCCTCGCAAAACCTCTCCAAAACCCATCCAGCGCCGGGCACGACCAGAACATATGGACGTGATTTGCCGGGCTCCCCGAGCACCTCCCACATCTGTCCTCCACCCCAAAGAACCTACTCAACCTCGCCCCTGTCATATGCGCTCTGTGAGTAACTTTGAACTGTATTAGGCTGAACCTGGTGCAAGAGGAGGAAGAATTAACCCTACTCAGGGCATCAGCCCACAGACACTCATCTATTGCCTCCCCGAGCTCCTCCTCCCACTTGCCCTTTAACTCGTCCACCGAGGCCTCCTCCTCTTCCTTCAGTTCCTGGTAAATCGCCGAAACCTTGCCTCCTCCAACCCATACACCCGAAATCACCCTGTCCCAAATCCCACGTGCCAGAAGCAGCGGGAATTCCCTCACCAACCGCCTCACAAACGCCCTCACTTTTATGTACCTGAAAGCATTTCCCGGGGGTAGCCCAAACTTCTCCTCCAGCGCCCCTAGGCTCGCAAACGTCCCATTGATGAACAGGTCCCCCATTCTTCTAATCCTTGCCCAATGCCAGCTCCGAAACCCCCCATCCATCCTTCCCGGGATGAGCCTATGGTTCTCCCGAATCGGGTACCAAACCGAGGCTCCCACCTCGCCCCTGTGACGCCTCCACTGACCCCAGATCTTCAGCGTCACCGCCACCACCGGACTCGTGATGTACCTTGTCGGCGAGAGCAGCAGCGGTGCCATCATCAGCGCCCTCAGGCTTGTGCCCACACAGGACGCCATCTCTAGCCTCTTCCACGCCGCCCCCTCTCCCTCCATTACCCACTTACGGATCATCGCCACATTGGCTGCCCAGTAATAGCCACACAAATTCGGCAGCGCCAGCCCCCCCCTGTCCCTGTTATGCTCCAGAAACACTCTCTTCACCCTCGGGGTCTTATTCGCCCACACAAATCCCATGATGCTCCTGCATATCCGTTTGAAAAAGGCCTTGGGGATCAAAATGGGAAGGCACTGGAACACAAAGAGAAACCGCGGGAGGACCGTCATTTTGACCGACTGCACCCTACCCGCTAGTGAGAGTGGCAGCATATCCCATCTTTTAAAATCCTCCTCCATCTGCTCCACCAACCGCGTCAAATTGAGCTTGTGCAGGGTCCCCCAACTCCTAGCTACTTGGATCCCTAGGTACCTGAAGCTCCTTTCCGCCCTCTTCAGCGGTAGCTCGTCTATCCCCCTTCCCTGGTCCCCTGAATGCACCACAAAGAGCTCACTCTTCCCTACGTTGAGTTTATACCCCGAAAAGTCCCCAAACTCCCTCAGGATCCGCATGACCTCCGCCATCCCCTCCATTGGATCCGCAACATACAACAACAGGTCATCGGCATACAACGACACCCGGTGTTCCTCTCCCCCCCGGACCAATCCCCTCCATTTCCTGGACTCCCTCAGTGCCATGGCCAGTGGCTCAATTGCCAGTGCAAACAACAAGGGGGATAAGGGCTGCCTCGTCCCCCGGTACAGCCGAAGGTACTCCGACCTCCGCCGGTTCGTAGCCACACTCGCCACCGGGGCTCTGTATAGCAGCCTGACCCAACTGATGAACCCCTCCTCGAACCGAATCCTCCGCAACACTTCCCAAAGATACTCCCACTCCACTCGATCAAAGGCCTTCTCCGCGTCCATAGCTGCCACTACCTCCGCTTCCCCCTCCACCGAGGGCATCATAATCACATTGAGGAGCCTCCGCACATTTGTATTTAGCTGCCTACCCTTCACAAATCCCGTCTGGTCCTCATGAATCACCCCCGGGACACAGTCCTCAATTCTCGTAGCCAGCACCTTCGCCAGCAACTTAGCGTCAATATTGAGGAGCGAGATCGGTCTATATGACCCACATTGCAATGGATCCTTGTCCCGCTTCAAGATCAAAGAAATCAGCACCCTGGACATTGTCGGGGGCAAGGTCCCCCCCTCCCTCGCCTTATTAAAGTCCTCACTAGCAACGGGCCCAGCAGGTCCACGTATTTCCTGTAGAATTCAACCGGGAAATCATCCGGCACCAGGGCCTTCCCCGCCTGCATGCCCCCCAATCCTTTAACCAGCTCCTCCAGCCCAATCGGCGCCCCCAAACCAGTCACCTCCTCCTCCTCCACCCTCGGGAACCTCAGCTGATCTAGGAATCGTCGCATCCCCTCCTCTGAAACCCTCCCCTTGACACCATCCCTTCAGCCACGTATTTATCCTATATATCCTGTCGTTTCTACTCTGACTAGCACGTGGCACCGGTAGTAATCCTGAGATCACTCTCTTCGAGGTCCGATTTCTTAACTTCCTTCCTAGCTTCCTGTATTCTGCTTGAGGACCTCATCCCTTTTTTTACCTATGTCGTTTGTACCGATGTGTACCACGCCCACTGGCTGTTCACCCTCTCCCTCCAGAATGTCCTGTCCCTGCTCCAAGACATACTTGACCCTAGCACCAAGGAGGCCACATACCATCCTGGAGACTCGTTTGCGGCCACAGAAACGCCTGTCTATTCCCCTTACAATTAAATCCCCTATAACTATTGCACTGTCCCACTTATCACCCCTCTCCTCTGCTGCAGAACCAACCGTGGTGCCACGGGTTTGGCTGTTGCCTAATCCTAACCGATTCAATCTCTCCTCGTATGTCACTCCTGCCATCCCAGGAATTGTACTCTCTCTATAGATAGAACATCCTTCCTCAGATGTTCCTCAGTGGCCAAAACTGCACACAATATTCCAGGTGTGGCCTCACCAAGGCCCTGTATAACTGTAGCAAGACATCCCAGCCCCTGTACTCGAATCCTCTCACAATGAAGGCCATCATACCATTTACCTTCTTTTCCACCTGCTGCACCTGCATGTTTACCTTCAGCGACTGGTATAAGGGGACACCCAGGTCTCGTTGCACATTCCCCTCTCCTAATTTATGGCCATTCAGATAACAAAAAAAAAATACCGAGGGCTATCAAGATTAACAGAAAACATTTTCACAACTATTTTAGAATAAAAAAAGTTGTCACGGGTAAAGTGGACTTTTAAAAAAAAGATAAGGGGCGAAATTCTCCGGTATCGGCGCGATGTTTGCCGACCGGCGCCAAAAACGGCACAAATCAGTCGGGCATCACGCCGCCTCAAAGGTGCGGAATCCTCCGCATCTTGGGGGCCGAGCCCTAACCTTGAGGGGCTAGGCCCGCGCCGGACTGATTTCCGCCCCGCCAGCTGGTGCGGAAATGACATTGCCGGGCGGCGCATGCGTGGGAGCGTTAGCGGCCGCTCACGGCATCCCCGCGCATGCGCTGTGGAGGGAGTCTCTTCCGTCTCCGCCTTGGTGGAGACCGTGGCGAAGGCGGAAGGAAAAGTGTGCCCCCACAGCACAGGCCCGCCCGCGGATCAGTGGTCCCCGATCGCGGGCCAGGCCACCGTGGGGGCACCCCCCGGGGCCAGATCGCCCCGCACCCCCCCCCCCCAGGATCCCAGAGCCCGCCCGCGCCGCCTTGTCCCGCCGGTAAGGTAGGTGGTTTAATCCACGCCGGCGGGACAGGCATTCTAGCAGCGGGACTTCGGCCCATCCGGGCCGGAGAATAGCGGGGGGGGGGGGGCGCCAACCGGCGCGGTGCGATTCCCGCCCCCGCCGAATTTCCGGTGCCGGAGAATTCGGCAACCGGCGGGGGCGGGATTCACGCTAGTCCCCGGCGATTCTCCGACCCGGCAGGGGGTCGGAGAATCTCGCCCCATATGAATGGAATTGGCACAGACTCAGTGGACCGAATGACCTGTTCTGTGCTGTATTATTCTGGATTCTGTGACCTAGACGTTATACAATTTCAAATTTTTTGGGTGACACAGAATTTGGAAGTAGTGTGAACAGGGAGGAGGGCAGTGATAGACTTCCAGAGGAGATAGTCAGGCTGAGTAGACATGTGGTCGATGTAACGTAACTGGAAAGTGTGAAGTAATACATTGTGGTCGGAAAACAAGTGGAGACAATATGAAATAAAGTGTGCAATTCTAAAAGGGGCTGCAGGAACAGAGCGCAAATCATAGAAGGTGGCAGGACAGTTTGAGAACAATGTTTTAAACAGCATACAGGATCCTGATTTTTAGTATTAAGAGGCGTGGAGAATAAAAGTACAAGGAAGTTCTGAAACAGTGGCTTGACATCAGTTAGCAAAAATGGCGACTTGAGTGAAAAGTTGACTTAGCCCATGTAAGCGTGACCATTACTTTGGGGAGGCGGTGGCCTCGTGGTATTGTCACATGGACCAGAAACCCAGACTACTGCTCTGTGGTCCCAGGTTCAAATCCTACCTCTGCAGATGGGGATATCTGAATTCAATAAAAATCTGGGGAAGACCATGAAACCATTGCTGATTGTTGTTAAAAACCCACCTGGTTCATTAATGTCCTTTAGGGAAGAAAGTCTGTCCTACATGTGACTACAGACCCACAGCAATGTAGTTGACTCTTAACTGTCCCTCAAGGAGGGAGGGATGGGCAATAAATGCTGGCACAGGCTGTGAAGCTCATGTCCCATGGATGAATAAAAAAAGGATATCACATCGTAAAGTATTTTAAGTGCATGCTGGGGACAGCTGTCTGGAGGATTGCTCAAGGGCTGACTGCTACATTGATTGCCGGCTAGTGTTAATTAACAAGGCTGCGTGGCTTTTTGATGAATAGCACTTGAGTTAATGCCCTCCTAAAAGCAACCAGCTGATTGGAGGTAAACAAGTTATTACTGAGGATTTTGAATGCTACTTACAAATACATTACTGTTTTACTGTTCATATACAGCCAGAGATGCGAAGAAGACTTTTGAAACGCATCAGGAGACATACATTTTGTGACACATTGTCAAGACTTCACCAACACTATCAACATTTCTTCTGGAAATGCCCTGAGAATTTAATGTAAAAAGTGTGATTGCCATGTTTCTCAATCTTACTGGACATAGAATTTACAGTGCAGAGGGAGGCCATTTGGCCCATTGAGTCTGCATCGGAAAGACCAACCCACATCTCTACCCTATCCCCACAACCCAGTAACCCCACCTAGCCTTTTTGAACACTTTGGACAATTTAGTATGGCCAATCCACCTAATCTGCTCAACTTTGGACTGTGGGAGGAAACCCACGCAGACACGGGGAGAACGTGCAGACTCCGCACAGACAGTGACCCAAGCCGGGAATCGAACCTGGGACCCTGGAGCTGTGAAGCAACTGTGCTAACCACTGTGCTGACCACTTATTGGACATCTTATAGGAGGCACCAGAGGAAAGTGAGTCCTGTTAATAATAATAATAATAATCATCTTTATTAGTGCCACAAGTCAGCTTACATTAACACTGCAATGAGGTTACTGTGAAAAGCCCCTAGTCGTCACACTCTGGCGCCTGTTCGGGTACACAGAGGGAGAATTCAGAATGTCCAATTCACCTAACGAGCCGGAGCACCCGGAGGAAACCCACGCAGACACGGGGAGAACGTGCAGACTCCGCACAGACAGTGACCCAAGCCGGAAATTGAACCTGGGACCCTGGAGCTGTGATGCAACAGTGCTATCCACTGTGCTACAGTGTTAGGCCACCCCTTGGACAAGGGAAGTGGAGATAAGGCAGTTCAGAGCAGCATGAGGGGAGGGGGACAGGAGACCAAGCTGGACTGCCAGCCCCATGAAGTATAGAACACTCCTCCTCTGGACTTCCTCAACCACAACCTTGAATGCCGTGTCCGAGAACATGTGGTACCTCTACCTTGGTCCCTGAGCTTTTATGAAACACACTTGTATATGTGCACAACAAAGCACATAGACTTTGTGTGGGAATGGATGTATGGAGCTACTCTTTCAATATTACTTATAATCAACTCTTCAGTTTTAAAACTGTAAAGGTCTGTTTTAGCACCTCCAGGCAGATTCAAATCTTGGAAATCAGCAACTAGGGCCAAACCTGTACGGTAAAATCTGATTTTTCAAACAGGTGCTTCTTAGTGCCCTAGCCCCCCATTTAACACGTTTTCTGGCCTTTTACCAAAATAACATCTCTGGCACTACCCCTGCATCTAAGGCGGTTTGGAAGATTAAGGCCAGTGCCTCTGCAATTCCCTCCCTTACTTTTCTCAGATTCCTGAGATGCACCTCCACTGATCCTTGTGACTTACCAACTTTATGTACAGCCATCCTTTCCAACATATTTTGCACAAATATTTTCAGCCTATTCCAGTGTCTGAACCACCTCCTCTTTCACTCTGATTTAGGCTTCTTCCTTAGTGTAATAACCCTCACGAGGCCCGCGGGGACATCTCAATTGATGTCCCCGCGAGAGCTGTGAAATGCGAGCTCCCTCGCTAGTGGGCAGAGGCCCGCCCATCTGTGGTTCATAAATGTGCCTCATAAAAGCCGGCCCGGACTGGGACTGCCATGATTGGTAGTCCTGTTTGGGACCTTGGAACTGTAAGCTGCGTTGTATCCTTTACTTCGTGTTGGTTTATTAAATACTTTTTAACTTATCTTCTCGGGCCACCTGAGCTTTTATACTTAGTAAAGGCACACAAAATACCTATTTAGTACCTCAACCATGTGCTCTACCTCCATGCATAGATCTCCTTTGAAGTCCCTTATTAGTCTCACTCCACCTTTTACTATTTATATGCCTTTTGTGTTCGCTGCCAATATCTTCTCATGCTCTCTCTTTGCCACTCTTAATTCCTTTTTTACTTGGACTCTGAACTTCTTATATCCAGCCAAGAATTGTCATACACACCCTTTTCTGCTTAACTTTAGTCTCTATCTCTTCCATCTTTGAAAGAGCTTTGTACACTCTTCATCAACCATACTTGCATCTTTTAGAAGATTTTTAAACTTTGACAAATAGTAAGAACAAATAGTTTAATACTTGGATGAGAAATATCAGGTTTAGTTAAGGGGACGCAATAGTGTCCTGACTAAATAAACTGCAGATCAACTGACTTTTCAAAAATAATTGCTGTATTATGCCTCATGTCCAGCTTTATTTGCACCTTTTTCATAGGTTACTCAATAGCATAAGCAACTCACTGGAGACTGCATCAGTATTTATAAAATGGTTTAGTCCAGTTAATTTTCATGGGGTTACAACCTTTTTTAGTGATCTCAATGTGTTGTCATTGCCAAACCTGAAGAAAGAAGTACTTTTATATTCCCCAACTTTGCAAATGTCCTCACCACTGTGAATCAAGGTAACATTTTAACGACTGTTCCACATACTGTCAAAGTGCAAAGTGCAGGAAATCACACATTTGACACAGAAAAGAAACACCTTGTGATCAGTACAATGTTTTCAGATTCATCACCACTTTGTCAGAATTCTCTGTGCATTGTGTCATTTTATAGATGCTGTCTTTCTGTTTTGGGTAGTTTAATTTTAATAATTTTTATTGTCACAATTAGGCTTACATTAACACTGCAATGAAGTTATTGTGAAAATCCCTTAGTTGTCACACTCCGGCGCCTATTCGTGTACACAGAGGGAGAATTCAGAATGTCCATATTAACTAACAGCACGTCTTTTGGGACATGTGGGAGGAAACCGGAACACCTGGAGGAAACCCATGCACACACAGGGAGAACGTGCAGACTCCGCACAGACAGTGACCCAAGCTGGGAATCGAACCTGGGACCATAGCGCTGTGAAGCAACAATGCTAACCACTGTGCTACCGTGTTTATAGGTCTGTCTTAGATTGAATGAGAATCAATGGAAAAGTTGTTGCCCACAGATTGAATAGGATTTGAAGATTTTTCTCTAAAATCTCTGCTGGGTAGAGAAGAGTTGCATGACAACTTTTAGAGTTACTGCTTTCAGTGAGAACCTTTGAATTTTAGTCCTTTCAAAAGGAATTGAAGATTCAGTTTGCATAATGATCTAACCGTTGGATATCCTTGAGTTCAATTTCTTTGTTCATCTATGGAATGATAGGAAAGGAACGTAGAAGATAGTTCTTTTATCTTAACATTAAATCATATATTTAAATTAAATATCAATCTTTTCTACTTTTGAACTCGAAGGTTGAATAAAGTTATGTGATCAAATCAATTTAAATGTGTGAAATTTTTAAAATGGAATATATTAATATTGATTTACTTTGAGAAGCTTAAGGTTACTGGTTTAAATTGAAGATCATAGTTTTAGTCAGCTCTTGTCATTCATAAGTCCATCAAATGTCTAACTTGTACTTGAGAACAGTGTGGGAACTGCGTCCTGTACAATTTACTTTACGCATTTCCTTTACATTTCACAGACGTGCTTTAAAGAATTCAAACTGGATACACGGCAGGTTAGTTTCACTTCTTACATTTTTAAAAATTAACTTTCCCTCTCTGCATTACTGGTGCCACATACTTAGGAATAAAACTGTTTATAACACAGATCACTCTGTGGCTCTTTGCTGGTCAATTCAAAATCAATACCACTGCCTCGTATTGATTCAAAAATTAATTAATTTGCCTTTAAAAGATGCAAAGGCTTTGCAATTCCTTGATCCTGCTTTTCCTTCTGGGTATTAGAGACTGTTTCCAGGTCACCCCTCCCCCCTCACCCAGAGGTCACCCCCCTCAATGTTCAGTGTCAGATTGTTAATTGGCTGGATGGCAATGTTGGACAGTTAATTAGCTGGAATGCATACATAAAGGGGGTGCATTGAACTCCAACACGTTGAATACACAGCACTGCAAAAGCTTCTGCTGTCTATGGCTAGTAAGTACAATCTCTTGTTGTGTCTCCTCTAGGTACTGACTTGGAAAAGCAAAGACTGATTTCTGTACCTTCATGTGGGTTAGGTGTCATGATATGCACTCATGCACATAATTAGATACAGACAGGCAGTGACAGAAACCCAGTACAGCCAATCAACACACAGGACAGAACACAACCAATCACCAGGCAGAACACTAGAGGGTGGTCTCCCACTATAAAACACACGAGGCATCAACACTCTGCCTCTTTCCACTGGTGACAACTGTAGTGACAGTCAGGGTGTATATATCAGTTAGCACCTTCTACACGTGGCTCAGAGCTTGTCTGGTCTAGATAGTTATAGTAAGCACGCTTAGATTAGTAGAGTGTTAAACCCACAGTGAACTGTGTGCACTGCTTAACAAGTTCAATAAAGCGTATTGAACTAACATCACAACGTGGAGTCTACTTTCAAGTGCAACTGCATCCAGTTGCAGTCCGTGTTACCCCAAGATGATTAACACGACATGGTACCAGTAGTCTATTTTCTCTAAGTGGTTTACCTCGAGTGATTCCGTGACAACCAGCGAGTGCCTTCCAGCGGCATGGAGAAGATCCTGGTCCCACCACAGCTGCGGATCTCCAGCAATCTCGGCGTCAACTGGCGGGTCTTCAAGCAAAGGTTCCTCCTCTACATTGAGGCCTCAGGCCTCGAGGATGCGTCCGATGCCAGAAAAATCGCGCTGCTCCTATCAACTGTGGGGGACCAAGCCATCCAGAGTTTCAACTCGCTTAATTTTACCGACGGCCAGGACAAGACCAAATTCAAGACCATTTTAAAGAAGTTCGACAGTCACTGTGAAGTCGAAACAAACAAGAGCTTTGAGCGCTATATCTTCCAGCAACACCTTCAGGGTAAGGATGAACCTTTCCAATCCTTTCTAACTCATCTCCATATATTAGCGCAGTCCTGCAATTATGGTGACACCGCTGTTTCCATCATCAGGGATCAGATCGTGTTTGGGATGCACTCCGATTCCTTGCGGGAGTAACTCCTCAAAATTAAGCACATGACCCTGCCAGTCACAATCGAGACATGTATAATGCATGAGCATGCCAGAAATCGGTACTCCCGTCTCAAATCGGCAGAATACGAAAACTTGGCTCCCATGAGGCAGAGAGTGGTCAGGCCATCGCCCGGATGCAGCGCCTCAGTATCGATGAAAGCGGCCATTCTGCGCTCTTTTCCCGGGGCCCCACGCACACGCAACACGAACGGGAGAATGAAGCTGCCGAAAACCAGACTGCGCTGGTGCGAACATCGGCTGACCACACTGCGCATGTGCGACGATGCACAGAGCGTAACGACGTCAACGTCATGACGTGCCCGAACTGCGGCACCGCCCACTTAAAGCGGCAATGCCCTGCAAAAGGCAAGTGATGTTTAAATTGCAGGAAGCCTGGACATTATGCGGCCTTGTGCAGGTCTGCACCACCAGTCAAGGGCCAGCGATCCCACTTCTAACGCAAGCGCGTTCGATGTGTACAGCAAGGTTTACTGGATTCTGATCCTGGTAGCACTACGGATCCAGAGGACGACTGCCTGGCGTCCCCCTATCGTGTGGGCATCATCACTACATGTGAGTATGCCTCCTCAAATTCAGCAAGGCGCCTATCTATCCTCAATGTGGATTCCGCGGATGAATGGCGTGCTGTCATACAAGTAAATCAATACAGTATCCAGTTCAAGCTGGACATTGGTGCTTCTGCCAATCTCATCTCTCAAGCAGATTTTGACCGCATTAAAAAGCAACTCAAAATTCTTCCGCCAGCCTGCCAGCTCCTCGATTATAATGGTAATGCCATAACTGCACTCGGATCTTGTCATCTCTTCGTCTCCAACAAGACCATCAATGCCACACTGCGATTCTAAATCGTCAAGCCTGATAAGGCATCCCTGCTTGGTGCCCATGCATGCCAGCTACTCAACCTCGTACAGCGAGTCCATGCCTTGTCTTCTTCCAATGTGGATCTTCAGGCTGACATTGATGACATCCTTGTTCAATATCCGGATGTGTTTGATGAAATGGGTATGCTGCCATACTGCTACAAGATCCTACTCAGGCCTGATGCCACGCCTGTAATCCATGCACCACGCCGGGTGCCGGCTTCTCTGAAGGAACGTTTAAAGGCACAGCTACAGGAGCTCCAAGACCAGGGCATCATCTCCAAAGTGACGGAACCGGCTGACTGGGTCAGCTCCATGGTCTGTGTGACGAAGCCCTCAGGAAAGTTGCGGATATGCATAGATCCCAAAGATCTTAACCGGAACATAATGCGGGAACACTACCCAATCCCAAAGCGGGAGGAACTGACCAGTGAGATGGCACACGCCAAATTCTTCACAAAGCTAGATGCATCACGTGGTTTCTGGTAGACACAATTGGACGAGTCCAGCAGGAAGCTCTGCACATTCAACACACCATTTGGAAGGTACTGTTATAACCGTATGCCATTCGGCATTGTTTCAGCCTCTGAAATCTTCCACAGGATCATGGAGCAGATGATGGAGGGCATTGAGGGTGTGCGTGTCTACGTAGATGATGTAATCTTATGGTCCATGACCCCCGAGGAACACATCTCTCGTCTCAAACAAGTCTTTTGACGTGTCCATGCAGCCTCAAGCTGAACAAGGCCAAGTGCTCCTTTGACATGTTATCCAACAAGTTCTTGGGCGACTAGATATCCCAGCAGGGTGTGCGACCAGATTCGGACACGGACAAGGCCATTAACGGCATGAAAACCCCGGAAGACAAAAAGGCGGTACTACGCTTCCGCAGAATAGTGAACTTCTTGGGAAAATTCATTCCAACATGGCCTCACACACCACGGCTCTCAGGCATCTGGTGAAGAAGTCCACTACATTCCAGTGGCTACCCACACATCAAGCAGAGTGGCTCGAGCTCGAAGCAAAGCTCACCACTGTTCCGGTACTAGCGTTTTTTGACCCGGACAGGGAAACACATATCTTCACGGATGCAAACCAGGATGGCATTGGTGCGGTGCTCCTCCAGAGGGATGACTCCTCGTCCTGGGCTCCAGTTGCTTATGTGTCCAGGGCCATGACTCCTACTGAACACAGGTATGCCCAATAGAAAAAGAGTGCCTGGGCCTCCTAACCGGCATTGTAAAGTTCCATGAATACGTCTACGGTCTACCAACATTCACAGTGGAGACTGACCACGGACCCTTGGTCCATATTATTCATAAGGTCTTGAATGA
Source organism: Scyliorhinus torazame (assembly GCF_047496885.1). Classification (NCBI taxonomy): domain Eukaryota; kingdom Metazoa; phylum Chordata; class Chondrichthyes; order Carcharhiniformes; family Scyliorhinidae; genus Scyliorhinus; species Scyliorhinus torazame. Next base: position 31,868,751 of record NC_092734.1, read on the forward strand.
CATGACACCCAGGCTTCCAGGCATTCTCCTTCGACTCTGAAGGTACGATTTTGAGTTAGTATACACACCAGGCAAGGGGCTGATAATTGCGGATGCCCTGTCCCGCTCCATCACCTCGCCCTGTGAACAGGTTGACTTCATCCGCCAGAGGCACAAGTGCAGCTGTGTGCCAGCAACCTCCCGGCCTCAGATGAAAGAGTGATCAGCATTCGTGGAGAGACTGCCAAAGACCCTCTTCTGCAGCGTGTAATGCACAACTTCGCAAATGGCTGCCAAAAAGGGCAATGCCCTCAGTTCTTTAATGTGAAGGACGACCTGATAGTCGTCGAGCGGATCCTCCTCAAGCTAGGTCATATCATTATTCCTCACAGTCTGCTCAAACAAATCCACGAGGGACACCTAGGTGTCGAAACGTGTAGACGAAGGGCCCGGCAGGCTATCTATTGGCCTGGAATCAGCCAGGACATTTCCAACATGGTCCTCAATTGTGCGACCTGCCAGCGTTTCCAACCTGCTCAACAAAAGAAACACTCCAGCAACACGAGATCGTGACCTCTCCGTGGTCCAAGGTAGGAATCGACCTTTTTCACGCCAATGGGCGTGACTATGTGCTCATCATAGATTACTTCTCAAATTACCCGGAAGTTGTGAAGCTGTCAGACCTCACATCAAGGACAGTCATCAAGCCCGGCAAGGAGACATTTGCCAGGCATGGTATTCCACTCACTGTCAGGAGTGAGAATGGTCCCTGCTTCCACAGCCAAGAGTGGTCCAATTTGGCCAAGTCGTACCAATTCAACCACATTATCTCAAGCCTACACTACCCACAGTCCAACGGGAAGATCGAGAAAGGGGTCCAGATAGTGAAGCAACTGCTCTGCAAGGCTGTGGACTCTGCTTCTGACTTCAACCATGCGCTGTTGGCGTACAGGGCAACCCCTCTGTCCACCGGTATGTCTCCGGCTCAACTCCTCCTAAATAGAGACCTGCGAACGACTGTTCCGGCCATACACTTACCAGATCTGGATCACCTCCCAGGGCTGCAATAGGTGCAGCAACTCAGGAACCGGCAAAAGCTGACGTACGATGCTCATGCTACCGATTTGCCTGTGCTATCTCCGGAAGATGCTGTTCGGATCAAGCTACCTGATGGAGGCTGGTCAGCTCCAGCTGTTGTTGTTCGACAGGCTGCTCCCAGATCGTTTGTAGTTCGTATGGCTGATGGCTCCATTGTCAGGCGCAACAGAAGGGCACTGCGCAAAGTTGCCTGCCCACCACCAGATCTTACTTTTCCAGATGTTGTTATGCCTCCTCCGGACACCTCGCACCATGAGGCCACCATTCTGGCAGCAATCTCGCCTGTCAAAGCGCCGTCGCCCCCACCTCCATCTCTCAGGCGGTGGACAAGGATCCGCCGCAAGCCCCAAGGATTGGACTTACAGACATTTCTCTTGTAAATTTTGTTCTGTATCTGCACGCTAGACACCTCTCATGTATATATTCATCCACTTGCCATTTAATGTAAATAGTTATCCATGTAAATACAGTCGCATATGCTCCAAGCAACCAACATTTTTTTAAAAAAGGGGGGATGTCATGATATGCACTCATGCACATAATGAGATACAGACAGGCAGTGACAGACACCCAGTACAGCCAATCAACACACAGGACAGAACACAACCAATCACCAGGCAGAACACTAGAGGGTGGTCTCCCACTATAAAACACACGAGGCATCAGCACTCTGCCTCTTTCCACTGGTGACAACTGTAGTGACAGTCAGGGTGTATATATCAGTTAGCACCTTCTACACGTGGCTCAGAGCTATTCTGGTCCAGTTAGTTATAGTAAGCACGCTTAGATTAGTAGCGTGTCAAACCCACAGTGAACTGTGTGCACTGCTTAAGAAGTTCAATAAAGCGTATTGAACTCACATCAAAGTTTGGAATCTACTTTCAAGTACAACTGCATCCAGTTGCAGTCCGTGTTACCCCAAGGTGAATAACACAACATTAGGCACTGCCAGAGCAGACCTCAGATCATCTTACAAGCACACTCTCCACTAGTACAGATAGTCTCCTCTGTAAGTACTTTTGTGTGATCAGATAGGATGGCACAATGCGAGGAGTACATCAGCAGCAACAGATGCGTTCCCACATGTCAAGAGTTTTCCAGCTGAATGAAAACTTTGTCCCACCTCCCTTTAATTGCCAGGCTCCTTACTGTTCCACAGGTGCCAGTTACCCCCGATACGTGGCTTGAGCGGTCAATCTTCATGTGTTAACCTGAACGCTGACAGTAGGGGACTGTTTGAGTACAGAGAACATCACAACCAAGCTGGATCCAGGTTACACCTTCCAGCAGGGATCACTTGTTACTTGAGCCTGTTAACTAGGTTGACACTCCAGTGCAGTACTATGAGAGTGCTGCACTGTTGGAGGCACTATCTTTAGACGAGATGTTAAACCGTCAAACCTCTCAGATCGATGTCAATGATTCACTGGCACCATTTGAAGGACAGCAAGAAGGTTCTCCCCAGGGACCTGGTCCATATTTATCCATCATCAAACATCACTAAAATGGTTTCTCTGGCCATTGTCACCTCCCACCACCCCCATCAAACCAACCCACCACACATTGCAGAGAACCACATGTCAGGGCGAACTATGGTGGATTTTTAAAACTCACTGCCTTTTAGCTTAGAATAGGAATGCTAGGGATCCTGCCCCCGGCAGTTATTCATCAAATCCTCCCTGGAAAACACCATTGTGTTGAAAGCAGCATTTATCGCCCATCTCTAATTGCCCCTGAGAAGATGGTGGTGAGCTGTCTTCCTGAATGGTGTTGGTACACCCACAGTGTTGTTCGGAGGGAGTTCCAGGATTTTGATATGGCAATAGTGAAGGAAAGTGATGTATTCCCCAAGTCAGGATGGTGAATGCCTTTGAGGGGAACCTGCAGGTGGTGTTATTCCGATGCACCATTTAAAAACATTTTAGAGTACCCAATTACTTTTTTCCAATTAAGGAGCAATTTAGTGTGGGCAATCCATCTAACCTGCACATCTTTGGGTTGTGGGGGTGAAACCTACGCAGACACGGGGAGAATGTGCAAACTCCACACAGACAGTGACCCGGGGCCGGGATAGAAACCGGGTCCTCAGTGCTGTAGGCAGCAATGTTAACCACTGTGCCACCCGTTCCAATGCATCTGATGCCCTTATTCTTCTTAGGGTTTGAGTTTACAGGTTTGGATGGTGCTATTGAAGGAGCCATGGCACATTTCAGATGTCCATCTTGCAGATGGTACACACTGCTACACCTTGTGTTGGCGGTGGAAAGAGTAAGCATTAAAGATGGTGGATGGGGTGCCAATCAGTTGGGCTGCTTTGTCCTGGATGGTGTCGAGCTTCTTTAGCGTTGTTGGAGCTGCACTCATCCAGGAAAGTGGATTACACTCCTGACTTTGCTTTGTCAATAGTCAACAGACTTTGGGAAGCCAGGAGGAATTATTTACCACAGAATTACCAGCCTCTGACCTGTTTTTATAACTACACTAGTGAAATGAAATGAATGAAATGAAAATCGCTTATTGTCACAAGTAGGCTTCAAATTAAGTTACTGTGAAAAAACCCTAGTCGCCACATTCCGGCGCCTGTTCGGGGAGGCTGTTACGGGAATTAAACCGTGCTGCTGGCCTGCCTTGGTCTGCTTTCAAAGCCAGCGATTTAGCCCTGTGCTTAACAGCCCCTTGTTGTTAAGCTTCTGGTCAATGGTAACCCCCAGGATGTTGATGCTGGAGGATTCAAGGATGGTAATATCATTACATTTCCAGGGGTGATGTTACATTCTCTCTTGTTGGAGGTTGTAATTGCCTGGCACTTGTGTGGCATTAATGTTACTTGCTACAAGCCTGAAAGTTGTCCTGGATTTTCTGCATGTGGATAAAGACTGATCTATTATTTGAAAAGTTACAAATGGGATTGAACACTGCATAAACATACAAAGAACAAAGAAAAGTACAGCACAGGAACAGGCCCTTCGGCCCTCCAAGCCCGTGCCGACCATGCTGCCTGGCTAAACTACAATCTTTTGCACTTCCTGGGTCCGTATCCCTCTATTCCCATTCTATTCATGTTTTTGTCAAGATGCCCCTTAAATGTCACTATCGTCCCTGCTTCCACCACCTCCTCCGGCAGCGAGTTCCAGGCACCCACTACCCTTTGTGTAAAAAACTTGACTCGTACATCTTCTCTAAACCTTGTCCCTTAAACCTATGCCCCCTAGTAATTGACCCCTCTACCCTGGGGAAAAGCCTCTGACTATCCACTCTGTCTATGCCCCTCATAATTTTGTAGACCTCTATCAGGTCTATCAACCTCCGTTGTTCCAGTGAGAACAAATCTGTGAACATTCCCACTTCTGACCTTAAGATGGAGGTAAGATCATTGAGGAAGTAGCTGAAGACATTTGAACCTAGGACACAACCCCGGATGAACTTTTGCAGCGATATCCTGGGGCTGAGGTGATTGGTCTTCAACAACTAAAACCATCACTCTTTGGGATGGGCATGTCTCCAGCCAGAGGAGAGCTTTCCTCCTGACGTTTAAAAGCACAGAAAGAGGCCACTCACTTCATTGCTGGCCCTCTCCAAGAGGGATGGGCATGTCTCCAGCCAGAGGAGAGCTTTCCTCCTGACGTTTAAAAGCACAGAAAGAGGCCACTCACTTCATTGCTGGCCCTCTCCAAGAGCAACTCAGATAGACCCCTTCTTGTCTTTTCCCTGTAATTCTGCAGTATTTTCTATTGAGGTTCTTATCCATTATTTGAAAGCCACAATTGTACCTACCTCGAGTACATTTTCAGGTCAGTCAGTCATTCTCGATCTTCACCACTTGCTACATAAAAGGATTTTCCTCATATCGCCCTTGGTTCTTTTGCCAATCACTTTATTTTGGTGTCCTCTGGCTCTAAATCCTTTTGCTAAACCCCTGATTTTTAACACCTCTATCAAATTGCCTTTCAACCGCCACTTCTCTAAGAACAACCTGAGCTTCTCTGATCTATTCTTGTAAGTACCTCATCGCTGGAACCATTTTTGTTAGTCTTACCTTTACCCTCTTTAAGGACTTCACAACCTTCCTGAAGTGCAGTGCCTAGACTTGGACACAATACTCCAGTTGAAGCTGAACCAGAATGTTATAAAGGTTCATCATACTTCCTTGCTTTTGTTTTCTATGCCTCTATTTTATAAAGCCCAGGATTGTGCAATCCCTTTTTATTTAAAATATTTTTTATTCTCCTCCTTTTTCACATTTTATCCCAACTTTACACCCAACAATAAACAATAATCAGTAACGAATGTAATGTCAAAACCCATATCAATAACAACGATCCCATCCTCCCACATGCCCTTTTAACCACTTTCTCAACCTTGTGCTGTCACCTTCAATAAGTTGTGTACATAGACCAGCCAGGTCTCTCTATTCTTGCATTCCCTTTAGAATTGTCTTTATTTTTTATTGCATTTTTTTTTTAGTTTTAAAAATTAATTTATGTGATGCAGGCATTGCTGGTTAGGCCAACATTTAATACCCATCCCTAGTTGCCCTTCAGAAGGTGATGCTTTTTTGAACCGCTGCAGTCCCTGAGGTTTAGGTACACCTACGTGCTGTTCAGGATGGAATTCCAGGATTTTGCCCCAGTGACAGTGGAGGAACGGCCGATATATTTCCAAGTCGGGATGATGAGTGACTTGGAGGGGAACCTCCAGGTGGTGTGGTTCCCAGGTATCTGCTGCTCTTGTCCTTCTAGATAGTAGTGGTCATGGGTTGGAAGGTGCTGTGTAAGGCATCTTGGCGAGTTGCTGCAGTGCATCTTGTAGCTGGTACACATGGCTACCACTGTTTGCGGTGGTGGAGGGACCGAATGTTTGTGGAAATGGTAGCAATCAAGCGGGCTGCTTTGCCCTGCATGGCATCGAGCTTCTTGAGTATTGTTTCTCCTACCAAAATGTACTATTTCACACTTCTCTGCATTAAATCTCATCTGTCACATGTCCACCCGTTCCACCAGCCTGTCTATGATCTCTAGAATTCTATCATTAGCCTCCTCACAATTCATGCCAGCTCTCCACAGGAGCAACTCAGCTAGTCTTACTTCTTCTGCCCAGACCTTTTTCTTCAAGTTCTTACCCAATTCCCTTTTGAAAGTCATGATTGAATCTGCCTCCACCACACTCTCAGCAGTACATTCCAGTTCTTAAAGACTGTGGCGTAAAAATGTTTTTCCTCAAGTCCTCATTGGTCCTTCTGCCATTCACCTTCTGTTGGTGTGTTCTGGTTCCCACCTCTGCCAATGGGAAACAGTTTCTATTTACTTTGTCTAGGCCCCTCATGCTTTTAAACACCTCAAATCATCTCTCAAACCTCTCTTCTTCAAAGAGATCAATCCCAGCATCTCCAATCTGTCCATTTAACTGAAGTCTCTCATCCTGGGAACCATTCAAGTAAATCATTTCTATACTCTCGCCAAAGCCTTCACATTCTTCCTAAAGTGCGCTGCCTAAATTGAAATGTCCCATTATAAATTGGGAGCAATGATATGCGGACAACAGCTGCGTTTTACTTTTCAGAAATCTGTTGTGTTACATCAACAAACCTTTAACACCAATGTCTGCAGAGTGGAAAGGGAAAGAGGAAAATTAGGTTTGTTTGGGACACAGTTCCTAGATTACTGCAACATTTGACAATTTTTAGTAGGAGGAAGAAGCCAAATGTATGATTTTGAAAAGTATTGCAGATATGGGAAATCTGAAATAAAAACAGAAAATGCTGGAAATACTTAGCAGGTCAGGCTGCATCTGTGGAGAGAGATGGTGGGGTGGAGGCAGGGTTGGAGATAGAGAGATCGGCAGCAAGGGCAAGGGATTAACTTTCTGCGGGACCTCCCCCCCACCCTCCTCCTTCAGCAAGGGCAGGGTGGTTAGCTTCCAATAGGTCCCCTCCTCCCATTTAGGCACTGTACCTTTGACCAAGGGACCCCCCACCCCCTCCTCCACACAGCTTTGCTTGCCATGCTCCCCAGCCATCTGCTGGGTTAATACCTTAGGCCTTCCTGCCAGATTCAACACTTAATTGGGGTGGAGGCGGTAAGGTGGTGGAGTCTCTACCTTCCATCTGATTAAATGCCCCCCCCTCCCCCATCACCAAACTCACCACCGAGGAGTGCATTATATTCCACCCGTTAACCTTGCTTATCTTTCCAAAAATGCTAAGCACTTCCAGCATTTGTGATTGAAGAAATGTAATCAGATATCTCCGGCCCCCCCCTCCCCCCCACCAATTCTATATTTGTTAACTTAGCCGCGCACATTTTCCAATTAGCGTGAACCTCACCTGGTTGGATGAAGGAATTCGGGGATGTGCAAGAGGCTAGAACTGGAAGCATGAGGAGAAGTTGGAGGGTTGTAAGATTGGGGGAGGTTGGAGATAGGGCAGGGTGAGACCATGGAGGCATTTGAACATGAGAATTAGAATTTTATAACTGAGCTGTTCTGGACTGGATTCAATGTAGATCAGTCAGCACAGTGGTGATGGGTTAACGGGCTTTGCGATTACTCTGAATATTTATAATGTTGTCTACTCCCTGCTCTTTCTCTGGAACTCTGCTTAGTTTTCTTCATCTACTCCTCAAAATCTACTGATCCAAATTTGAATGATTATCCAAATAACTCTCCTGGCTAACTATTCACTTTGCTCAATCACACAAGCTACATATTGTGACAAGCTACATATTGTGGTCACTGATGCCAAGATGTTCCACCATCTCCTAATTACCGTTTAATATTAGGTTCAATAGTTGCCCTTCTTGAAAGGGTTTCTTGACCAATTTTAGGAATCCAATCTTGAGCCCGGCGTCACATTTTCAAAGATATTGTCCAATTTATAGGTTTCAATCTATGCTTCTCATGTTGAAGTCAGAGTAGCTTCTTTTACAGCCTTCACCCATTAGTTTGGGAAGATTCTCTTGGCCTGTAATGTCATGTGAGTGACCCTTTAATCACATGGCTTGTAGCACAACTTCAGTGATGTCATTTGTGGGTGGAGCTGGGCTGTGGCTGTCAGGTGAGAGTGGGTTTAGTGTTTTGGTTTCAGATTCGGTTTGTTGCTTTGGTCTGCAGAAGAAAAAAATCAGTGTTTCTCTATATTAAAGCTATTCCAGTGAACTGAAAGCACATTAGGCATGGCACACTGCGTTGGTAACTTTAAAGATAGAGTTGCTTTCCGGAAGGAGTTTTGAATCTGTTGGTTGGAGGCTGGACCAGAATCTCAGGGAAAGAACCAGTCCCATTCAAGTGAGATTACAGTGTGCTGGGCCACGCCCTTGAAAGGGGTTTTGGTTTATTGGATTTTGTATTGAATTGGAACAGCTACGAAGGGGGATTCATTCAGAGTCGTTTACATAGATTACTGTAGCTGTTGTGTGTTTTTTCATGTTTGTAATTGATAAATTCTTGCTAAGCATTTTATATATGTTAACCACATTCTTATAATAAACTTTGTTTTGATAAAAGTGCCTAGGAAGTCTGATGAATCACACCTGAAGTGAAGGCTCTTGTGCTCATCCTAGCCAAATTAGGGGCTGGTTTAGCACACTAGGCTAAATTGCTGGCTTTTAAAGCAGACCAAGGCAGGCCAGCAGCACGGTTCAATTCCCGTACCAGCCTCCCCGAACAGGCGCCGGAATGTGGCGACTAGGGGCTTTTCACAGTAACTTCATTGAAGCCTACTCGTGACAATAAGCAATTTTCATTTCATTTCATTCAACATAAAAGTTATAGGTCAGGTGAGCTTCATAGTACACTTTGGGGTTTCTAAGCCCTGGCCCATAACAGTAAGCTAATTGTGAACACCCATGGACAGTTCTTTCCTGCCATTATCTTGATCACCACCACAGAAGCCTCACCTTCTCTATCCACTATAATAATCAAGTTTCCTTTCATCTTAACCATCTTCAAATTAAATGAAAACAATATTAACACCAAAAATGTTATTTTTAATAAAACAAATTAAAGTCACATATAGACCAGCCCAATTTGTTCCCATCCCTAAATGACGAGTGATCCAGTAAGTTTTTAAAAAATAATCTGACAGCTCATGGTTACTTTTACATCAGCAGTTTATTTATCTCCAGATTTTAAAACTAAATGCAAACTCTGATCTGAATCCTTAGTCCAGCATCATAACTGTTACATTGCTTTGAGATTCTCTATTCCCAGACCCATCCAGACACCTATTGCAGACGCCAATTTGTCCGTGGGCAGCGGCAGAGCTAGCAATGGGCTACAGAGGGACTGACATTTTGAGGTAGGTAGGAATAACACCAGGCGATAGGAGGAGAGACTCAAACAAAATGCAGCGATTGGCTGATAGTTATGTACAAATTGTGTCTGCAAAATCAATTGCAGTCACTCACAGCGGTCTGATCTCCCAGCCTGACTGGGGAATAGGCGGTCATCTCTTTTCTTCCCTGGTGCCTTATGACAAAGCTATGGCAATCTGATGTGAAATGATGATTCTCAGTGGACATAGTAACGTGGATACAGTACAAGGAGTTATTGCTAATGTAACTGCAGAGATCACGTGAACAGAAGCAACCAATCCATAAGCAATGATGTTTAGTAAATTGCTGAAATACCGTAACAATTTTACTGCACTAACTGTCTCTGGTAAGGAAATGAAATGAATAGGTTCTGTTGTTTGCTCTGGTTATACTTTTGATTTTGCCAGCATGAAATTAACTTAATTAACTAGATATTTTCAGAAAGCTGCAATGACATGCAGTTAGAGAAATTAATCAATCCATTCTCGTCTAGCTGGAAGTTCTGCTCTTATCTTTTATTTTAAACCTGTTTATTTAAATCCTTTGTAAACCAAAATGCTGTTGCGATGTGTGTTGGTTTAATTTGTACTTCACACCCCATTTAAGGTGTCCCTGTCTAAAAATTCCTGATCCACTCATGTGTTTTTTAAACTGATCCAGACTTTGGAAAAATCTGAACTCTTCTCAACTCCCTCCAAACTGGGTTTGAGATTGCTGCAGTGCCCTACAAAAGCTCAGTTTGTTTCATTACAAATAGCCTGTGGGCGTCACGGTAGCAGTGGTTAGCACTGTTGCTTCACAGCGCCGTGGGTTCGATTCACGCTTGGGTCACCGTCTGTGAAGAGTCTGCACGTTCTCCCCATGTATGTGTGGCTTTCCTCCGGGTGCTCCGGTTTCCTCCCAGAAGTCCCAAAAGACGTGCTTTTAGGTGAATCGGGCATTCTGAATTCTCCCTCAGTGTCCTGGACATTCTGAATTCTCCCTCAGTGTCCCCGAACAGGCGCCAGAATGTGGCGACTAGGGATTTTCACAGTAACTTCATTGCAGTGTTAATGTAAGCCTACGTGTGACAATAATAAAGCTTATTATTATTACTTGTGCCAACTCTCTTAAGTTTTTGGCTCATTGTAGTGTGTCCAATCTTAGGGATGCAATTGACAAAGGGTCATCTGGACTCGAAACGTTAGCTCTTTTCTCTCGCTACAGATGCTGCCAGACCTGCTGAGATTTTCCAGCATTTTCTCTTTGGTTAGAGATGCAATTTCTCTGCAGTTATACAGTGTTCCTCTTGCTTAAGATACAAATGGTAAAGATTTTTTTTAAATTGTGTGCCTTCAAAGGTAAGATCATGTCTGAAAGTACCTATGGATGCTCCAGCCTCTGGTAAAGCCACCAAGATTGCACATCAAATGGAATATATTGATGTTGAGTCACTGTTCAAGCAGTCAAAAAAAGTAAAACTTTACCTGAAAGGTTTATCGTGCATAATTTAATTAGTGCTGTCTAGATTGTTATATACGTGTTGTCTGTAAAGTAAGATTGCAATTGAGGAAGAAAGCTTTTTTCCCATCTCAGTCAGCAGAAATTACAACTGATAAGAGAGACAATATTGGAAATAAAGCTACCAAAAGAAGAGAGGTTAATTAACTACAAAAGCTGAAAATTCTGGAAATGTGCAGGCTTGAAGGTTCAGTCATCAGGGGCGTCATTCTCCGACCCCCCGCCGGGTCGGAGAATGGCGGTTGGCCGCCGTGAATCCCCCGCCCCCGCCGAAGTCTCCGGTACCGGAGATTAGGCGGGGGCGGGAATCGGGCCGCGCCGGTTGGCGGGACCCCCCGCTCAATTCTCCGGCCCGGATGGGCCGAAGTCCCGCCCAGAAATTGCCTGTCCCGCCGGCGTAAATTAAACCTGGTATTTACCGGCGGGACCAGGCGGCATGGGTGGGCTCCAGGGTCCTGGGGGGGGGCGATCTGACCCCGGGGGGTGCCCCCACGGTGGCCTGGCCCGCGATCGGGGCCCACCGATCCGCGGGCGGGCCTGTGCCGTGGGGGCACTCTTTCCCTTCCGCCTCCGCCACGGCCTCCACCATGGCGGAGGCGGAAGTGACACTCCCCACTGCGCATGCTCCGGGAAACTTTCAGCGGCCGCTGACACTCCAGCGCATGCGCCGCATTTCCGCGCCAGCTGGAGGGGCAACAAACGCCATTTCCGCCAGCTGGCGGGGCGGAAATCCCTCCGGCGTCGGCCTCGCCCCTCAATGTTGGGGCTCGGCCCCCAAAGATGCGGAGCATTCCGCACCTTTGGGGCGGCGCGATGCCCGTCTGATTGGCGCCGATTTGGGCGCCAGTCGGCGGACATCGCGCCGTTGGGGGAGAATTTTGCCCCAGGAGTCCAAACAGAGGAGAGAACCGAGATTAGTCCTGTCAATCCAACAATACCAGCCAGTCCGAACCTAAGCCCGCTCTAAAGGAGCGATATATGAAAAGTGACCAACACCTATTATCTTGGACCAGACCACATTCAGAAATCAGTTGCATCTTGAAAATATAAAACTGCCTCAAGCAAAATATAGTGAGATATGCTCGTTCATGTCTTATCTACAAATCCTTTTGATTTCTGAAAAGTATATAAAATGATGGTCTGTGAACTCAGCGTGGCTGGAGCACATACTGGGCAACTGATGCATCCACAACAACTTTTTAATCTAGCGTCTTTAACATAACAAGGCATTTCATAGCAGAATTGTAAAGGAAAATTAAGACACTGAGTCACATAAGGCAATATCAAGGGGGATGGACACAAGCTTGATCAAAGAGATAGGTTTTTCGAGCGTCTTAAAGGAATAGAGGCTTAGAAAAGGAATTCCATTGTTAGGGTCTCGGCAGTGTAGCCATCTAAAATGGCTGATTCCCTACTAATTTGGCCAAAACCCGATTTAAAATGGCTAACCGAAAAGGCTGATGGGAAAAGCAGCCAACAGGACACAAACGGACAGCTGCAGACAGAATAGCGTATTCGGCTCTGGGGAAGTCGGCCCAGATCAATACTCAAGACTATTAGCAGCACATCAACCCAGACATCTGCAGTTTAATCGGCTATCACCGGGAACAATTGCAACATATTAGCAATTGAATGCCGGGCCAGACCTCTCGGCGCCTGCAGTGGCCGAAACAAAGACAGGTGAACGACCACCCCCCGATCGAGGAATCGCCCCATTATTGGATGTATCGAACCCAGTGATTAGGAACAAGTCCAATCACTTGGGACTCAGGGTCAAGGGCCGCCCCGAGAGGCGGGAAGCCCCTGGGCCCTATAAAGTGAGGGGCCAAGTTCAGATCGCTCTCTCTCTGCCTTCTTCTCCTGCTCGAGACCTTCGCAAGAACATCGACCAGAAACTGTAAGTTTGACACCAGCAATCGCTACCCGATAAAGACTCCTAGCCATCGACCCGTATCAGCCTTTTTGAATCCCGCGGGCCAGATCCGATTCGATAAGCCATTCGTTTCCCTGACCTGGTGGGCCCTTCCTAAAGTTAAGTATTGGCCAGTAGTGGTAGGTTTCTATATAGATAGTAGGATTATTGTGTAAGCATTACTTGTTGTATATAATAAATGACCGTTGATTTCAACCTTACTAAGCGGTGTGCTGACTTATTAATCATACCTCGAGCTTGAACCACGTGGCGGTATCAGAAAGAACCTGGCGACTCGTGAGCAAAGGTGACATAATCAGAGCTAATAAAACTAAGGCTAAAAAGAGCAAAGCAGCTAAAAGCATGGCCACAAACGGTGAAGCAAGTAAAATTGGTGTTGTTTAACAGGCCAGAATAAGACAAGCATAGATAACTCAGAGGGTTGTGCAATTGGAGATTACAGGGGTAGGAAGGGGCAAGGCCATGGAAGTGAGTGAAAGCAAGGATCAGAGTTTAAAAATTGGAATGTTGCTTGATAGGAAGTCAGCATAGAACAGCGAGCACAGGTGATAGATGAATGGGATTTATTGTGTAAGGGCAGCAGGAGTTTGAATGGGCTCAAGTTTACAAAAGGTGGATGTGGGAGGCTGGCCAGGGATGAGTTAGAATATCTGAGACGCAAGTTTGGAAAGACAAGAATGAAGGGGCTTGATTTTAAGGGGTTCCATGGTACACACTATCCCCCACCCTGGCTTTTAAAAGGTTGTTGGTGAGCCCACCCAGAATTTTGTCATTGCCCCTCAATAATTTAAGTGTTATTTGCTTTAAGGTGAGATTTCTGCCCCCATCTTGGGGTTTCAATAAGCTCAAGGGTAGGTGGGCAACCTGATGCCATCACCAACTCGAATTAATTTTGAGACAGGCCAAAGGCATGTGGGTAGGCAACAGGAAGGCCAAACCCTCGATTTTAAGAGTCTTCAAATCTGCTGGCAGGAAGCACAAAACCGAGCCCAGGATTTCAGCAGCAGATAAGCTGAGGCAGTGGTCAAACTGGGCAACATTATAGAAAACAGAAAAAATAGGAGCAGGAGGAGGCCATTCAGCCCTTCAAGCCCGCTCTGCCATTCATTATGATCATGGCTGACCATCCAACTCAATAGCCTAATCCCGCTTTCCCCCATATCCTTTGACCCCCTTCACCCTACGTGATATACGTAACTGCTCCTTGAAAACATACAGGGCGGGATTCTCTAATCCCGCGGCAGTGTCCACGCCGCCGTAAGCGCCGTTGTGTTTTACGACAGCGTGAACGGGCCGACCCGATGACTAATTCTGTCCCCTACAGGGGGCCAGCACGGCACTGGAGCGGTTCACGCGCACATGCGCAGTAGCTTCCCTCAACGCGCGGGCCCCGAGGCAACATGGCGCTGGACTACAGGGGCTGGCATGTAGGATAGGAGGTCCCAATCAGAGAGGCCCCGATTGCGGGCCAGGCCACAACGGAGCCCCCCCCCCCCGGGGTCAGGCCCACCAGAGGCCCCCCTGGGGTCGGACCCCCCCCTCCCCCCCACACACAGGCCACCGCCTGACCCTCCCAAGCCAAGGTCCCGCCGGCTGAGAGCAGGTGTGGACGGCGCCAGCGGGCTCGCCGTTTTCCTGACGGCCGCTCGGCCCATCCCGGGCCGAGAATCGGCGGACCAGCCGCGTAGAGCGGCCCCTGACCGACGGGCGCCAGCCACACCGGCGCCAATTCTCTGCTCTGCAGAAAATTGCGTGCCGGCGTCGGGGCAGCGTGGCGCGATTTGCGCCGGTCGCGGGGATTCTCCAGCCCTGCTCTGGGCTGAGAGGATCCCGCCCACAATATTCTGGACTCAACTACTTCCTGTGGCAATGAATTCCACAGGCCGACCACTATCTGGGTGAAGAAATTTCTCCTCATCTCTGTCCTAAATGGTATACTCGGTATCCTTAGACTGTGACCCCTGGTTCTGGACGCCGACCATCGGGAACATCCTTCCTGCATCTACCCTGTCTAGTCCTGTTAGAATTTTATAGGTTTCCATGAGATCCCTCATCATTCTTCTGAACTCCAGCGAATACAATCCTATCCGATTCAATCGCTCCTTGTACGCAAGTGCTGCCATCCCAGGAATCAGTCTGGTAAACTTTCAGTGCACCCGCTCTATAGCTATCACATCCTTCCTAAGATAAGGAGACCAAAACTGCACATAATATTCCAGGTGTGGCCTCACCAAGGCCCTGTATAATTGCAGCAAGACATCCTGCTCCTGTACTCGAATCCTCTTGCAATGGAGGTGGAAATAGGTGGTCTTGGTGAATGTGCAGATATATGGTCGGAAGTTCATCTTGTCAAATATGACACCAGTTTTGCGAACAGTCTGGTTTAGTTTCAGACAGTTGCTGGAGAAAGGGATGGAATCAATAGCTAGGGAAAGGAGTTCGGAGCAGGGACTGAAGACAATGGCTTCCAACTTCTTAATATTTAATTGGTAGAAATTTCTGGGATATTGGATAAATAGTCAGGTAATTTGGTAACATTAGAGGAGTCTAAAGAGGTGGTGGTAAGATGAAGCTAGGTGTCAACAGAATACCTGTGAAAATGAATGTGTTTTCGGACAATGTTACTCATGTAGATGAGAAATGGGGAGGGAGAGGGTGGCGAAAGTACACTTATCACAGGAGGTCAGGGTGGAGGAGACAGTGGAGGTTAACAAATGGTTTGCAGTGGAGGAAAGAAGATGGTTGTTTCATTTGCATCAAAGAAATAACAGGGAATTTCCAAACTGCCTAACTCCGCAATAAGCTAAACAGTTGACTGAATTGGGTGGGAGCTGGTGGGGAGTTACTGTGAAATTATTTCAGTGAGTCAAAAACTATGGGAAGAATTCCACACGTTAGGCCCGGAACCTCATAAGAGTTTTCTCAATAAGTCTGTAACAGCATAGCTACTCCGGCATTTGAGAATTAAGAAGTGAGAAAAGGGTAATAAACAGCTTCTTGATGTCGGGCAAGAGTGAACTATGGAGAGCAGGGAGTAAATTGTCTGGGCTGGGAATGAGCTGTGCTGCTGTACAGATGTTCTGACTTCAAATGAGATTTAGCAACTTGAATTGACCCTTTTTACTTTGCAAATGTTGATCATGAAGGAAAATTAAATTGGTAAAAGGAAGCCAGGACACCATTCCCTTCTGCTCAGTATTTAGAACCATCCAACCAACCTATAAAGCCATCACATGAAGAGATTTTCCCAACTCAAAGTGCCAATTCAGGCTGGATGTATTCCTGGACATTTCATCACATGACAGCCTGCAGCCAACAAATTTGCCACGCTTCCCTCACCCATCCCATGTCTAGTGACTGCAGCTGAATATGTATACTCGCAGAGGTCAAGTGAGGATTGGGGATTAATTTCATTAAGGCGCAGGGAATCCAAAATAAGCAAAAAGTAAACAACATTTATTTTACAACAATTATTTACATGTGTACCGGTAGAACCTCATCGGGTACTCGTTCAAGCCTGTTAGTCGGCTCCAGGCTGGCTGACCTTTTATATAAATGCGGGTAAGCCCCCCCACCCCGAGCGGGGGAGCTCCTACTCCTTAAGGGGCATGGGGAAAACATTCATCCCCACACCTTTTCCGCGATGTGGGTGTCACGGACGTTTATTGTCCATCCCTATTTACTTATTGCCCATCCCTTAAGAAAGCGGTGGTGTGCTGCCTTCTGTTCAAATAGTCCTTGCAATCCATGTTGTGTAGGTACACTCATGCAGTGCTTTTAGGAGGGGATTTCCAGGATGTTGACCCAGTGCCAGTGAAGGCTAATCACAGTTGAATAGCCTGTTGACCCACACTGTCTAAGCCCAGCTAGGAATAATAGGAATAGGTACACCAATGCAGCTGGTGGAGCATTGTTGGGGGGGGGGAGGTGGAGGAGGGAATCAATCGGGAAATAAAACTCAAAAGTATATTTAATCCGTCTTGCTATTGCTTAGACGATGTACACAATCTCCACATTACTGTTGACCTCTGATATTTCAGCCGAAGCTGCAGTGGTACTTGAAACCGTCGTCTTCCTCTTCTTGCTTCGAGCTGCTCTTCATCTCTGGAGGAGGAGATGCGCCTGTTGTCATTATGAAAGCTCAAACTTCACTTTGTCCAGGAACCTAATTTATCATCAACTGATGACAACAGTAACCACCAGGTTCCATGTCCGTTCTGCTCCAGCCAACCAATAGCTCAAAGGTAAGTGAACCTGGAACAGTGTTGAGATCCTTAATATAAGGACTGCAGGTGTTGCAACATATCAGTACTTCACTTTTACATGGATTTCTATCCAATTAAATGGGACAGTCGCAGCCCCCTCTGCCAGCTAAAGGGAGCTCAAATGAGGTTTAGTTTGAGGGAATCTTAACCCAGTGTTTTTCTTGCCATGAATCCCAGTGCAAAGAGGCTACAGGCACTAGAAGACTGGTATGGAATGCAAAAAATATAATGGTGTGGCAGAAGCCTCACCTTACTTCGACTGAAGCTTAGGAAAGGGGGAAGATAGATGCTTATGTAGCAGTTTATGATGTCCTCAGTACGTCCCGAGAAACATTGATTTTCTTTAAGTGTGATGACTGCTGTTATGTAGGTAAATGCAGCAGGTTCTGTGAACAGCAAAAGAATGGATAATCTGTTTTCAGGGGTTCTGGTTGAGGCAGTAAATTGCTTACACAACATGCACCGTGTGCTTCTTCATAAAAATAAAGTTGCCATAGTCCCAGAAGACCATGGGCTGCTTTCCACTTTGAGGGGGGGGTGGGGTTGGTGACTGGTGGTGATTTAACCCGAGGATCACCACACCTCAGGCGAGGGGCAAGGTTGAGAAGGTGGGCCTTCATGAATAACCTCAGCCAGTACAGGAATTGAACTCACGCTGCTGGCCTTGCTCTGCACCATAAAACCAGTGTCCAGCCAACTGAGCTAAACAGCACCCCCTCCTTCAGTGTTATGAGATCCTTAACATCCTGCTACAGATAAGGATGGAGCGTCAATTTACCTGAAATAAAAACAGAAAATACTCAGCGGGTGAGGCAGTATCTGTGGAGAGGGAAAAGGTTAACGTTTGAGCTCTGTGAACTTTCATCACAAGTGAGAAATGTAATCGATTTTGAGCAAGAGGTAGGTGGGACAACTACAAAAGGGAAGTCTGTGATAGAGTGAAAGATGGGAGAGACTGACAGAAGAATCAGTCCTCCAGGGCCAAAGGGAATGGAGATGGGGCAAGAAAATAAAGAAACGTGTCCATAGAGGAGTGCTGCTGGATGAAAGAAAGGAAACTAAGCAAGTACAGAGAAGGAAAGAAAACGGGGGACAAGAACATTTGACCGAAATTCTTGAACTCAATGTTGAGTCCAGAAGGCTGATCGTAATACGTCGTTACTCTTTGCTTTACTCCCAGAATGGTCTGATGGTTAGATTTCAATAAAACTACCAATCTTCAATTTAAAGCAAATAACATTTAATGAATAACGAATATAAATACTAAAGAGTTTGCGTACTCTACAGAACTATAGCTGATGATAAAGTAAATCAGAAGGAGTATTGGCTATGTTTTACGACACGTGCCAACTAAGCTGTATCTCTCCAACACTTTGCTGTCTAATCACTCCTGGTTCGAAGAGAGAGAGGATTTCCTAGGTTCAGTTTATATACCTGAATCTAGTGCTGCCATTTAGTGGTTGTCTAACACTATGATGCAGTTGTTAACCCTTCATATACCATCAGATATACAGATCACTACAAAGTAAACAGTAAAGTGTAAAGTAATTGAAAGATGAGGCGCTGTTCATCTGTTTCTGAGTAAGTTTCTCAGCTGTCGGTGCTCCTATCGATCACAAACACCAGCACTTCCCCTTAGTGTGTTCTTGGTCAAGAGTTGGGACACTGGGGAAATCTCCCTGTTTTTCTTTTAATTATGCTCTGGGATCCTCTACGTAAATCTGAGAAGGCAGACGGAGTTTATGCTTCACGTCTCAAAACAACAGCACAGCACTCCCTCTGTACAGTACTGAGGTATTTGCTGATATTGTATTTTGAAGTATCCGGAATAAACTTTGAACCCACAACCTCTGACTCAGTTGAAAATTCTTAAAGGCCTGGCTGCAGAGTCCATCTCTCTGGCGCATAGTCTGCAAAGTTTTGTTCGATAGCATTGATAGTTTTGGCATCATCAGCGCAGTTTAGTAGAAAAATTGAGTTGCGTCATTATGATGCAATCTTGTTGGGCATGTTAGCAGGGGCAGTACGTGTGTGTAATAAAACTATTCCACAGTAGGCAGATTGTGATGCCCAACCTGCTGCCATTTTGGATCTCGCCAAAATTAAAGGTAGATTTTCAAAAGCAAAGGTGGATATTTGGGCGTTAAGGGAATCAATGATATAGAAATAGGGTAGGAAAATGGATCGTAATCTTACTGAATGATGCAGTAAGCTTGAGGAGCTGTACGATCTACTGCTGATCCTGATTCATGTTTTCAGAGTCTTACCACTGACAAAGGCTGAAACATCCATGTAGAACAGCAACAGAGCTCGAATCTGTCGGGAAGGCTCAGTTCCTGCTACACATTTCAAGCACTAAGCATTCAGTTTGTGAGAAGTTTCACATATCGACAGTTTTCAACTTTTCTAGCAGACAGCAAAACATTCTCTACAAACAGGTCTTGGTTACTTATAAACATATCTGTCAGTCCATCCTTCCAGCAGCTCCATGGTCAGAGTAATGTTCGTGTCACAGTCTGATGCTAGTAAACCCTTTCCTTTCCAGAACTGAAAGTACTCCGATCATCGCTGTACCAAAGCTTCAAGCACAAGTGCAGCTTTGTCTGGTGAACAACAAATATATTGGAGCTGACAATCCCGCCAACACTAACCTGGATATACAGTTCATTGTTTGAGTTTATGGGTAGGGCCTGCAAAGTTTTGTTCGATAGCATTGATAGTTTTGGCATCATCGTAGGGTAGGGCCTGGAATATTTAAACAGACTTCCACTATTAAAAGTAAACAAGGCCTCTTTATTTTCAGCCTGAATGTTATTTTATTAAGTTACTTTGTTTGGATTTCAATGGCTCCTGTGTTTCTAACCATAGATGGGTGACCTCAAATAGGAAGAGCTTGATATAACCTAATTTCCTGGTCGGTGCTGAATTAGCTGATATTAACATGGGCAACATGTGAGATGATCCAATTGCCAGTGGTGACCTTTGAACGGGCACACCATAGTTCAGGCTGGTCACCCTGGTAGTGGGTTTCGGGATAAAAACTGTGAGGTTTAAAGTGTACGACTCCGAACCCCCTTTCAGGCTTCGAAACTTCACGTTTGGTGTTTTTCTTTCTTAGTTTTGAATCTTAGCATTGGTCCTCCTTGACACAGGCCAATGAGGCCAATTGTATGACTCGTGTAAATGCCCTGGTTCAGATCAGCCAACTCAACACCGAAAAGGGATCATATCAAAGCTTGAGTTTCAGAAAAAAGTAGCCTGCATTTATATAGCACCTTTATTGTAATAACACATTCAGAGGTATTTTCTCAGTGATTTCAAAACCTCAGATAATGAAGTGGGTTTTCAGAACCACCTTAAAGGAGAAGAGAGATCTAGAGAGGCAGAAAGGTTTAAGGAGGGAATTCTAGAGATTAAGGACCAGTCATTCAATGGAAAAGTCACTAGTTGAAATCAGTGCGGCATGTGGAGTAGTGGTTAGCACTGCTGCATCACGGCGCCGAGGACCCAGGTTTGATCCTGGCCCCAGGTCACTGTCCTTGTGGAGTTTGCATATTCTCCCCGTGTCTGCCTGGGTCTCACCCCCACAACCCAAAGAGGTGCAGGGAAGGTGGATTGGCCATGCTAAATTACCTCTTAATTGGAAAAAAATAATTGGGTACTCTAAATTTTTTTTAAAAATGAAATCAGGATGTGTAAATGGCCTGAACTGGAGTAATGCAGAGATCTCAAAGGGCTGCGGGGCTCAAAGAGGTTATACAGATAGGGATCGGTGAGGCCATGGCTGAGAATTTTAAATTTGAGGAATTGTTAGACTGGGAGGAAATGTAGGTCAGAAAGTACAAGGGTGATGGGTCGATTGAACTGTCTTGAGTTGGGTAGTCAGCAGTTTTCAGTGAGCTGAAGTTTACAGAGAGTGGAAGATGCTGGCCAGGACAGCATTGGAATTCTTGAGTCCACAGTTAACAAAAACGATGGCTGACGGTTTTCATAACAGATGTGTTGAGTCCGGGGCAAACATGAGTGACATGGGTATTATCAGCTTCCAGGCAGAATCCTACATTTTCTGGTTTGAAGTGTCAGTTCAGCTCTAAATCTTAAGATCTGCATGTTTGGTGTATTGGGCAAATTGAGTTCAATGTTATGAACGTCCTTTTCTCAGACCACTACTGTTCATGTTACCCTCTCCCCACTGACAATAATTTTTAAAAAAAATATGTTTATTCAAAGTTTTTCCAACAAAAACTTTCAACCAATTATACCCCTCCCCCCGTAATAGAAAAGAAGAAAGAGAAAAGAACAGAACAGAACATAAACATATCAATCAAACATAATACAGAACTTATACAATGGGTTTCTCCCGCACATATGAACCCTCCCATATGCTTTTTTACAAGTACCCCTAGGAAAAAAAAACTCCCCCGCCTGCCCAAATACCCCCCCGAAAGGGACACCCCCCTCCCCTCCCCGGGTTGCTGCTGCTGCTGACCGACCTCATTCTAACGCTCCGCGTGATAGTCTAGGAACGGTTGTCACCGCCTGAAGAACCCCTGCGCAGACCCTCTCAAGGCAAACTTTATCCTCTCCAGCTTAATGAACCCTGCCATGTCATTTATCCAGGCTTCCACACTGGGGGGCTTCACGTCCTTCCACATGAGCAAGACCCTCCGCCGGACTACCAGGGACGCAAAGGCCAGAATATCGGCCTCTTTCGCCTCCTGCACTCCCGGCTCGTCCGCCACCCCAAATAATGCCAGCCCCCAACTTGGCTTGACCTGGACTTTCACCACCTTGGACATAGTCTTCGCGAAACCCCTCCAGAACCCATCCAGTGCCGGGCATGACCAGAACATGTGGGCATGATTCGCCGGGCTTTCCGAGCACCTCTCGCATCTGTCCTCCATCACAAAGAACCTACTCAGCCTCGCCCCTGTCATATGCGTTCTGTGAATGACCTTAAACTGTATCAGGCTGAGCCTGGCACATGAGGAAGAGGAATTAACCCTACTCAGGGCATCAGCCCACATACCCTCTTCAATCTCCTCCCCCAACTCCTCCTCCCACTTGCCCTTCAGCTCCTCTACCGAAGCCTCCCCCTCTTCTTTCATCTCCTGATATATCGTCGAAACCTTGCCTTCTCCGACCCATACACCTGAAATCACCCTGTCCTGAATCCCCTGTGCCGGGAGCAACGGGAAACCCCTCACCTGCCGCCTCACAAACGCCCTCACTTGCATATACCTGAACGCATTTCCCGGGGGTAACCC
Organism: Scyliorhinus torazame; assembly: GCF_047496885.1. Taxonomy (NCBI): domain Eukaryota; kingdom Metazoa; phylum Chordata; class Chondrichthyes; order Carcharhiniformes; family Scyliorhinidae; genus Scyliorhinus; species Scyliorhinus torazame. The sequence goes on from NC_092734.1 coordinate 31,891,102, forward strand.
AAACTTCTCCTCCAGCGCCCCTAGGCTCGCAAACATCCCGTCTATAAACAGGTCCCCCATCCTTCTGATCCCTGCCTGATGCCAGCTCCGAAAACCCCTGCCCATCCTTCCTGGGATGAACTGATGGTTCTCCCGGATCGGGGACCACACCGAGGCTCCCATCTCACCCCTATGTCGTCTCCACTGCCCCCAGATCTTTAGCGTTGCCGCCACCACCGGACTCGTGGTGTACCTTGTTGGCGAGAGTGGCAGCAGTGCCGTCACCAGCGCCCTCAGGCTCGTTCCTTTGCAGGACGCCATCTCCAACCTCTTCCATGCCGCCCCCTCTCCTTCTGTTACACACTTATGGATCATCGCCACGTTGGCTGCCCAATAATAGCCACCCAGATTCGGCAATGCCAGCCCTCCCTGTCCCTACTACGCTCCAGAAACCCCCTCCTTACCCTCGGGGTCTTGTTTGCTCATACAAAACCCATGATACTCCTACCTACCCGCTTAAAAAAGGCCTTGGTAATCATAATAGGAAGGCACTGGAACACAAAAAGAAACCTCGGGAGGACCATCATTTTAATCGACTGTACCCTGCCCGCTAGCGAGAGTGGCAACACATCCCATCTTTTGAAGTCCTCCTCCATCTGCTCCACTAGCCGCGTCAAATTAAGTTTGTGCAGGGCCCCCCAGCTCCGAGCTACCTGGATCCCCAAGTACCGAAAGCTCCTTTCCGCCCTCCTCAACGGTAGGTCGTCTATCCCTCTTCCCTGGTCTCCTGGATGCACCACAAAGAGCTCACTTTTCCCTACATTGAGCTTATAGCCCGAGAAGTCCCCAAACTCCCTTAGGATCCGCATGACCTCCACCATTCCCTCCACTGGATCTGCCACATACAGCAACAGGTTGTCCGCTTATAGCGACACCCGATGCTCCTCTCCCCCTCGGACCACCCCCCTCCATTTCCTGGACTCCACTGACAAGAATTTGATCCTTACCTTTCCCTTCATCTCCAACAAAAGTTGTCTTGAGTGCCTTAAATACAGATTTATACCAGCCTCCAGAGGATTACAGTGCGACAAATTATCTAGAAAGGAACATTAGAAATGTCGGGCTCATTGGGCACTATGAACAGGAAACAGAATGGTTTCTGATCACATTAATCAAAGTAAGAAATCTGTCATCACAATCAGAGACTTCAATGATCGTTGTGAAAACCCCGTTCTGCTTGACAAAATATTACATTCAGGCAAGAATCAAACACCAAACTCACAGTGGAATGTAAGATTTGTTTTCCAGATGGATGATGAACAGGCAAAGTTTGACTGTCAGTTCCAGAGGCGCAGACAAGATGGATCCAAAGATACAGACAAGCAGATTGACATAGAGATACAGACAATTGGACTGACGCAGCGATACAGAGGCGGACAGACCTAGACATGCAAATAGGTGGACACATCTCGGGGGAAAATCACCGGCCGCTTTCTAACTAATAAAAGTGTCCGTTCTGGGCAGAAATAGAGGGTCGTTCCCGGCGCTACCTAACAGCACTTTCTTTTAGTGCCCCAGTGGGGAATGCCCCCCCCCCCCCACCCCTCGAGCCCCACTCAGTGTTATTTCCTGCACCAAAGAGTTCCAGCAAGTGGAGCTCCTCTATGCAGGAAAAGATCAGGACGGCATTTAAAAATGGGGCGCTGATCTCTCGACCCACCCACCCCCCGACGCATCCCCTGTGGTAAACCACTGTTACACCTGTCTTAGGTGATGTAAGGTAGGACCTGTACTACAGGTTCGCCGGTAGCCCCTGCCTGCTGGCTCCGCCCAGTAGGAGTATAAATATGCGTCCCTCTATTCAGCAGCCATTTCGCCAGCTGTGTGGGAGGCCACACATCTTACTGCAATAAATCCAGTTATATCCAACCTTAGTCTTTGTACAATTGATCGTGCATCACCCCCATCCCCCCAACTCACCTGTAAGGGGTCGTTGACCCCATCACACATGGGCAGGGCATCCCGGTTGGGCAAAATCCCAGCGCCACATGGGCACCCCGACAATGCTAGGCTGGCAGTGCCACCTGGGCACCGCATCAGGCTGGCAATGCCAAAGTGTCCAGGTGGCACCATAAGGGTCAGGGTGCCACCCTGCCTGGTGGCCGACCACTCGGGGGGCCTCTGGTCACCTGGGAGACCCCCCCGCCCCCCAAGGTACCGTTCTGCCTGGTTCCCGTTTGTCAGAACCAGCACTGAAAGGCACACGGCTGGGGCCTCCTCAGTGAGGCTGATAGATGCCGGGTGGTCAATAGATCTTGTCTGAGCACGGTAAGTGGGTTCTTAAACTCGCATTAGCCATGCGAGACTAGTTCCGTTTATTACGTGTGGGGCCCAGATCTTGATATCTGGTGAGATCTTACGAGGCGTCAACGGCAGTCGGGAATCTTCCGAGGCCTCTCCTGGGATCTACAGGCCGCATCGTGCCCCAGTTCCGGCGGGACACACCTGGTAGATCACGGCCACTATGTGTGACCCAGAAATACCGGCAAATGGGTTGACCCAGAGATACAGGCAGACCAACCAACCCATATGAAGAGGGGTAAAACTGAAATGGCGATCCAGAGCGATGGACTGATCCAGAGATACAGACAGGAATAAGGAACAGACTCCCGCAGTTGAACATTTAACCCCTCAAGCCTGTTCCGCCATTAAATGAGATCATAGCTGACCTGTGACCAAATTGCAAATCCTCATCTTAGCCCCAAATCTCTTCATACCTTTGGTTAATAAAAAATTATCAATCCCAGATTTAAAATTTACAATTTATCTGGCATCAATTGCTACTTGCAGAAGGGAATTTCAAATTTTTGCTGACTTCTACGTGTAGAAGTGTTTCATAATTTCATTCCTGTCTGACTCTAATGTTTAGACTATATCTCAGAGGCATGACACCCCACCCAACCAGGGAAAATAAGTTTATCCCGGCAGCAGGGTAGCACAGTGGTTAGCTCCAGGGTCCCAGATTCGATTCCCGGCTTGGATCACTGTCTGTGCGGAGTCTGCATGTTCTCCCAGTGTCTGTGTGGGTTTCCTCCGGTTTCCCCCTACAGTCCAAAGATGTGCAGGTTTGGTGGATTGGCTATCCTAAAAAAAATGGTTAGGTGGGGTTACTGGGATAGGGTGCTCTTTCCAATGGCCGTGCAGACTCAATGGGCTGACTGGCCTCTTTCTACACTTTAAATTCTATGATTCTATCTCTGTTACTCTACCTGTTCCCTTTAATGTCATGAACTTTTTCAGCAAATTACTCCTTAATCGTCTAAATTCCCGGTTTGTTACACAATGCTGGTTTGCGTAATCTTTCCTTGTAATTTAACCCTTGGGAGTTCAGGTATCTGGTAAATCTATGTTGCATTCCCAACAAGGCCGATTTATCCTTCATACGCTGTGGTACCCAGAACACTCCAGCTGTGGCCTAACCAGGGCTTTGTGTAGATGAAGGATGACTTTTACCCCTTTCTTTCTAATCATCTAGATTTAACGGGCCAACTTTCCATGAGCCTTTTTGATCGCTTTCTAATGACCTGTGTACCTAGACCCTCGAGGTCTCTTTGGATCTCTGTTTCTAACTTTTCACCATTTAGAAAGTACCTATTCTATGCTTTTATGGGTAAAGTAGTTTACCTAATATATGCCGAGGCATACACTATTTACCACCCTTTTCAATAGAATAATTCACTATCTATTAATTCTCATTTTTTTTTTTTATTAAATATTTTATTGAAAATTTTTGGTCAACCAACACAGTACATTGTGCATCCTTTACACAATATTATAACAACACAAATAACAATGACCTATTTTATAAACAAAAAAAAATGAATAAATAATAAATAACAAAAATGAAAACTAGCCCTAATTGGCAACTGCCTTGTCACAAGTAACACTCTCCAAAAATATAATTTAACAGTCCAATATATAATTATCTGTAGCAACGACCTATACATACTATACAGTATATATTAACAACCCTGAGAGTCCTTCTGGTTCCTCCTCCCCCCCCCCTCCCCCCCCCCCCCCGATCCTGGGCTGCTGCTGCTGCCTTCTTTTTCCCATTCCGTCTATCTTTCTGCGAGGTATTCGACGAACGGTTGCCACCGCCTGGTGAACCCTTGAGCCGACCCCCTTAGGACGAACTTAATCCGCTCTAGCTTTATAAACCCCGCCATGTCATTTATCCAGGTCTCCACCCCCGGGGGCTTGGCTTCTTTCCACATTAGCAATATCCTGCGCCGGGCTACTAGGGACGCAAAGGCCAAAACATCGGCCTCTCTCGCCTCCTGCACTCCCGGCTCTTGTGCAACCCCAAATATAGCCAACCCCCAGCTTGGTTCGACCCGGACTCCTACTACTTTTGAAAGCACCTTTGTCACCCCCATCCAAAACCCCTGTAGTGCCGGGCATGACCAAAACATATGGGTATGATTCGCTGGGCTTCTCGAGCACCTCGCACACCTATCCTCCACCCCAAAAAATTTACTGAGCCGTGCTCCAGTCATATGTGCCCTGTGTAATACCTTAAACTGAATCAGGCTTAGCCTGGCACACGAGGACGACGAGTTTACCCTGCTTAGGGCATCTGCCCACAGCCCCTCCTCGATCTCCTCCCCCAGCTCTTCTTCCCATTTCCCTTTTAGTTCATCTACCATAGTCTCCCCTTCGTCCCTCATTTCCCTATATATGATACCTTACCATCCCCCACCCATGTCTTTGAGATCACTCTGTCCTGCACCTCTTGTGTCGGGAGCTGCGGGAATTCCCTCACCTGTTGCCTCGCAAAAGCCCTCAGTTGCATATACCTGAATGCATTCCCTTGGGGCAACCCATATTTCTCGGTCAGCGCTCTCAGACTCGCGAACTTCCCATCCACAAACAGATCTTTCAGTTGCGTTATTCCTGCTCTTTGCCACATTCCATATCCCCCATCCATTCCCCCCGGGGCAAACCTATGGTTGTTTCTTATCGGGGAACCCCCCAAGGCTCCAGTCTTTCCCCTATGCCGTCTCCACTGTCCCCAAATCTTCAGTGTAGCCACCACCACCGGGCTTGTGGTGTAGTTCCTCGGTGAGAACGGCAATGGGGCTGTCACCATAGCCTGTAGGCTAGTCCCCCTACAGGACGCCCTCTCTAATCTCTTCCACGCCGCTCCCTCCTCCTCTCTCATCCACTTACTCACCATTGAAATATTAGCGGCCCAATAATACTCACTTAGGCTCGGTAGTGCCAGCCCCCCCCTATCCCTGCTACGCTGTAAGAATCCCTTCCTCACTCTCGGGGTCTTCCCGGCCCACACAAAACCCATGATGCTCTTTTCAATCCTTTTAAAAAAAGCCTTTGTGATCACCACCGGGAGGCACTGAAACACAAAGAGGAATCTCGGGAGGACCACCATCTTAACCGCCTGCACCCTCCCTGCCATTGACAGGGATACCATATCCCATCTCTTGAAATCCTCCTCCATCTGTTCCATCAACCGCGTTAAATTTAACCTATGCAACGTGCCCCAATTCTTAGCTATCTGGATCCCCAGGTAACGAAAGTCCCTTGTTACCTTCCTCAACGGTAGGTCCTCTATTTCTCTACTCTGCTCCCCTGGATGCACCACAAACAACTCACTTTTCCCCATGTTCAATTTATACCCTGAAAAATCCCCAAACTCCCCAAGTATACGCATTATTTCTGGCATCCCCTCCGCCGGGTCCGCCACGTATAGTAGCAAATCGTCCGCATACAAAGATACCCGGTGCTCTTCTCCTCCCCTAAGTACTCCCCTCCACTTCTTGGAACCCCTCAACGCTATCGCCAGGGGCTCAATCGCCAGTGCAAACAATAATGGGGACAGAGGGCATCCCTGCCTTGTCCCTCTATGGAGCCGAAAATATGTAGATCCCCGTCCATTCGTGACCACGCTTGCCACTGGGGCCCTATACAACAGCTGCACCCATCTAACATACCCCTCTCCAAAACCAAATCTCCTCAACACCTCCCACAAATAATCCCACTCCACTCTATCAAATGCTTTCTCGGCATCCATCGCCACTACTATCTCCGTTTCTCCTTCTGGTGGGGCCATCATCATTACCCCTAACAACCTCCGTATATTCGTGTTCAGCTGTCTCCCCTTCACAAACCCAGTTTGGTCCTCGTGGACCACCCCCGGGACACATTCCTCTATTCTCATTGCCATTACCTTGGCCAGGACCTTGGCATCTACATTTAGGAGGGAAATAGGTCTATAGGACCCGCATTGTAGCGGGTCCTTTTCCTTCTTTAAGAGAAGCGATATCGTTGCTTCAGACATAGTCGGGGGCAGTTGTCCCCTTTCCTTTGCCTCATTAAAGGTCCTCGTCAGTACCGGGGCGAGCAAGTCCACATATTTTCTATAGAATTCGACTGGGAATCCATCCGGTCCCGGGGCCTTTCCCGCCTGCATGCTCCTAATTCCTTTCACCACTTCTTCTACCTCGATCTGTGCTCCCAGTCCCACCCTTTCCTGCTCTTCCACCTTGGGAAATTCCAGCCGATCCAAGAAGCCCATCATTCTCTCCCTCCCATCCGGGGGTTGAGCTTCATATAATTTTTTATAAAATGTCTTGAACACTCCATTCACTCTCTCCGCTCCCCGCTCCATCTCTCCTTCCTCATCCCTCACTCCCCCTATTTCCCTCGCTGCTCCCCTTTTCCTCAATTGGTGTGCCAGCAACCTGCTCGCCTTCTCCCCATATTCGTACTGTACACCCTGTGCCTTCCTCCATTGTGCCTCTGCAGTGCCTGTAGTCAGCAAGTCAAATTCTACATGTAGCCTTTGCCTTTCCCTGTACAGTCCCTCCTCCGGTGCTTCCGCATATTGTCTGTCCACCCTCAAAAGTTCTTGCAGCAACCGCTCCCGTTCCTTACTCTCCTGCTTCTCTTTATGTGCCCTTATTGATATCAGCTCCCCTCTAACCACCGCCTTCAACGCCTCCCAGACCATTCCCGCCTGGACCTCCCCATTATCATTGAGTTCCAAGTACTTTTCAATGCACCCCCTCACCCTTAGACACACACCCTCATCTGCCATTAGTCCCATGTCCATTCTCCAGGGTGGGCGCCCTCCTGTTTCTTCCCCTATCTCCAAGTCCACCCAGTGTGGAGCGTGATCCGAAATGGCTATAGCCGTATACTCCGTTCCCCTCACCTTCGGGATCAATGCCCTACCCAGCACAAAAAAGTCTATTCGCGAGTAGACTTTATGGACATAGGAGAAAAACGAGAACTCCTTACTCCTAGGTCTGCTAAATCTCCACGGGTCTACACCTCCCATCTGCTCCATAAAATCTTTAAGTACCTTGGCTGCTGCCGGCCTCCTTCCAGTCCTGGACTTCGACCTATCCAGCCCTGGTTCCAACACCGTATTAAAATCTCCCCCCATTATCAGCTTTCCCATCTCTAGGTCCGGAATGCGTCCTAGCATCCGCCTCATAAAATTGGCATCATCCCAGTTCGGGGCATATACGTTTACCAAAACCACCGTCTCCCCCTGTAGTTTGCCACTCACCATCACGTATCTGCCCCCGTTATCCGCCACTATAGTCTTTGCCTCGAACATTATCCGCTTCCCCACTAATATAGCCACCCCCCTGTTTTTCGCATCTAGCCCCGAATGGAACACCTGCCCCACCCATCCTTTGCGTAGCCTAACCTGGTCTATCAGTTTCAGGTGCGTTTCCTGTAACATAACCACATCTGCCTTAAGTTTCTTAAGGTGTGCGAGTACCCGTGCCCTCTTTATCGGCCCGTTCAGCCCTCTCACGTTCCACGTGATCAGCCGAGTTGGGGGGCTTCCTACCCCCCCCCCCTTGTCGATTAGCCATCACCTTTTTCCAGCTCCTCACCTGGTTCCCACGCAGCTGTATCTCCCCCAGGCGGTGCCCCCCGCCCATCCTCTCCCATACCAGCTCCCCCCTCTCCCCAGCAGCAGCAACCCAGTAATTCCCCCCTCCCACCCCCCCCCACTAGATCCCCCGCTAGCGTAATTACTCCCCCCATGTTGCTCCCAGAAGTCAGCAAACTCTGGCTGACCTCGGCTTCCCCCCGTGACCTCGGCTCTCACCGTGCGACGCCCCCTCCTTCCTGCTTCTCTATTCCCGCCATGATTATCATAGCGCGGGAACCAAGCCAGCGCTTCTCCCTTGGCCCCGCCCCCAATGGCCAACGCCCCATCTCCTCCACCTCCCCTCCTCCCCCCATCACCACCTGTGGGAGAGAGAAAAGTTACCACATCGCAGGATTAGTACATAAAACCCCTCTTTGCCCCCCACATTCGCCCCACCACTTTGTTCGAACGTTCTTTTTAATAACCCGCTCATTCCAGTTTTTCTTCCACAATAAAAGTCCACGCTTCATCCGCCGTCTCAAAGTAGTGGCGCCTCCCTCGATATGTGACCCACAGTCTTGCCGGTTGCAGCATTCCAAATTTTATCTTCTTTTTATGAAGCACCGCCTTGGCCCGATTAAAGCTCGCCCTTCTTCTCGCCACCTCCGCACTCCAGTCTTGATAAACGCGGATCACCGCGTTCTCCCATTTACTGCTCCGAGTTTTCTTCGCCCATCTAAGGACCATTTCTCTATCCTTAAAACGGAGGAATCTCACCACTATGGCTCTGGGAATTTCTCCTGCTCTCGGTCCTCGCGCCATCACTCGGTATGCTCCCTCCACCTCCAACGGACCCGCCGGGGCCTCCGCTCCCATTAACGAGTGCAGCATCGTGCTCACATATGCCCCGACGTCCGCTCCCTCCACACCTTCAGGAAGACCAAGAATCCTCAGGTTGTTCCTCCTTGCGTTGTTTTCCAGTGCCTCCAACCTTTCCACACATCGTTTCTGATGTGCCTCCTGCGTCTCCGTCTTCACCACCAGGCCCTGTATATCGTCCTCATTCTCGGCTGCCTTTGCCTTCACAACCCGAAGCTCCCGCTCCTGGGTCTTTTGTTCCTCCTTTAGCCCTTCGATCGCCTGTAGTATCGGGGCCAACAGCTCTTTCTTCATTTCCTTTTTGATCTCTTCCACACAGCATTTCAAGAACTCTTGTTGTTCAGGGCCCCATGTTAAACTGCCACCTTCCGACGCCATCTTGGTTTTTGCTTGCCTTCCTTGCCGCTGTTCTAAAGGATCCACTGCAATCTGGCCACTCTCTCCTCCTTTTTCCATCCGTATCCAGGGGGGATTCCCTTCTGGTTTACCGCACAGTGTTTTTAGCCGTCAAAATTGCCGTTGGGGCTCCTATCAAGAGCCCAAAAGTCCGTTTCACAGGGAGCTGCCGAAACGTGCGACTCAGCTGGTCATCGCCGCACCCGGAAGTCCATTAATTCTCATTTTAAGCTTGCATCCACTTTGCCTACAATACTGCCTACTTTCATGTTATTGAGTAGTATTTAAGCAAATAGTGATTAGTTGAAGCCTAACACTGATCCATGTGGGATACCAACAGTCACATCCTATCAATTAGAAAACCTGCCAATTATCCTTTCTCTCCTCTGCCATTCAAGGAATTTCCTGAGCTTGTGAATAATTTCCATTAATTGTATGAGTTTCAACTTTAGTTAACAGCCTATGAGGAACAAATCCAGAAATGCATTTGGATTGTGTGATACAGGCCTGTTCCTTTATGCCATTTCCTCCCTGCTCTCTGGCCTTGGTGCAGGAAAATCCCACGGGAAATGTTGGCCAGCTGTTGAACTGAGCTAGCACGGGGCCATTTGTGAATGCAAGTGGCAAATGGGAATGAAATGAAGAAGAAACTAAAAGTGTTTGGAAGATAGCTGCATGCATTCAACAACAGCTTGTAGCAGCTACTCCTTCAACTTCTCAAACCCCTGGCATGAAAATCTGTAGAGCAGCACGGTAGCATTGTGGATAGCACAATTGCTTCACAGCTCCAGGGTCCCAGGTTCGATTCCGGCTTGGGTCACTGTCTGTGCAGAGTCTGCACATCCTTCCCGTGTATGCATGGGTTTCCTCTGGGTGCTCCGGTTTCCTCCCACAGTCCAAAGATGTGCAGGTTAGGTGGATTGGCCATGATAAATTGCCCTTAAGTGTCCAAAATTGCCCATAGTGTTGGGTAGGGTTGCTGGGTTCTGGGGATAGGGTGGAGGTGTGGACCTTGGGTAGGTTGCTCTTTCCAAGAGCCGGTGCAGACTCGATGGGCCGAATGGCCTCCTTCTGCACTGTAAATTCTATTTAACCTGGTGTTGTAAGACTTCGTACTGTAAATTCTATGACATCTATGTCTGCTGATGGTGATTCATACACAAATAGTGCTTTCTACTACTGTAGTGCAAGTACCATTTCCTAATGTACAACTTACTGTGGTCTGTAATATACCTGTTATACATTGTGAAGAATTGGTGCTATTGCAGTCTAATACTGTGCATGTAATACACTGCAGAATTGACTTTGTAGTTTGTGACACCGTACCTATTATACACTGTGTAGAATTGGTGATACTGTATTCTGTAACACTGTACCTGTTATAACTGTGTATTGGTGATACTGTATTCTGTAACTCTGCATCTGTTATAACTGTGTATTGGTGATACTGTATTCTGTAACACTGTGCCTGTTATAACTGTAGTATTGGTGATACTGTATTCTGTAACTCTGTACCCACTATGATTGTTAATTATAATTTGTTGTGGAATTGTGGGTGATGCACGATCAATAACTACTAAAACGAGGGTGTAGTACAACTGAAGGCTTTAATAAGCCAGAAGTATTCCCCAGCAGCTCAGGTACAGAATGAGGGCTGCTGGGACAGCACGCGTTCTTATACCCCGCCTATCAGGGAGGAGCTACCATACAATACAGCCAATGGTAAAACCCCTAGGTTTAACCAATGGTACTTCAGCCTCTCGGGTACCGTAATACCTGATAATACCACATTCACCCCCTGTTAAAAAAGAGTCCGGCGGGGGGGGGGGGGGTCGGCAACTACAAAATGTAACACCATGGTATAATCAGTTATGGAGGTACCATGATACCTCCTTACAGTGTTTAGTGATTATTTACATATGCCAGAGTATGGCAGACATGTACATTCAGTGTTTAATATTTACAGATCAGTTAAAATGTTGCATTCAGTCGGTCGGGGGCCCTGGTCGTCCTCTGTGATCGCCTGAGCCTCGGTGATGACTCCGGTGGGGGCTCGGGCGTCTGCGACTCCGGGAGCATGGCTTGGGCCTCCATGGCAGCTTCGTCACCCCTAGACGCTGCTGGTGGGAAAAACGGCTGACCAGGGAAGGGGGCGCCTGTAGGGGGCGTTGGTGGGTGGGGGGGCCTAGGCAGGGACGGCGGGAGAACTGATCCTCCTGTAAGGTGCTTCGGTGGAGGGGGGGTGGGACTGGTGGCTGGGATGTACGTGGGGTTCCGGCGGGCGCCAGGTCCCGTAGGGAGGCCGTATCTTGTCGGCCGTCAGGGAATGCCACGTAGGCGTATTGGGGGTTAGCGTGTAGCAGATGGACTCTCTCTACCAACGGGTCCGACTTGTGCGCCCGCACGTGTTTTCGGAGCAGGATGGGTCCGTGTGTTGCCAGCCAAGTCGGGAGCAAGGTCCCGGAGGAGGACTTCCTGGGAAAGATAAGGAGACGTTCTTGAGGTGTCTGAATGGTGGTCGTACAAAGCAGTGACCGGATGGAGTGGAGGGCCTCCTGGAGGACTTCTTGCCAGCGGGAGACTGGGAGGTTCCTGGACCGGAGGGCCAGCAGAACGGTCTTCCAGACCGTTCCGTTCTCCCTCTCTACCTTTCTGTTTCCCCGGGGGTTGTAACTGGTCGTCCTGCTCGAGGCGATGCCCTTGCTGAGCAGGAATTGACGCAGTTCGTCGATCACTGTGTATGTAAGCGGGGAAACCGAACAGTGCAAAGGTACTATGGAGGGCCTTGATGACGGTGGCTGCGGTCATGTCAGGGCAGGGGATGGCGAATGGGAACCGGGAGTACTCGTCAATCACGTTCAGGAAATACGTGTTGCGGTCGGTGGAGGGGAGGCAGCCTTTGAAGTCCATGCTGAGGCGTTCAAAGGGACGGGAAGCCTTAATCAGGTGCGCCCTCTCTGGCCTGTAGAAGTGCGGTTTGCACTCCGTGCAGATTTGACAGTCCCTGGTGGCCGTCCTGACCTCCTCGATGGAGTAGGGCAGGTTGCGGGTCTTAACGAAATGGAAAAAGCGAGTGACCCCCGGGTGGCAGAGGTCCTCGTGGAGGGCTCGGAGGAGGTCCACTTGTGTGGTGGCACATGTGCCGCGGGACAGGGCGTCAGGAGGCTCATATAGCTTCCCGGGACGGTACAAGATCTCGTAGTTGTAGGTGGAGAGTTCGATCCTCCACCTCAAGATCTTGTCGTTTTTTTATCTTGCCCCGCTATGCATTATCGAACATGAAAGCCACCGACCGTTAGTCAGTGAGGAGAGTGAATCTCCTGCCGGCCAGGTAATGCCTCCAATGTTGCACAGCTTCTACTATGGCCTGGGCCTCCTTCTCGACTGAGGAGTGGTGAATTTCGGAAGCATGGAGGGTACGGGAGAAGAAGGCCACGGGTCTGCCCGCTTGGTTGAGGGTGGCCGCCAGAGCTACATCGGACGCATCGCTCTCGACCTGGAAGGGGAGGGATTCGTCGATGGCGTGCATCGTGGCCTTTGCAATGTCTGCTTTGGTGCGGCTGAAGGCCTGGCGGGCCTCTATCGAGAGGGGGAAAGTTATGGATTGGATCAGGGGACGGGCTTTGTCTGCATAGTTGGGGACCCACTGGGCTGTAGCCACCTAAAATGGCTGATTCCCGATTAATTTGGCCAAAACCCGATATAAAATGGCTAACCGATAAGGCTGATGGGAAAAGCAGCCAACAGGGCACAAACGGACAGCTGCAGACAGAATAGCGTATTCGGCTCTGGGGAAGTCAGCCCAGATCGATACCTGCGACCATTAGCAGCACATCAACCCAAACATCTGCAGTTTAATCGGTTATCCCCAGGAACAACTGCAACATATTAGCAATTGAATGCCGGGCCAGACCTCTCGGCGCCAGCAGTGGCCGAGACAAAGACAAGTGAACGGCCACTTGGGACAAGTCCAATCACTTGGGACTCAGGGTCAAGGTCCGCCCAGAGAGACGGGAAACCCCTGGGCCCTATAAAAATAGGGGCCAAGTTCAGATGGATCTCTCTCCCTTCTTCTCCTGCTCGCAACCTTCGCAAGAACATCGATCAGAAACTGTAAGTTTGACTCCAGCGATCGCTACCCGATAGAGACTCCTAGCCATCGACCCGTATCAGCCTTTTGAATCCCGCAGGCCAGACTCAATTGGATAAGTCATTCGTTTCCCTGACCTGGTGGGCCATTCCCAAAAGTTAAGTATTGGCCAGTAGTGGTAGGTAGTGATATAGAAAGTAGGATTATTGTGTAAGTATTTATTGCTGTACATAATAAATGACCGGTGATTTCAATCTTACTAAGCGGTGTGCTGTCTTATTAATCATAACTAGAGCTTGAACCACGTGGCGGTATCAGAAAGATACCTAGCGACTCGTGAGCAAAGGTGACATAATTAGAGCTAATAAAACTAAGCAACAGGGCGTAGTAACTGAAAAACCCTAGGCAGCGCTTCAGGGCCTTGAGGCAGTGAGGGAGGGGGAACTCCATAAGGGGGCGTGGTGGTATGTATTAGGGGTAATATGGTACCTGTGAAGCGAAGAGGCTATTGGCTGACAGGTCCCGGGTCCTGGTTGGATCTGCCGCCTTCTGGCTCCACCCTGAAGGCGGAGTATAAGAGTTTGAGTTCTCCCAGCAGCCGCATTCTGTAACTGAGCTGCTGGGGAACAAGTCTTGCTTAATAAAGCCTCGATAGACTTCATCACTTCTCGACTTGTGTAAGTCATTGTGCGCTACAGGGGGCGCATGCGGTCAGGGTCGGGGCCTATAACTCCATTTCGCACTACGAAGCCGACGATGGCTAGGCGGTCGGTGCTAAACACGCATTTATCCTTATTGTATGTTAGGTTAAGAATTTTAGCGGTCTGGAGAAATTTTCGGAGGTTGGTGTTGTTGCTCTTTTTAACCTTAGTCTATTTGCTCTGATTACGTCACCTTTGCTCATGAGTCGCCAGGTATCTTTATGATACCGCCACGTGGTTCAAGTTCAGGTTATGATTAATAATACAGCACACCGCTTAGTAAGGATTAAAACAACGGTCATTTATTATATACAACAAGCAATATTAATACCCTAATACTACTTTCTATATAATAAACCTATCACTACTGGCCAATACTTAACTTAGGAAGAGCCCACCAGGTCAGGGAAACGAATAGCTTGTCCAATCAGATCTGGCCCGCGGGATTCAAAAGGCTGCTACAGGCCGGTGGCTAGGTGTCTCTACCGGATAGCGATCGCTGGATTCAAACTTATAGTTGCCAGTTGCTGTTCTTGCGAAGGTCTCGAGCAGACAAAGAGGAGAGAGAGAGAGATCTGAACTTGGCCCCTCACTTTTATAGGGCCCAGGGGCTTCCCGCCTCCCGGGGCGGCCCTTGACCCTGAGTCCCAAGTGATTGGATTTGTTCCCAATCCCTGGGGTCGGTGTCCAATGGTGAGGCGATTCCTCGATCGGGGGGTGGTCGCTCACCTGTCTTTGTTTCGGCCACTGCAGGCGCCGACAGGTCTGGCCCGGTATTCAATTGCTAATATGTTGCAATTGTTCCCGGGGATAGCCGATTTAACTGCAGATGCCTGGATATATGGGCTGCAAACAGTCCTGAATGTAACTGCAAATACCTGGGTTGATGGGCTGTTGATAGCCCTGAGTATCGATCTGGGCTAACTTCCCCAGAGCCGAATATGCAATACTGTCTGCAGCTGCCTGCTTGTGTCTTGTTAGCTGCTTTTCCCAGCAGTCTTTCGGGTTAGCCATTTCAAACTGGGTTTTGGCCAGATTAATCGGAACGCAACCATTTTACGTGGCTACAGTGTCATGGTCCTGCTGGTCGTGGCCGCAGATGGTGACATTATGAGATATGGGAATGTTGCCCGTAAATCGTGCCGGTCAACCATTCGGTCCATCTCGCGCTGGAAGACTCGTTAGTGACACCGAAGGGAACCATTAAGAAGTGATAGAGCCGCCCGTCTGCCTCGAAAGCAGTGTATTCGCGGTCACTAGTGCGGATGGGGAGCTGATGGTAGGCGGACTTGAGATCCACCGTGGAGAAGACCTTATAATGCGCGATCCTGTTTACCAGGTCGGATATGCGGGGGAGAGGGTACGCGTCCAGCTGCGTAAACCTGTTGATGGTCTGACTGTAGTCGATGACCATCCTATGCTTCTCCCCGGTCTTTACCTCCACTACTTGAGCTCTGCAGGGGCTGTTACTGGCTTCAATGACCCCTTCCCTCAGCAGCCTTTGGACCTCTGACCTAATAAAGATCCGGTCCTGGGCACTGTACCGTCTGCTCCTGGTGGCGATGGGTTTGCAATCCGGGGTGAGGTTCGCAAACAGGGAAGGCGGGTCGACCTTAAGGGTCGCGAGGCCGCAGACAGTAAGGGGGGGTGGGTATAGGGCCGCCGAATTGGAAGGTCAGATTTTGCATGTTACACTGAAAGTCTAAACCCAGGAGTGTAGCCGTGCAGAGGTGGGGAAGTACATGGAGTCGGAAATTTTTGAATTTTCTTCCCTGGACTGTGAGGTTTGCTAGACAGAACCCCTTTATCTCCACTGAGTGGGAACCGGAGGCCAGTGAGATTCTTTGATCAACAGGGTGGATAAGGAGGGAACAATGCCTTACCGTATCGGGGTGTATAAAGCTCTCCGTGCTCCCAGAGTCGATCAGGCAGGACGTCTCGTATCCGTTGATGAAGACAGTCGTCGTTGCTGTTGAGAATGTTCGAGGTCGAGTTTGGTCCAGAGTCACCAAGGCCAGATGCAGTAGTTGTGGATTTTGTTCAGGCAGTGCGTGGTTGGCCGAGATGGGGTCCTGGGGCCCCATCCAAGATGGCGTTTCCCATTGGTCGCACATGGTGGCCGGGGTGCACAAAATGGCGGCGCCCATCCTTCCAGTGTGATGTCCGAGGGACAAGATGGCGGCACCCGGGGTCTGCAAGTGGCCCTTGGATATGGGGGTGGCGGCGACCGCTGGCCGCACGGGGCCCGTGGAGAAGTTCGCTGTGGTGGTCCGGAGTCGCCGCTGGGGACCGCGGCCACCGCTTGTGCCTGGCAGACCCCCACGAAATGGCCCTTTTTGCCGCATCCCTTGCAGGTGGATGTGCGGGCCGTGCAGCGCTGGCGGGGGTGCTTTTCCTGCCCACAAAAGAAATAGCGGGGCCTATCGGGGTTGGCAGGCCGCCTTACAGCGCAGGCCTGCGGGGAAACGGGGAAGGTCTCTGGGTCGGCTGCTGCGGGATTCCACGCTGCCCAGGGTGTCGCCACGCGGTCGGGCACATAGGCTCGTGCGTTCCTGGAGGCCACGTCCATGGACCCTGCAAGGGCCCGTGCCTCCCTAAGTCCCAGGGTGTCTTTTTTGAAAAGACGCTGGCGGATTAGTGAAGAACTCATGCCTGCTACAAAGGCGTCCCGGACTAGGAGTTCCGTGTGCTCGCTCACCGAAACTTGCGGGCAGCCACAGCTTCTGCCCAGCACCAGTAGCGCGCGGTAGAATTCCTCCAATGATTCCCCGGGGGTTTGTTCTTGTTGCAAGCAGGTGATGAGCGTAGACCTGGTTTACTGGGCGAATATAGTGTCCTTTTAAAAGTTCGATTGCTGCATCAAAGTCTTCCGCCTCCTCGATGAGGGTGTAGATCTCTGGGCTTACCCTTGAGTGCAGGACGTTCAGTTTCTGCTCCCCCGAGGGTCTGCCTTCAGCCGTCTCCAGGTAGCCTTTAAAACACGCCAGCCAGTGCTTAAAGATCGCCGCTGAGTTCGTCGCATGGGGACTGAGTTGCAGACACTCTGGCTTGATTCGGAGGTCCATCCTTTCTACTTAAATCTAGCTTATTAAATTGATGCACGATCAATAACCACTAAAACAAGGTTGTAGTACAACTGAAGGCTTTAATAAGCTAGAAGTATTCCCCAACAGCTCAGGTACAGAATGAGGGCTGCTGGGATGGCACACGTTCTTATACCCCGCCTATCGGGGCAGAGCTACCATACTCTACAGCCAATGGTAAAACCCCTAGGTTTAACCAATGGTACTTCAGCCTCTCAGGTACCGTAATACCTGATAATACCACAGTGGGAAAGTCCCATGTGGGAAGTGCAACCTGGAATTGGATACAAAAAGTAAGCAGAAAAGATCAAAGTTAAGCAACTGATTCCTTTTTTTGTGTTATTGGGTGAAGGATAATTATTGGTCAGGATACCAGGAGAGCTCTCAGTCCTTTAAGCAGCACAGTTGCAGTAGTATCGACTGTGTCACTTGAAGAAGGTGTGGCTCACCGGCTGTTCCTTATTGAAAAAGAAACTTGGATGTAGTTATCAACACCAATCTGGGCATCATATTAAGATCATCTTTGGGGCCGGTTTAGCTCACTTGGCTAGCCAGCTGGATTGTGATGCAGAGCAAGGCCAGCAGCGCGGGTTCAATTCGGGGGAACTGGCTGAGGTTATTGGTGAAGGCCCAGCCTTCTCAAGGTTTCCCCTCGCCTGAGGTGCGGTGATCTTCAGATTAAATCACCACCAATCAGATCTACCCCTCAAAGGGGAAAGCAGCCTATGGTCATCTGGGACTATGATGATTTTACCATACCATTATAATTGTGTATTGGTGATACTTTATTCTGTAACTCTGCACCCATTATAACTGTAGTATTGACGTTGTAGTCTGTAATAGTGTACATGTGGTATTTAGCAGTAGGAGGAGAATTGCAATTACAAATCACATTAAATAAAGTCTAGATCTGAAACAAAAAATAAACCATGTCATCTTGAATTTCTCTTGACTTTTAAAATCACTTGGAGGAAGCTTGAAACAAAGAAAGGCCTCCCATAGCACCCAGCTCCCTCCTACAGACCCACATAGTCGCGCATCACAAACTACCCATGCAATCAGTTACGGAAACATACAGAGCAATTGAGCTGCTCGAATGAGGGCTCCCAATTTCAGTTTGAATCGTGAGTTAGGGACATGTGATGGCTGCAGAAAACAGTGAACATGGGAAAATCTTAAATGACAGCATGTTTAGTGAGGCACTCCAAACTGGCAGTCCCAAGTTGTTCAGATAATAAGGCACTGAACCACACAGCTCACTCTGGGTTTCAAGTCTGATATTTTGAGTTAGCTAATCTGTGTGAGGGCAGTGGTAGGATTGTACAAATTTCCACAGTAGACCTGAGTACAAATGGGAAAAGACAGGGGGCTGGATTCCCCACTGTTGGGGTCCTTCGTTGCACCGGCAGCCCGGGGATTTCCTGACGGCATGGGGCTGCCCACAATGGGGAAACCCCATTGGCCGGCTGGCGAGATGGAGAATCCCGAGGGCGCGCCGTACCAGAAATCTGATTTGGCGGGACGGAGAATCCCGCCCAGGATTCATGCTCCTGATGGTTATTCAGCGGCGACTCCCTGGACAATCCACAGGATTGATTACCGAGTCAGGCCCTGTAATGCCTCAATGGTAAAACAGTCTGACAATGTGTACAGTCTGGGCATGCACATAAGCAAATGGTATTTTACTGAGGCACGGGAGGAAAGACATCACCCATGGAACTGTACCCAGCAAGAGTTTGCATCTTTGGCATAGGAAGGGTGAAATTTTTTTAGTGCAGCAAAGAATCCCACCCACAATGTTGGAGCATGCATTCTCAGCCATATTCCCAACATGCTTAATGAAAATCATTAGCTGAATGCAGACCACAAACTTCTTGATGGAATGAGGAAAATCCAGTGGGAAGGTTAGTCTGCAAGATCATGAATGATATTAAGATAAATAATAATAGATTGCTTTCACTGGATGAGAAATTTTCAAAACAGAACATAAATTTCAGATAATCACAAAGTGCAGGGCAGCGTAATTAAACCAAGTGGTTCATGGGGAAAGAATACCAAGGCAGACTTGAGAGGACAATGGCCTGTCTTTGTGCTGAAACATTCTACGGTGGATGCTTAGCGGCCATATTTCAATTGCAGTTAATATACCAGGAGTCAAGGGAGACAGGAAATCCAACTATGACAAACAAGCATGTGGAAAGAAAATATTGATATTTGCAGGTCTTCCCTTGCTTGTGTTTTGTTAGAAGGCCTTTTCTTTTTTTTTATATAAATATATTTTATTCAAGATTTTTGGCCAAACATAACAGTACGTAGTGTTTCTTTTACACAACAATAAAGCAATATAAATAACAGTGGCCAGTTTTAAACAATTAAATAAATAATATATAAACAAAAACAAGAACAAAACTGAATGGCAACTGCCTTGTCCAAAATAAATACTCTCCAAAAATACAATCCAACAATCCAATATACAATTACCTATAACAACTACCTATACATATACAATAACATCTCTGAGAGTCCGTCCGATTCCTCCCCCTTCTCCCCCCCCCCCCCCCCCCCCTGGGTTGCTGCTGTTGTCTACTTCTTTTCCATTCCCTCTATCTTTCTGTGAGGTAATCGACGAACGGTTGCCACCGCCTGGTGAACCCCTGAGCCGAACCCCTTAACACGAACTTAATCCGTTCTAACTTTATAAACCCTGCCATGTCGCTTATCCAGGTCTCCACACCCGGGGGTTTGGCTTCCTTCCACATTAACAATATCCTGCGCCGGGCTACTAGGGACGCAAAGGCCAACACATCAGCCTCTCTCGCCTCCTGCACTCCCGGCTCTTCTGCAACCCCAAATATAGCCAACCCCCAGCTTGGTTCGACCCGGACCCCCACCACCTTCGAAAGCGCCTTTGCCACCCCCACCCAGAACCCCTGTAGTGCCGGGCATGACCAGAACATGTGGGTGTGATTCGCTGGGCCTCTCGAGCATCTCGCACACCTATCCTCTTCCCAAAAAAATTTACTGAGCCGTGCCCCAGTCATATGCGCCCTGTCTAACACCTTAAATTGTATCAGGCTTAGCCTGGCACACGAGGACGATGAGTTTACCCTACGTAGGGCATCAGCCCACAGCCCCTCCTCAATCTCCTCCCCCAGCTCCCCTTCCCACTTCCCTTTCAGCTCATCCACCATGATCTCCCCCTCGTCCCTCATTTCCCTGTATATGTCCGACACCTTACCATCCCCCATCCATGTCTCTGAGATCACTCTATCCTGCACCTCCTGCATCGGGAGCTGTGGGAATTCCCTCACCTGTTGCCTCGCGAAAGCCCTCAATTGCATGTACCGAAATGCATTCCCTTGGGGCAACCCATATTTTTCCGTCAGCGCTCCCAGACTCGCAAACGTCCCATCTACAAACAGATCTCTCAGTTGTACTACCCCAGCTCTTTGCCATGCTCCAAATCCCCCATCCATTCTCCCCGGAACGAACCTATGATTGTTTCTTATTGGGGACCGCACCGAAGCTCCCGTCTTTCCCCTATGCCGTCTCCACTGCCCCCAAATTTTCAATGTAGCCACCACCACCGGGCTTGTGGTGTATTTCTTTGGTGAGAACGGCAACGGTGCCGTCACCATTGCTTGTAGGCTAGTCCCCCTGCAGGACGCCCTCTCCAATCTCTTCCACGCCGCTCCCTCCTCTTCTCCCATTCACTTACACACCATTGAAACATTGGCGGCCCAGTAGTACTCACTTAGGCTCGGTAGTGCCAGCCCCGCCCCTGTCCCTACTACGCTGCACGAATCCCCTCCTCACTCTCGATTCTTTTGAAAAAAGCCTTCGTGATCACCACCGGGAGGCACTGAAACACAAAAAGGAATCTCGGGAGGACCACCATTTTAACCGCCTGCACCCTACCTGCCAATGACAGGGACACCGTGTCCCATCTCTTAAAGTCCTCCTCCATCTGTTCCACCAACCGCGTTAAATTAAGCCTATGTAATGTACCCCAATTCTTGGCAATCTGGATCCCCAAGTACCAGAAGTCCCTTGTTACCTTCTCTCTGCTCTGCCCCCCTGGATGCACCACAAATAGCTCACTTTTCCCCATGTTCAGTTTATACCCTGAAAAATCCCCAAACTCCCCAAGTATCCGCATTATCTCTGGCATCCACTCCGCCGGGTCCGCCACATATAGCAACAAATCATCCGCATACAGAGATACCCGGTGTTCTTCTCCCCTCTTAAGTACTCCCCTCCACTTCCTGGAACCCCTCAGTGCCATGGCCAGGGGTTCAATCGCCAATGCAAACAATAACGGGGACAGAGGGCATCCCTGCCTCGTCCCTCTATGGAGCCGAAAATAGTCAGACCCCCGTCCATTCGTGACCACGCTGGCAATCGGGGCCCTATACAGCAACTGTACCCACCTGATATACCCGACCCCAAAGCCAAATCTCCTCAGCACCTCTCTCAAATAATCCCACTCCACTCTATCAAATGCTTTCTCGGCATCCATCGCCACCACTATCTCCGCTTCCCCCTCTGGTGGGGGCATCATCACTACCCCTAGCAGCCTCCGTATATTCGTATTCAGCTGTCTCCCCTTCACAAACCCAGTTTGGTCCTCATGGACCACCCCCGGGACACAATCCTCTATCCTCATTGCCATTACCTTGGCCAGGATCTTAGCATCCACATTCAGGAGGGAAATGGGCCTGTATGACCCGCATTGCAGCGGGTCTTTTTCCTTCTTTAGGAGGAGCGATATCGTTGCCTCTGACATAGTCGGGGGCAGCTGCCCCCTTTCCCTCGCCTCATTAAAGGTTCTCATCAGTAGCGGGGCCAGCAAGTCCAAATATTTCTTATAGAATTCAACTGGGAATCCGTCTGGTCCCCGTGCCTTCCCCGCCTGCATGCTTCCAATCCCTTTCACTACTTCCTCCGTCTCAATCTGTGCTCCCAGCCCCACTCTCTCCTGTTCCTCCACCTTAGGAAATTCCAGCTGATCCAGAAAGCGCGTCATTCTCTCCTTCCCATCCGGGGGCTGCGCTTCATATAATCTTTCATAAAATGCCTTGAACACTCCATTCACTCTCTCCGCTCCCCGCTCCATCTCTCCCTCCTCATCTCTCACCCCCATCTCTCTCGCTGCTCCCCTTTTCCTCAGTTGGTGGGCCAACAACCTACTCGCCTTCTCCCCATATTCGTACTGTACACCCTGTGCCTTCCTCCATTGTGCCTCTGCCTTACCCGTAGTCAACAAGTCAAATTCTACATGTAGCCTTTGCCTTTCCCTGTATAGTCCCTCCTCCGGTGCCTCCGCGTATTGTCTGTCCACCCTCAGCAGTTCTTTCAACAACCGCTCCCTTTCCCTACCCTCCTGCTTTCCTTTATGTGCCCTAATAGATATCAGATCCCCTCTAACCACTGCCTTCAGTACCTCCCAGACCACTCCCACCTGTACCTCCCCATTATCATTAATTTCCAAGTACCTTTCAATACACCCCCTCACCCTTAAACACACCCCCTCATCTGCCAATAATCCCATGTCCATTCTCCAGGGTGGAAGCTGTTGTTTTTCTTCCCCTATCTCCAGGTCCACCCAGTGTGGAGCATGATCCGAGATGGCTATAGCCGTATACTCCGTCCCCGTCACCTTTGGGATCAGTGCCCTTCCCAAAACAAAAAAATCTATTCGTGAAAATACTTTATGTACATAGGAGAAAAATGAGAACTCCTGACTCCTAGGTCTACTAAATCTCCAGGGATCTACTCCTCCCATCTGCACCATAAAATCCTTAAGCACCCTAGCTGCAGCCGGCCTCCTTCCGGTCCTGGACCTCGATCTGTCCAGCCCTGGGTCCAGCACCGTATTAAAGTCTCCACCCATTACCAACTTCCCCACTTCTAGGTCCGGGATTCGTCCTAACATACGCCTCATAAAATTGGCATCATCCCAGTTCAGGGCATACACGTTCACTAATACCACCGCCTCCCCTTGCAGTTTGCCACTCACCATCACGTATCTGCCCCCACTATCCGCCACTATAGTCTTTGCCTCAAACATTACCCGCTTCCCCACTAGTATGGCAACCCCCGTTTTTTGCATCTAGCCCCGAATGAAACACCTGCCCCACCCATCCTTTGCGAAGTCTAACCTGGTCTGTCAGCTCCAGATGCGTCTCCTGAAGCATAACCACATCTGCCTTAAGTTTCTTTAGGTGTGCGAGTACCCGTGCCCTCTTAATCGGCCCGTTCAGCCCTCTCACATTCCACGTGATCAACCGGGTTGGGGGGTTCTTAACACGCCCCCCCTTGACAACTAGCCATTTCCTTTTTCAATCCAGCTCCTCACCCGGTTCCCACGTAGCTGTATACCCCCCCAGGTGGCGCCCCCCCGCCCTGACCCCCCCTCCCATACCAGCTCCCCCTTCTCCCCAGCAGCAGCAACCCAGTTAACACCCCCCCCTAGATCCCAAGCTAGCATAATTGCACCCCCCATGTTGCACCCAGAAGTCAGCAAACTCTGGCCGACCTCGGCTTCCCCCCGTGACCTCGGCTCACACTGTGCGAGGCCCCCTCCTTCCTGCTTCCCTGTTCCCGCCATGATTACCATAGCGCGGGAACAAAGCCCGCGCTTCCCCTTTTGGCCCCGCCCCCAATGGCCGGCGCCCACAGCTCCTCATCCTCCCTCATGACATGGGGAAGAGAGAGAAGTTACAGGGTCGCAGGTTTAACAATCTGGGAAGTCCTCTCTTCCCCCTTTTCCCCCCTTCATCCCACAAATTCACCCCCCCACTTTTGTCCCAAACGTTCTTTTTCTGGCCCGCTCACTCCAGCTTCTCCTCGACAATAAATGTCCACGCCTCGTCTGCCGTTTCGAAATAGTGGTGTTTCCCTAGATGTGTGACCACAGTCTTGCCGGTTGCAACATTCCGAATTTGACCTTCCTTTTATGCAACACCGCCTTGGCCCGATTAAAGCTTGCCCTCCATCTCGCCACCTCCGCACTCCAATCTTGATACACGCGGATCACCGCATTCTCCCCCCTACTGTTCCGAGTTTTCTTGGCCCATCTGAGGACCATCTCTCTGTCCTACTATCGGAGAAATCTCACAACTATTGCTCGAGGAATTTCTCCAGCCCTCGGTCTTCGTGCCATAACACGATAGGCTCCCTCCACCTCCAGCGGACCCGTCGGGGCCTCCAATCTCATTAATGAATGCAGCATCGTGCTCACATATGCCCCGACGTCCGCCCCTTCTGCACCTTCGGGAAGACCAAGAATCCTTAAGTTCTTCCTCCTCGCATTGTTCTCCAGCACCTCCAGCCTTTCCACACATCTTTTATGTTGTGCCTCGTGGATCTCTCTTTTCACCACCAGGCCCTGTATGTCGTCCTCATTCTCAGCAGCCTTTGCCTTCACGACCCGAAGCTCCTGTTCCTGGGTCTTTTGCTCCTCCTTTAGCCCCTCAATCGCTTGTAACATCGGGGCCAACAGCTCCTTCTTCATCTCCTTTTTGAGTTCATCTACGCAACGCCGCAGGAACTCTTGTTGGTCAGGGCCCCTTATAAAACTGCCTCCTTCCGACGCCATCTTGCTTTGTGCCTGCCTTCCTGGCCGCTGCTCTTGAGGATCCACCGCAATCCGACTACTTTCCTCTCTTTTTTCCATCCGTGTCCAGGGGGGATTCCCTTCTGGATTACCGCACAGTGTTATTTGCCGTTAAAATTGCCGATGGAGCTCCTATCAAGAGCCCAAAAGTTCGTTCCACCGGGAGCTGCCGAAACGTGCGACTTAGCTGGTCATCGCCGCACCCGGAAGTCCCCTTGTTACCTTCCTCAACGGTTAATCCTCTATCTCTCTGCTCTGCTCCCCTGGATGCACCACAAACAACTCACTTTTCCCCATGTTCAGTTTGTACCCTGAAAAATCCCCAAACTCCCCAAGTATCCACATTATCTCTGGCATCCCCTCTGCTGGGTCCGCCACATATAGCAACAAATCATCCGCATACAGAGATACCCGGTGTTCTTCTCCCCCCCTGAGTACTCCCCTCCACTTCCTGGAACCCCTCAATGCTATGGCCAGGGGTTCAATCGCCAGTGCAAACAATAACGGGGACAGAGGACATCCCTGCCTCGTCCCTCTATGGAGCCGAAAATAGTCAGACCCCCGTCCATTCGTGACCACGTTCGCCATCGGGGCCCTATACAGCAACTGTACCCACCTGATTTCCCATCCCCAAAACCAAATCTCCTCAGCACCTCCCACAAATAATCCCACTCCACTCTATCAAATGCTTTCTCGGCATCCATCGCCACCACTATCTCCGCTTCCCCCTCTGGTGGGGGCATCATCATTACCCCTAGTAGCCTCCGTATATTTGTATTCTGCTGTCGATTCTTCACAAACCCAGTTTGGTCCTCATGAACCACCCCGGGGACACAATCCTCTATCCTCATTGCCATTACCTTGGCCAGAATCTTAGCGTCCACATTCAGGAGGGAAATGGGCCTGTAGGACCCGCATTGCAGCGGGTCTTTTTCCTTCTTTAGGAGGAGCGATATCGTTGCCTCTGACATAGTCGGGGGCAGCTGCCCCCTTTCCCTCGCCTCATTAAAGGTTCTCATCAGTAGCGGGACCAGCAAGTCCATATATTTCCTATAGAATTCAACTGGGAATCCGTCTGGTCCCGGGGCCTTCCCCGCCTGCATACTCCCAATCCCTTTCACCACTTCCTCCGTCTCAATCTGTGCTCCCAGTCCCACCCTCTCCTGCTCCTCCGCCTTGGGAAATTCCAGCTGATCCAGAAAGCACATCATTCTCTCCTTCCCGTCCGGGGGCTGAGCTTCATATAATCTTTCGTAAAATGCCTTGAACACTCCATTCACTCTCTCCGCTCCCCGCTCCATCTCTCCCTCCTCATCTCTCACCCCCCCTATCTCCCTCGCGGCTCCGCTTTTCCTCAGTTGGTGGGCCAGCAACCTGCTCGGCTTCTCCCCCCCGTATTCGTACTGTACACCCTGTGCCTTCCTCCATTGTGCCTCTGCATTACCCGTAGTCAACAAGTCAAATTCTACATGTAGCCTTTGCCTTTCCCTGTACAGTCCCTCCTCCGGTGCGTCCGCATATTGTCCGCCCTCAGAAGTTCTTTCAACAACTGCTCCCTTTCCCTACCCTCCTGCTTTCCTTTAGGTGCCCTAATAGATATCAGCTCCCCTCTAACCACTGCCTTCAGCGCCTCCCAGACCACTCCCACCTGTACCTCCCCATTATCATTGAGTTCCAAGTACCTTTCAATACACCCCCTCACCCTTAAGCACACCCCCTCATCTGCCAATAATCCCATGTTCATTCTCCAGGGTGGACGCTGTTGTTTTTCTTCCCCTATCTCCAGGTCCACCCAATGTGGAGCATGATCCGAAATGGCTATAGCCGTGTACCCCGTCCCCGTCACCTTTGGGATCAGTGCCCTTCCCAGAACAAAAAAGTCTATCCGTGAATAAACTTTGTGGACATAGGAGAAAAACGAAAACTCCTTACTCCTAGGTCTACTAAATCTCCAGGGGTCTACTCCTCCCATCTGCTCCATAAAGTCCTTAAGCAGCCTAGCTGCAGCCGGCCTCCTTCCGGTCCTGGACCTCAATCTGTCCAGCCATGGGTCCAGCACCATATTAAAATCTCCACCCATTATCAACTTCCCCACTTCTAGGTCCGGGATTCGTCCTAACATACGCCTCATAAAGTTGGCATCATCCCAGTTCGGGGCATACACGTTCACTAATACCACCGCCTCCCCTTGCAATTTGCCACTCACCATCACGTATCTGCCCCCACTATCCGCCACTATAGTCTTTGCCTCAAACATTACCCGCTTCCCCACTAGTATGGCCACCCCCCTGTTTTTTGCGTCCAGCCCCGAATGAAACACCTGCCCCACCCATCCTTTGCGTAGTCTGACCTGGTCTATCAGCTTCAGATGCGTCTCCAGAAGCATAACCACATCTGCCTTAAGTTTCTTTAGGTGTGCGAGTACCCGTGCCCTCTTAATCGGCCCATTCAGCCCTCTCACGTTCCACGTGATCAACCGGGTTGGGGGACTCTTTACACCCCCCTTGACGACTAGCCATCTCCTTTTCCAGTCCAGCGCCTCACCCGGTTCCCACGTAGTCGTATCTCCCCCAAGCGGCGCCCCCCCCGCGCCCCCCCATACCAGCTCCCCCTTCTCCCCAGCAGCAGCAACCCAGTTAACCCCCCCCCCCCCCGCTAGATCCCAAACTAGCGTAATTGCACCCCCCATGTTGCTCCCAGAAGTCAGCAAACTCTGGCCGACCTCGGCTTCCCCCCGTGACCTCGGCTCACACTGTGCAAGGCCCCCTCCTTCCTGCTTCCCTGTTCCCGCCGTGATTACCATAGCGCGGGAACAAAGCCCGCGCTTCCCTTTTGGCCCCGCCCCCAATGGCCGGCGCCCTCAGCTCCTCATCCTCCCTCCCCCACGACATGGGAAAGAGAGAAAAGTTACAGGGTCGCAGGATTAACAACTTGGGAAGTCATCTCTTCCCTCTTTTCCCCCCCTTCATCCCACATATTCACCCCCCCACTTTGTCCCAAACGTTCTTTTTATGGCCCGCTCACTCCAGTTTCTCCTCGACAATAAATGTCCACGCCTCATCTGCCGTTTCGAAGTAGTGGTGTTTCCCTTGATGTGTGACCCACAGTCTTGCCGGTTGCAGCATTCCAAATTTAATCTTCCGTTTGTGCAGCACCGCCTTGGCCCGATTAAAGCTTGCCCTCCTTCTCGCCACCTCCGCACTCCAATCTTGATATACGCGGATCACCGCGTTCTCCCACCTACTGCTGCGAGTTTTCTTTGCCCATCTGAGGACCATCTCTCTGTCCTTATATCGGAGAAATCTCACCGCTATGGCTCGAGGAATTTCTCCAGCCCTCGGTCTTCGCGCCATAACTCGATAGGCTCCCTCCACCTCCAGCGGACCCGTCGGGGCCTCCGATCCCATTAACGAGTGCAGCACCGTGCTCACATATGCCCCGACGTCCGCCCCTTCTACACCTTCGGGAAGACCAAGAATCCTTAAATTCTTCCCCCTCGCATTATTCTCCAGCACCTCCAGCCTTTCCACACATCTTTTGTGTTGTGCCTCGTGCATCTCTGTTTTCACCACCAGGCCCTGTATGTCGTCCTCATTCTCAGCAGCCTTTGCCTTCACGACCCGAAGCTCCTGTTCCTGGGTCTTTTGCTCCTCCTTTAGCCCCTCAATCGCTTGTAATATCGGGGCCAACAGCTCCTTCTTCATCTCCTTTTTGAGTTCTTCCACGCAACGCCGCAGGAACTCTTGTTGGTCAGGGCCCCATATTAAACTGCCTCCTTCCGACGCCATCTTGCTTTGCGCCTGCCTTCCTGGCTGCTGCTCTAGAGGATCCACCGCAATCCGGCCACCTTCCTCTCTTTTTTCCATCCGTGTCCAGGGGGGATTCCCTTCTGGATTACAGCACAGTGTTTTTTGCCGTTAAAATTGCCGTTGGGGCTCCTATCAAGAGCCCAAAAGTCCGTTCCACCGGGAGCTGCCGAAACGTGCGACCTAGCTGGTCATCGCCGCACCCGGAAGCCGTTAGAAGGCCTTCTCATACACACACTCCTGTCAATTGCAGTGTATGAACAAAATTAGTGAAATGCAGCAGTTATCAGTCTCGCAAACAAAGCTGAGCGACCTGGTAGCGATCCGAACGTATCGTGCACTGAAACAAACCCCATTTTCACCCAGGCAGGTGCATACTTCCTCTGGTATCTCGTCTGGTCTGACTGCTTTGCCATTTGTAATTCCTTTCAGCGCTGTTTTGATTTCTTCCAGGTTAATGCTAGTTGTCATTCCTTGATTTGAAGCTACAGCCCATCAATTCTGCACCATCTGAAGGAGCACCCTACCCAGACCCACTCGATCCCCGTAGCCCGACCTAACCTACACATCTTTGGGCATTAAGGGGTAATTTAGCATGGCCAATCCGCCTAACCAATCTGTCTTTGTTCTTGGGTTTTCTTCATTCATAAGCCAGTTAAAGAATTATCAAAGGATTGACCCAGCTCTTACAGCTGCCATTCTGAAGATATCTTTATGTTTCTTTTTGGTGTGCAGACTGTAATACATTTCTTTCATGGACATGAATCTTTCTCTAGCAATCAATTTCTTTGCATTACTTTTTGCAATGTTCTTCATCATTAAGGAGTCCTCACTGTTTCCACTTCTTTAACAGTTCCTTCTTTTCTCTTAAATCACTTTGTGTTTTCACTTCACCACCAAGTTTCTTTTCCAATCTTTCTCCTCCCTGATGATCTTTCGTACAATTCTTCACCAGTTTTCCTAATTAAGTCTGCCAACAAGTTCCACCAGACTCCCAGTGTCTGTCATGACTTCTTCTATTTCTCTTAGCTGTCTCTCCATCTGCTCCCTGAAGTCCCCCTTCATTTGCAAGTCTTTGAGCTTCCAGCATTTGATGCTTTGTCGACCTCTCATCTGTTGCCATTTTGTTTTCTTCAGCAATGTCATTAGCATTCTGTGTTGGGTGGTCACTGCCTCAGTTGGGAAGACTTTCTTTGCATGTTGTTTTCTAACCAGGAT
The DNA here is from genome assembly GCF_047496885.1 of Scyliorhinus torazame. Classification (NCBI taxonomy): domain Eukaryota; kingdom Metazoa; phylum Chordata; class Chondrichthyes; order Carcharhiniformes; family Scyliorhinidae; genus Scyliorhinus; species Scyliorhinus torazame. The sequence goes on from NC_092734.1 coordinate 31,920,787, forward strand.
GTAGTTGCATTTCTCTACCACCACTGTTGCAAATTATTAGGCGGTTTCTGCAGTTTTGGTACCAGGTGTTTAGTTCTACCGGTTGGTATGACACAGCAAACTCCAGGATCTTGGCTTCTTCTTCATTTGCTTCTCCAAAACCCTGTCCAATAAGGATCCCATCCTGCTCTCCCCCTCCCCACGCGTCCATTTAGGATGCCTACCACCACGATCCTGTCACAGCTTGGTGTTTGAATTGTGTTGTCCACTTGTTCCCAGAATGCTTCTTCCTCTTTCGTCCTCACCTGTACTGTGGTGCAGAACAACTAACTGTTTGTCCCCAATTTCTAGATTTACTTTGATGATTCTGTCACTGATTCTGTCCACTGACAGGACCTCGTCCTTCATTTCCTTGCTTAGTACTATTCCAGCACCATTTCGTCTCCCATCCCGTCCGTGGTGGGAAAGCTTTATCCATGATCAACTTCTCTTGTTTTACTGCCTTTCCACTATGTTCTCTGGAGACCTATGATTTTTAAGCCTTTTCTCAGTATCCGGTTAGTTCTTCACTGGTTCTCTCTGTCAGTCTACTGACATTTCGGCTTGCTATTGAGTTTCATCTCTCCTCTGGGCTTTCTTCTTTAACCACCTTTGTCCATTGGATGGTAACTCTTACTCATTCCTCACACTGCGTAGACATGGACCCTGCACGTATCATGGGTGCTTAAATGGGTGCCATTTCTATTCATAGCAACCATTTGTTGGATTTGGTGGGTGGTTTTACAGCTAGATGCCCTTCCTGCCACTAACCCTCCCTATTTGTCCAGGCTTGGGATAGGCACCAGTACACACTAGCTGGGTTTAGAGGTGTTTGTGTCAAAATACTGATACTCACCCTGCTAGGAAACTCACCTAAATCAATCGTTCCCATGATTTCATTCCCATTAAGACAGTAATCCCAGATGCAAGGTGAGGACACTCCTGTGCTGGCTAAAATAGCATGAATTGAGTTTCTGCAGTGCTACTAGAGACGGTGCTGTGGAACTAGCAACTTCTGATGGGGAATGCTGTGCCTCCAGCCACTTTCCGTGACATGTCATCTTGAAAAGGGTGCTCACTCGAATGTCTGTGTGCGCAATGGAAAAACTGGTCTAGCTCTATTCTGATGTGACACCCATCTGCTAAATTTAGACTACTCGGGCCCATTGAGCAAAGTGAAACATCACTCCACAAAGATCACTCCTTCAATTCTAGATGGACACTGCACCATCACTATTTATATAAATCGCAGCTGATGTGCTTTTGACTCAGTTTTCCTTAGGCTGAGTTTATGGAAGTAGTGTGCTGAGTATTTGGCAGTTGGTGCTTACAGTCAGGCAGGGAAGAAGAATAACTATTCCAAGTATGGGGGCTGTTTTTACATGTTTGTTGTTCTGCAATATGACCAGAACATGGAGCAACGGATGCAGAGAGAGGAAGCTCCATAAAGAGAGAGAGGAGGAGGGTTGTCACCAAGGTTTTCAGAGAGCTGTTCGATCTTCACCTGACCCAGCAGCAAGCCTGAGGTGACTCTAGTTCAACAAGGAGGTGGTTACGGAGCAGTGCCACCTCCTGCAACCTGACCAGAATGGGGCTAGTGTTGCCAGTCGCTCTACAGATAACCATCACCATCAGTTTTACATCTCAGGATCATACAGGGGGAGCAATGGAGGACAGTCCAGATCAGGTCTTGAAGTTTGTTGTGGTCTGCCACATTCTCCAAAACCTAGTCATTATGAGGGCACAGCTATTACCTCCAGGAATCCAGTGGCCATCTCTAGAGCAGATAGGAGGTGTTGTAGCAGGGACAGAAGATAGGGAAGAGGCATCTTGGATCCCTTAGTAACTGGATAGGTTGTTGGAGAGCAGATTATGAGGCTCTGGTTCCACTGAAACAATTTTACTTGATCAATATAAACCTACCTTTTCAAGTGGCTGCGTAGCCATCTGGACATCCCATCACAGGGTCCCTTCAGCCATAATCCAATGATAAAAGCCACCAACAAAAGTTTTACATCACATCTTTATCTAAGCATACATCCAATTGTACAAAAAAAGCGCTACACCCTTATATGTTCTCTTCGTGCCTATCTTGAAGGTGCCCATGCCGCGCTATCCCAGTGGCTGCAGTACGGCTGTTTGAAGGCTGCTCTGTTTCACTGGATGGTCTTGCCACTGAGAGCTCTAGGCCTTGTCGACCCGACTTTGGACAGCAACACCTTGGCATGGGTGGCAACAGTTTGGGCTGGCTGACAGGCAGTGTTGGGAGCACGATTATGGTCATCCTGAAAAAGGACAGTAGGTTTTCCCTACACAGTGCCATTACGACTCCCATGGGTTGGCACCACGGCACTGTAGAAATCTGTTGAGAGCCTGCATGCCCTTCTTTTTTAATTTTTTTTTTTGAATTAAGGGGTAATTTAGTGTGGCCAATCCACTTACCCTGCACATCTTTGGGTTGTGGGGATGAGACCCACAAAGACATGGGGAGAAATGTGCAAATTCCAAAGGGGCAGTGACCCGGGGCTGGGATCAAACCCGGGTCCTCAGTACCGTGAGGCAGCAGTGCTACCCACTGTGCCACCGCGCCGCCCTTGCATGCTGTTTTGAGTACTGAGATTTGAAGGGATGATGTCAGATTCAGGATCAAGCTTGGGACCTTTCTCAATTCTGTGGTTCAGTAGCATTTACTCTCTGAATTATTAGGATCCACTCCCCTCCATCACTGGCATATTGTGACTGCATTGTGCTCTATCCAGTCTGCAGTGGAGCAAGCCGCCAAAGTTTCTTCAGCAACATCTCAAAGTCTTTGACCTCCACAACTGACAAGGACAATAGTAGGGGTTGTCTTGGGAAATCATCACCTTTAAGTGCCCCTTCCAGTCACGCACCATCCCAACTTGCACTGTAGGAGTACCTTCACTATATGGACTGTAGCATTTCAAGGCAGCTGTCCTTCTGAACAGTAATTAGGGATAAAAAATATATGCTGGCTTCGTCAGAGATGGTCACGTCCTGAGAATCAATAATAATAAAAGAGAAGGATAGAGTTAATACCTGTGAGAAAGTTTAATATTATCCCTCAGCACCCAGTGGGGAGCAATCCCTGAAAAGACCATGGATTGACTCTTAGCTGCCTCTGAAATGGCCAAGCAAGCCACTCAGTACAAGGGCAATTAGGGATTGGCAATCATTGCGTTGCCAACCACGTCCACATTGCATGAAAAAAATAAAGGCAAAAAAATCCTAACTTATGATGCCACTGATGAGCACAGGTCAATGGACCAAATTGATTATTTGAGCTTTCCAAACCCGATGTATGATATTGGAAATAAATTGAGGGAAGAAATTGAGTTTGGATTAGAATTAGGTTGATGAACACTGCATCCATACTCTCCTCCTCACATCATAATTACTTCCACAGCAACCCCACCTGACACACACTTGGCCCCACACCAACCCCACAGGCCACCCAGGGAGCTTGGGATTGGTAAATTCACCTTTCAGTTTTTTAACAAGCTCATAGGTTAATGATCAGAGCGGAAATCCAACAAATAGAATTCCTGTTTCATGGCGATGCTGTTTTCATCCAGGTGGAACTGGCTCTGCAGTGTCACCACGTAACAGTCACTAGGGTCGGCAAACAACGAACAGCACAAATCCGCTATCGCCATCCCATATGTCACCTTATCAGATGGCCCTGCAACACACAAACCCAGCATTTTAGTGACTGCACTCGTAAACAGATACATCGAGGCACTTTCAGTTTTAATACTGATTCCATTGTGGGACATTAACAATGTAATGCAACTGCCCTGCTGACCAGACTGTAGAGCAACAGACAGGGGAAGGAAGTGGCAGAGTAGTAATGTCATTGGACTAGTAATCCAGAGGCCCAGGCTAATTAAGTGCCCTCTGAAATGGCCAAGCAGGCCATTCAAATTAGGGATGGGTAATAAATGCTGGCTCTGGCACCCATGAAAGAATAAAGGAAAAGAAATTTCAGTTACAATGCCACTGATGGGACATCCGGTGGTGACATATAGGAGGAGATCGCACGTAAGGTAGCTCCTGCTAGAGTCCTCGGATTTTGGCCCTTTTTACCCGGTTTCCGGGGATAATTTGTGTTGAGACCTGTTTGCTAAGAAGGAATATAGGGAAGAACTTGGAGAAAAGTGAGTGTTTTTCCGCCTGGCAAGGGAGCCAATCTGGGAGTATTGCCATTCTGCTTAATGAGCACTCATTTCAGGTATTTACGGGGCAAGTAGCTGGGGATGGGCCCAGTTTCATAAGTTGAACTTTACGAGCCTGGTGAGTGGTGTTAAGGCTGATTTACAGAGGTGGGATAGCCGCCCTCTGTCTTTGGCGGGCCGAATCCAATCGGTGAAGATGAATATTTTACTGCAGTTTCTGATCCTATTTCAGTGTTTGCCGTTCTGTCTACTGAAAATGTTCCTTGTGTGTGTGAAGAGATTGATTTCACCCATCTGGGCGGGAAAGGTAGCAAGGATTTAGAAAACAGTTCTCCAGAGATACTGGCAGTCAGGGGTTTGGCATTGCCAAAGTTGATATATTACTATTGGACTGCAAATGCGGAGAAGGTGTTGGGCTGGTGTGAGGATCAAGAGGCAGTTTGGGTACAGATGGAGTCAGGGTCGTGTAGGGGGTTGGGGCTGTGGGCATTGGTGACGGCCTCCTGTTCTCCCTAGGGAAGTATTCGGGTAAACCGAATTATTAATAATAATAATCTTTATTGTCACAAGTAGACTTACATTGACACTGCAATGAAGTTATGTGAAAATACCCTCTCCCTTAGGGGCTATATTTATGTGTGTTGTGAGGAAGTTGCAAAACAACCTTGGACAGACTTAGTGGCCGGGATTTTCCAGTCTTGCCCGGGAGGATAATGGGGTGGCAGGAATGAGAGATTTGATTCTGGAGGGGTGATTTGCGAGCTTGGACAAGTTGCCGGGATCTTCCGGTCTTGTTGAAAGTCAATGGACTTATGGCTGGCCTGTTGCATCCCCCACGGCAGGCCCCATGGTGGGGCAGGAATACCCCAGCCAGTGAGTGGGCAGGAACATGGCAGACGGAAAATGTGAAGTTATCCACTTTGGTAGGAGGAACAGATGTGCAGAATATTCTTTAATTGGTGAGAGATTAGAAAGTGTAGGTGTGTAAAAGTGTAGGTGTGTAAAAGTGTAGGTGTGTAAAAGGTTCTGGGTGTCTTCATCAATAGGTAACTGAAAGCTAATTTGCAGATGAAGCAATTAGGAAGGCTAATGGTAAGTTAGCCTTTACTGCAAGAAGATTTGAGCACAGGAGTGCTGAAGTCTTGCTTCAATTGCTAAGAACCTAGGTTAGATCACAATTTGAGTACCGTGTGCAGTTTTGGTCCCCTTACTGACATAGAAGAAATGCAACCAAGTTCATCAGACTTGGTCACGGGATGAAGGACTGTCCTACGAAGAGAGATTGGGAAAACTGAGCCCATGTTCATAGAATACCTACTGTGGGTCAATAGAGTATGAGGTTTTGTTACTTGTGTATTATTATTATTATTATTGTTAAAAAGTTAAAAATTTCTGTTTTGTTATTGTTATTGTTTCGTTTGTTTTGTAAGCGGGAAAAATGTTGCTCAGGGAAAAAAAATTTCAATAAAATATATTTTTAAAAAAAAAGAATACCTACTGTGCAGAAGGAGGCGGTACGGCCCATCGAGTCTGCACTGACACTCTGAAAGAGCATCCTACCCTGCCCTATCCCTGTAACCCCACCTACCCGTTAAACACTAAGGGGCAATTTAGTGTAACCAATCCACCTAACCTGCACATCTTTGGACTGTGGGAGGAAACCGGAGCACCCGGAGGAAACCCACGCAGACACGGGGAGAACGTGCAGACTCCGCACAATCAGTGACCCAGTGGGGAATCGAACCTGGCCGGTCGCTGTGAGGCAGCAGCGCTAACCACTGTGCCACCCCATTCTCTAGTGTTTCAAAGAATGAGAGGTGATCTAATTGAAATCCACAAAATACATAAAGAGGTAGACAGGGGAGATACAGGTAAGATGTTTACCCTGGTTGAGGAGTCTAGAATCAGGGGACACAATTTCAAAATAAGAGGGAAGCCAATTAGGACCGAGATGAGGAGAAATGTTTTTACTCAGAGGATTGTGAATCTTTGGAATTAAATACCCCAGAGGGTTGTGGAAGCTCAGTTATTGAGTGCGTTGGGAGCAGAGATTGACAGATTAAGAACTATCAATGACTGAAAGGGACAGTGTGAGAAAAGGCTCTGAAGTAGATGATCAACTACGATCGGATGGATGGCATGGTAGCACAGTGGTTAGCACTGTTGCTTCACAGCAGCAGGGATCCAGGTTCGATTCCCGGCCTGGGCCATTGTCTGTGCTGAGTCTGCACGTTCTCCCCATGTCTGTGTGGGTTTCCTCCGGTTACTCCGGTTTCCTCCCACAAGTCCCGAAAGACACACTTGTTAGATGAATTGGACATTCTGAATTCTGCCTCTGTGTACCCGAACAGGTGGTGGAATGTGGCGACTAGTGGCTTTTCACAGTAACTTCATTGCAGTGTTAATGTAAGCCTACTTGTGATACTAATAGAGATTATTATTGTATTGAATGGTAGACCGGGCTGAATGGCCTACTCCTGTTCCTCATTGCTCCAGCCTCGGTCGCCATGCGTTCAATTGCTTAGGCCCCAAAGCGCTGGGCAAAACCTCACTTTCCTTTTTAAGCATGCTCCATAGAACTTGCTTCTTTGACCAAGGTCACCCATTCTAATATCACCTTATGCGGATCAGTGTCACGTTTTAAAAAATGTTCCTGTGATGTACTTTGGCATAATATAAATACAAGTTGTTGTTTTTAACTTGCACTGGGTCCTGTCACCATTGATCTCTGTTCGCCGACCTGCATTGGCTCCTGGCTAAGGAATGCCTCAATTTTAAAATTTGCATCGTTTTTGAATTTGAATTCCTCCATGGCCTCACGTCTTCCCAGCTCTGAAACATCTGCCAGATCTGTAACCCTCCTCGATATTTGCCCTTGTCCACTTCTGGCCTCTTGAGCATCCCTGATTTTAATTGCTCCAGCACTGGTGGTCATGCCGACATCTACCAAAGCGTTAAGCTCTGAAATTACCTTTGTAAACATTCCTGCTTCTCTACCTTGTGTTCCTTCTGCAATCTGATTATCCTCATAATATGTTTACTTAAGATACAGGCCGATCAGTTACCTAGAAGTTTGCTTAGGCAGGTGGGAGGAATATTAAGAAATATCTTCTCCATGAGTTTGGATGAGACAAGAACGTCAATCTGGAAACCTTGGTCTGTTATTACAAGCATCGTGGGCCTGGGAAAACACAAAGAAATGATAATAACAAGTTGACAGTCCAAAGTAACTCACAGCTTGCTCTTCATTGATCGGCAATGTGCAGGGATCTCCTAAAATTTCTTCAGGCGAGGTACACTTACATACTTATGTTGGATTGTACTGATTGCTACAAATGAGTGGTTTTATAAAATTATGATGTTTTGGACTGTCTCTTTAACTTAAGGTAAAATGGTGCAATGAAGAGAGTCCTATGATTTGCTATGTGTTTGGCCCAACAGGAAGCCAGTATGCTTGGTTACCATGGGGACCCAGGTCAGAAATTGTTGAAATGCATATGCTAAATTTTAACATCTGAAAGCAAAGGTAGAAGCAGATGTTCTTGTTATTGCTGACTTTGTACAGAGCCAAACGGGCAGAGGGAGAGAGGGAAAGATGAGAGAGAGAGAGAGAGAGTGAGATGCAGTTGCTCTGGTCTGCAGAGGGAAAAGTCTGTTACCTATCAGACAGAAAGCTGGGGACAGCTTGACCACAGGTCAAAGAGAGGGACCTGGACGTCCGGTGGCGGCCATGGAGTGAGTGGTCGCACATTTGGTGGCTCCTGCTCAGATTTTGTTGGTCCTTTCCCACCTTGAGTGCAGAAGGTGTGTGAGGGCCCAGGGAAGCTAATACTCTGGTGAGATCGATATATGGATCAGAGTACGAGAAGTGCCACGAGAAAAAGTGTACAGCTGGAATAGGACAGTTTTTATGGTGCGCCACAGATTAAGATGGTGGAGGGCAAGAGGGCAGCGCTGCCCGCCATGGTCGATGGAGCAGCTGGTGGAGTTTCTAAATGGAAAATTCCAGCAGCAGAGGAAGGAGGCTTCAGAATACCTGGCTAAGCTGATGGAGCCGCTCAGACTGTGATTGAGAGAGTGGGGCAGAGAAGGTGGAGAAGGCAGGTGGGGGAGCACGAGGAGCAGATGGCCTCGTTGGAGACAGAGTTGGGGATGGTCTTGGACAGCCAGAAGAGGCTGAGAGAGAAATTGGAGGACCTGCAGAATTGCTCCAGGAGACAGAACTTAAGGATCGTCGGGATGCCTGAGGGCGTGGGAGGAGAGGCGGCCGCCAAGTATGTGGCGAGGATATTGGAGAGGTTGATGGGGAAGAGGCCTTTGTCCGGCCCCTCGAGGTGGATCAGGCGCACAAGATGCTGAGGAGGAGGCCGCAGGTGGGGGAGCCACTGAGGGTTATGGTGGTGCAGCTGCATCGATTCTTGGACAAAGAAAGACCTTGAAATGGCGAAGCAGACCAGGAGGTGTACCTGGGAAGGGAATGAGTTACGGGTCTACCAAGACCTGGGTGCGGAGTTGGCGAAGAGGAGAGTCGGGTTCAACCGGATAAAGGCTGTCCTCATCAAGAAGGGGGTGAAGTTTGGGGTTTGTACCCTGCTCTGCGGGAATTGGTAGAGGGGTTCGTCTGGAGGTGGAAACCATTCATCGTTTTCTTCAAGAAGAATTGAGGGGTCAGCAAGGGGGAGGGGCAGGCTCTTTGGGGGCGCGGGTGTAAGGAAAAGATTGCAATTCAGCGGAAAGTATAAAGTATATATGCAGAATGACTTTTTTTAAATTTATCGGTCTCCGAGGGGTAATAACAAATTAGAATAGAATCATGATAATATAATGATAATCTTTATTATTGTCACAAGTAGCCTTACATTAACACTGCAATGACAGTTACTGTGAAAAGCCCCGGGTCGCCACCGGCGCCTGTTCGGGTAGAGAGAGGAAGAATTAAGAATGTCCAATTCACCTAACAAGCATGCCTTTCGGGACTTGTGGGAGGAAACTGGAGCACCTGGAGGAAACCCACACAGACACTGGGAGAACGTACAGACTCCGCACAGACAGTGAGGCAAGCGGAATCGAACCTGGGACCCTGGCGCTGTGAAGCAACAGTGCTCACCACTGTGCTACCATGCCGCCACATATCATAGAATCCCAGAATCCCTACAGTCCAGAAGGAGTCCATTTGGCCCAAATAGTCTGCACGGACCCTCTGAAAGAGCACTCTACCTAGGCCCACTCCCCCGCCCTATCCCCTGTGATCCTGCAACCCCACCTAACCTGCGCATCCTTGGACACTAAGGGGAAATGCATCATGGCCAATCCGCCTAACCTGCACATCCTTGGACACTAAGGGGAAAAGCATCATGGCTAATCCACCTAACCTGCTCATCTTTGGGGGTCTTGTAGGTTGCAAACCCAGAGGCTGGGTGTGCACTGGGATTTGCCATTGTTTAAACAAACACGATTTCACAGTTAGGTTTTCTGTATTCAGTGCAAGAGGAGGTTTGGGTTTGGGCTGACATTTGTGGCATGGATACAATTGCTCTCTGCATCTCTCAAGGCGAGTGTCCGAACAAATGGGGTGGAGTCAAGATTTTTTAAGCTACATGGGGGAACGAGACAGGGATGCCCGCTGTCACTGCTATTGTTTGCACAGGCAATAGAGCCGTTGGCGATTGAGCTCCAGGACTCGGAAAAGTGGCAAGGTATTGTGAGACGGGGAGGGGGCAGGGAGCATAGTGTGTCCAGACGACTTTATGTTATATGTAGCATGGGAAGAATTATGGCATTTTGGGGAAAATTTGGGGCCTTCTCCCTACACAGATGGAATGTAGGAAAGAGTGATGTCTTCCCGGTGAATGAGTTAGGAAGGAACACAAAGCTGGGCCCCTGCCGCTCACGATTGCGAATGTTCGGTTTAGTTATTTGGTGATCCAGATTGCGCATGACTGGGCAAAGATGCACAGATGGAATTTAACAGGGGGATAAAGGGGTTTTAAATAGCTGGGATGCCCTACTGTTGTTGCTGGCAGGGAGAGTACAGGTTGTTTAGATAAATATGTTGCCCAGGTTCTTGTTTATTTTTCAACCGCTCCCAATTGTTCGTCCCAAAGCCTTTTTTCGGAGGGTCAGTAGACGAATCTCCCAGTTTGTATGGGCAGGTAAGATGCCACGGGTTAGTCGGACGCTGTTGCAGAGGAAAAGGCAAGTTGGGGGGCTAGCGCTACCGAATCTGATGCAATACTACTGGGCAGCCAATGTGGAGAAGGTGAGGCAATGGTGGGCAGAGGAGGGGTCGGATTGGGTGCGGGTGGAGGAGGACTCATCTGTGGGGCCGAATCTGGGAGCCATGTTAACGGCTCCACTCCCGTTTTCCCCAGGGAAATACTCTAATAGCCCGGTGGTAGTCTCTTTGATAAACAGTCTCTTGGAACCAGCTGAAGAAGCAGTTTAAGTTGGGACGGTGGTCGGTGCTGGCCCCATTGTGTGGTAACCACAGGTTTGCACCCAATAGGATGGATGGGATGTATGAGAGGTTGCGAAAGGAAGGAGTAGAACGAGTGAGGGACCTGTAATAAAAGAGCGGTTTGTGGAGTGCGCAGAATTTCGAGAGAAATCGAGTTACCTAGGCAAAGTGAGTTCCGATACCTACTGGTGCGGGATTTTGCACGGAAAGAATTACCACGTTCCCTTAGTTACCTGAACATAAGCTCCTGAAAAACCTGCTGATTCCAGATGTATGGGGAAAGGGAAGGATTGGGGATATCAATGGATGGCTGGGAAATAAAGAGACAGCATTGGTGAACAGGATTAAGGGAAAATGGGAGGAGGAGCTGGGGATCGAGTTAAGATGGAAGAATATGGAGTGAGGTGCTGCACCAGGTCAACGCCACCTCGTGTGCGCAAGTATCAGTCTCATTTAATTTAAGGTGGTGCACAGGGTGCATATGGCACAGGCCCAAATGAGTGGCTTCTTCCGGGAGGGTGGAAGATTGCTGTGAGAAGTGGGAGAGGGGACCGGTGAACCACACCCATATGTTCTGGGTGTGTGTGACAAATTGGAGAAGTTTTGGGGCAGGGGGTGGGGAGGGGCTTTAAGGTTTTGTCGGAGGCACTGCGATTTGGGGTGACGCCGTGCCCCTTGACGGGGTTATTCGGTATGCCGGAAATGTCGAAGCTGGGGGGGGGGGCTGATGTGGTGGCCTTTGCCTCCTTGATTGCCCAGTAAAGGATATTACTAAATTGGCGGTCGGCAGCGCCGCCAAGGGTGGCGGTGTGGATAGAGGACGTACAGGAATTTCTGAGTCTGGAGAAGATTAAGATTGCCTTCAGGGGGGGGGGGGGGGGGGGTCAGAGGGAGGGTTCTGCCCCAATGGTATCTGTACCTATCCATGGAGCAGCACGGTAGCAGTGGTTAGCACAGTTGCTTCGCAGCTCCAGGATCCCAGGTTCGATTCCCGGCTTGGGGCACTGTCTGTGCAGAGTCTGCACGTTCTCCCTGTGTGTGCGTGGGTTTCCTCCGGGTTCCTCCCACAGTCCAAAGACGTGCAGGTTAGGTGGATTGACCATGCTAAATTGCCCTTAGTGTCCAAACAAAAAGTTAGGTGGGGTTACTGGGTTACGGGGAGAGGGTGGAGGTGTGGGCTTAAGTAGGGTGCTCTTTCCCAAGGGCTGGTGCAGACGCGATGGGCCGAAGGGCCTCTGCACTGTAAATTCAATGATTCTATGTTTAAGGAATTGTTTGTCATCGGGGGGAAGGGGGATTATAAAGGGGAAAAAAATATACACACTGTGTATATTGATGGTATGTGTGGATGTTCTTTGTAACAATATTTGCTTTGAGTTTGCAATAAAATACATTTTAAAAAATTACACCACAAAAACAGCCTATTTGGCGCCATAGGGTCTGTGTTGATGTTTATCTCCACAAGCCTCTTCCCACTGCATCAAAGAATTCTTCTATTATTTTCTTCCCGCGTACTTACCCAGCTTCCCTTAAATGCATCTATACTATTCGCCTTACCTACTCCTTGTGGCAGCATTTTTGCCACTCAGAGTAAAGAGGTTTCTCTTGAATTCATTGCCATCTTATCTTCATGGCCCCGAGCTTTGGATTTCCCAATTAGCATTTTCCCAATTATCTGTGTTGCTTCTTCTTGTAGGGTTTTGAGTTATTGCATCACCCACTTACAGCTTTGTAACACACTTTCCTGTTTATCTTGCACCATGGGTATGTGTCTTAGCGTGATGTGGGGACCGTCGGAGAGAAGCTTTGGATAGAATTCTTACCTGTAAAAGATTTGCACGGTGCCATTTGGTAAGCAAGGAATACACTGCTGGTAGATGCCATTTTCATCAAGTTCCAGTTCAGAGCCACAGTTCCCACAGCCGGAGTATGTAAAATGGGAGAGAGAGGCAAAAACTGTCTCCACTGGAGTGGAGGCATCCATCGTGAAGAAGGGATTAAGGGTAGAATGGGCATTCCACTGCATTGCTACTATGTGGGTCCTTAATTGAACACTACCTGCAAAGAGAGATACAGATAGGAGTGGACTTTATTAGCCAGACATCAGTCATTGGGAAAGTTCAGCAATTTATCATTAAGGAAAGCTTTATAGTGCACTTAAAAATAGCATAGTACGATTAGAACAAGTCAACCTGGTTTTATGAAAGGGAAATACTGTTTGAGGATGGTAACTAGTAAGATCGCAAGGCATTCGTTATGCTGCCACAGAAAGAGTTAATACACAAGATGGAGTTGTGGAGTTGGGAGCAGTGTGAAAAACCACTATTTAAGGATATGAAGGGGCTTGACAGGGTAGATACTATTATTTGGGCAGCACGGTAGCACAGTGGGTAGCACTGTTGCTTCACAGCACCAGGGTCCCAGATTCGATTCCCAGTTTGGGTCACTGTCTGTATGGAGTCTGCACATTCTCCCCGTGTCTGCGTGGGTTTCCTCCGGGTGCTCCGGTTTCCTCCCACAAGTCCCGAAAGATGTCAGTTATTAGTGAATGAGTCTTGAGCCAATCTGCACATTTTAACCCTACATACAATCTCATGCTCTCAAGACTATTATCTCTACATTTGTCACGCACAGAACTTCATCTTTCTCAGGAAAACATATCTATTGAACACCTTTCATTCTTCAGTCTATTAAGTCCAAGCATGATGTCGCCTAATCATTGGTTCTTGATTTCCATCATTTCTCATTTGTTTAATTAAATCACATACATTTTATCTTACATCCATCACTTACCCATCTTGTCCACTTTGGGTCACTTTTTATCTTGCTTGATGATGAATGAGATAGCATTAATTGACAGGAGAAAATGGTGGGATGGAAAAGGGGGCTGGGAAGATGATAGCGTGGTGATAATGTCACTGGACAAGTAATCCAGAGGTCCAGGCTAATGCTCTGAGGACATGGGTTCAAATCCTGCCATGGCAATTTGGGAAATTTGAATTCAATTAATATATCTGGAATATAAAGCAATGCTTAGTAATGGTAACCATGATAACTATCATCGATTGTTGTTAAAAAAGACATCTAGTTCACTAATGTTCTTTCGGGAAGAAAATCTGCCGTCCTTACCCCTGCATGTGACTCCAGATCCACAGCAATGTGGTTGACTCCTAACTGCCCTGTGAAATGGCCTAACAAGCCACTCAGTTCAAGGGTGGCACGGTAGCACAGTGGTTAGCACTGTTGCTTCACAGCTCCAGGGTCCCAGGTTCGATTCTCGGCTTGGGTCACTGTCTGTGAGGAGTCATTTTGGAAGGTCGAATTTGAATGCTGAATACAGGGCTAAAGGCAGGATTCTTGGAAGTGTGGAGGAACAGAGGGATCTTGGGGTCCACGTACATAGATCCCTCAAAGTTGCCACCCAGGTTGATAGGGTTGTTCAGAAGGCGTAAGGTGTGTTGGCTTTCATTAACAGGGGGATTGAGTTTAAGAGCCGTGAGGTTTTGCTGCAGCTTTATAAAACTTTAGTTAGACCACATTTGGAATATTGTGTCCAATTCTGGTCACCTCATTATAGGAAGGATGTGGATGTTTTGGAGAGGGTACAGAGGAGATTTGCCAGGATGCTGCCTGGACTGGAGGGCATGTCTTATGAAGAAAGGTTGAGGGAGCTAGGGCTTTTCTCACTGGAGCGAAGAAGGCAGAGAGGTGACTTGATAGAGGTGTACAAGGTGATGAGAGGCATGGATAGAGTGGATAGCCAGAGATTTTTCCCCAGGGTGGAAATGGCTGTCACAAGGGGACATAATTTAAAGGTGATTGGAGGAAAGTATAGGGGAGATGTCAGAGGCAGGTTCTTTACACAGAGAGTGGCGGGTGTGTGGAATGCACTGCCAGCAGAGGTGGTGGAGTCAGAGTCATTAGGGACATTTAAGCGACTCTTGGACAGGCACATGGACAGCAGTAAATTGAAGGGGTGTAGGTTAGGTTGATCTTAGATTAGGATAAATGATCGGCATAACATCGTGGGCTGAAGGGCCTGTACTGTTTCTATGTTCTATGAGTCTGCATGTTCTCCCAGTGTCTGCGTGGGTTTCCTCCGGGTGCTCCGGTTTCCTCCCACAGTCCAAAGATGTGCAGGTTGGGTGGACTGAGCATGCTAAATTGCCCTTAGTGTCTAAAAATGTTAGGTGGCTTACTATGATTGGGTGGAGGTATGGGTGCTCTGTCCAAGGGCCGGTGCAGACTCGATGGGTCAAATGACCTCCTTCTATACTGTAAATGTTATGATTCTAAGGGCAATTAGCAATGGGCAACAAATTCTGTCCTAGTCAGCATGTCCACATCCCATGAAATGAAAGAAAAAAAAAGCTGGCTAGATGTTTACAGGACTGCTTTGTCAGTGGCTTTCGGGGGCTGAGGGGGGCAAGACAAGAGACATGTCTGCTTCCGACATCGGTCATAAGTGAACCTTGCATTAATAAGGGATCAGCATCAAAAAGATCAGCTTGTGCTGTATTGCCCTCATCACCTTCCTCCTCCTGGTTTTCCTCCTCATTCTCTCAATTGCTTACAGATCTGAGCTCTGCATCGTATTCCTTCATGGAGTGTATAACTAGGAACTCCAGGCAAGAAGCAGAGAAATTGATTTTCTTCTTTTAAATGGACTATGTACACATCTGATTAGCTGTTGTGTAATAGTGTGTAGTGCCTCCTGCTATTATTGTTGGTCATACTGGTCCTTGCAAAGTGTAAAAAGTAAACACTCAATACATTCGAAGCTGGTGCAGAGGAACTGGATTCAGTATGCAGAGCGTATGCGCGTTTTTTTAAAGGTGAAAATATCATCGGGGGTGATCGGCAGATGGTAATTCTTCTGACCGCCTGTGGAGCTCCCACTTTCAGCGACATAAAGAGCATGACGTAACCTGCGGCCCCAGACTACAAGATGTTCGAAGAGCTAATGGCACTCGTGGCAATCAAATATGATGCAAGCCGTCAGTTATCGTACCGAGGTATTGATTTAATATGGCCGAGAGGACCCCAGGGGAGTCCGTTATCGAGCTTTTGGAGTGATTGTACAAATTGGCTCAGTTTTGCGACTTTGGCCCAGCTCTACCCGAGATGCATTGAAAGCGCCTCAGGAGGAAACTTTTGCCAGGGTGAAGCGGCAGCTGACGTCCACCAGATTATTGACACATGAAGACCCCTCCAAGCCTCTTGGGGACGTGCAACGCCTTGTCTTATGGAATTGGAGCTGTATTGTCCCACCGCATGGCTGACGGAAAAGAAAGGCCGATAGCATTCGCGTCAAGGACTTTGGCCACCACGGAGCACAATTATGCCCTTATAGAAAAAGGGCTGGCTGTCGTATTCGCGGTGAAGAAGTTTCATCATGCAGGGTCTGAGCGAGGAAGACAGCATCCTCCTGTGGGGAGCTTGCGTCGTGGTCCCAAAGCCAGGGCAGACACTCCATTCTTCAGGATCTGCAAAATGGACACCCAGGGGTGTGTAAAATGAAGATGCTGGCCCGCAGCTATGTGTGGTGTCCAGGCCTGGATGGCGCGATCGAACGACTGGCCCTTCACTATCGACGAGATAGAGTAGTTTATGAAGGCAAACGGGGTGCGGCAATCCGCACCACCCTTCCTCGAAATGGGCTGGTTGAGCGAGCGATGCAGACCTTCAAGAGAGAAATGAAGAAACAGACCATGGGGACTGCGGATATGCGACTAGCAAGATTTTTGTTTAGCTATTGCACTGCACCGCATGCCACAATCGACGTAGCACCGGCGGAACTGTTAGTGGGCTTTAGGATCAGGACCCGCCTCAGCCTCGCGTTCCCTGACATTGTTGGGAAAGTACAACATGGTCAGGACCTGCAGAAGCAAAGCGAAGGTACGTGGACGTGGACCACGAGTTTCAAACCAGGGGACTCAGTGTACGTCTGTAAGTTCGTTGACGGTGCCTGATGGATTCCAGGGAGAGTGATACAGCAGACCGGACCAGTTTCGTACCAGATGAAGACGTGCAAACGGATGATGTGGAAGCACCGTGACCACCTCAGGAGCAGGGGGACAGTGTTACGCCACGCCCTACCAGAGGAACTGTCTTCTAGCCACATCGTCACGACACAGGGGCATTGCCCCACAGGGGTCCCGACACCGAGATGCGGGAGATGGTGGACTCTGGCTTGCAGATGGAGACCCAGGAAACCGATACTTCTGACGGCAAACTGGCCAGGGAACAGTGGTACCCCCGAGGCAGTCATTTAAAAAAATTTTTTTTTTTTTAGTGTATCCAATTATTTTTTTCCCCCAATATAAGGTAATTTAGTATGGCCAATCCACCTATCCTGCACATCTGTTTTTGGGTTGTGGAGGTGAGAGGGCAAAGAAGAGTAGATGTCCTCCAGTGCTACCTTACGGACTTCGGGGGGGGGGGGGGGGGGGAGAGAGAGAGAGAGGAATTTATGAGCCCCCACCCCCACAGGGACGACCTGATTAATCTCCTTGTGAGCCTCGTGGAGCATGAGATCCCCCCACTGAGTGGCGGAGACCCATCAGCGGGCTAGTTAACTGATTACCATGAAAGTCAGCCCAGGTAAGAGCTGAGTTGTAACATAGTCCCGACTGAGACTTACCTGTAAATGCTTTCGTTTTGTAAATAAATCATTTTGGACCCCCCTTGACTACTAAAACATGAAAGTGTTCAGGCTGGAACTAGATTCCCAATAAGATCGCCATTTTTGCCAATTGCAACATCTGACTAGCACACAGACCCACACACTGCACCAGGTTAAAATTCTTCTACCACACACATTTCTCTGTCTACACAAAGATTTCTGTTTCTAAAACGTATTCAAGTCACTGATTGACAACAGGAGGTTAAACTCGTCATTCTGTACGAAAGCTCCAATATGCCATCTAGTGTCAGTTACATTAGTTTCAATGAAGAGTTGCCTTGTCAAATACTGCTTTGCCACCATGGAGAGCATCGCAGTCTGCCATCCCTGCCAGGGAAGGCAATGGCGTAGTGGCATTGTCGCTGGACTAGTAATCTGGTTTCGAATAATGCCAGGGCAGATGGTGGCATTTGAATTCGATTAATAAAATCTGGAATTCAAAGTCTATTGACGACTAAGAAACCATTGTCAATTGTCGTAAAATTGTGGTTCACGAATATCCTTTGGGGAAGGAAATCTGCCATCCATACCTGGTCTGGCCTACATGTGACTCCAGACTGAGCAATATGGTTGACTCTTAAATGCCCTCAGGGATGGGCAATAAATGCCCAGCCAGCGATGCCTATATCCCTTCAAATTAAGAAAAAAAACAAGCAATTCCCAGCATCAGCAGGTAATAGGTAACTTGCCGTGGGAGGGAAGGTACAGCTCAGTCTGACTGCATTCACAGCTGACTATATTTTCCACTGAAGATCATTGATACTGTTGAAGAGCAGGTCACCTTGGTTAGATGGCATTACGATGTTGCCAAGATCAGCCAATTCAGCCAGACAAGAATTGAGCCAGTGACCCTCTGCTGTGAATACTTTAAAAGTATTTTATATTTGTTGCTTTGGTTAGTGATATCTGTTCCCCAAACCTTATCCTGTCTTGTCTTTACACAGTTGCAAGTTGCTTCCATACCCCAGTGAATCACACAGCCAGACTTTCAACCTCACAAGTCCACTATTGTAGTTGATCAGCCACAGCAAAAAATCTTACACCAGGTTAAAGTCCAATAGGTTTATTTGGAATCACTAGCTTCATCGATTCACCTGATGAAGGAGCTACGCTCCGAAAGCAAGTGATTCCAAATAAACCGGTTGGACTTTAATCTGGTATTGTAAGACGTCTTGCTGTGCCCACCCCAGTCCAACGCCGGCATCTCCACATCTTGGTCAGCCATGATCTAGTTGAGTGGTGGAGCAGGCTCAACAGGCTGAATGACCTATTCCTCTTCCTATCTTCTTAACACGTGACTACAAGGAGTGGAAGGCAAACTAGATGGACCTTAGTCCATGTTCTCCTTTAGAAATTCTTATGTTGCTAATCTAGTCCCACGAAATGATTGAGGAGTGACAAAGTTCACTCTCGCTGCAAGTGCCCCATTCCTTTGTTCCTCCCAGTGGCATAACCAGTAACACCATTGCCCAGTCGCCCAGTTGGCTGATTTCAGCTGGGGCACGACACAAACATTAAAATTGGACTTTGGCATTAGTCTTAGCTTGGCCAGTACCATTCTCACCTGAGTCAGCAGATTGTTAGTTCAAGGTCTAAGCACAAAATCTCGGCAGGGTGAGTAGCACAATCGGAGGTTCCATAGTTCAGGTGAAATGTCAACCCCAAGGCCTCATTTGCCCTCTCCCACTGATAGAAACGATTCAAGAGGAGTTATCCCATGATCATTATTTATCCCTCAACCAACATTCCTAAAGCAGATTATCTGGTCATTGGTATATTGCTGTTTCTGCAATTGTTATGTGCACAAATTGGCTGCAACATTTCCTGCACTACAAAAGTATTTAATTGATTGTAAAGCATTTTGGGACATTGTGTGGTTGTGGAAAGCATTGTATTCATTCAAGTTCTTTCTTCTTAGAACCCCTGGATGCTAGTTGAGAATTTCACGGAATTTAATTGTATGCATTTACACAAAAAATAGCCCCTTGGGGCCGGTGCCTGAGAACAGGACCTCCAGGCAAGGAGAGGAGAACATTGGAGTGATAATTCTCCCTTTTAAAAAATGCTAATTTTTCTCACAAATGTCATCAGAGAAATAAATTGTAAAATACTCCAGAATTTAAACTCACCCTGAAGCAAAACATGTGACCTTTGGTTAGGATACTGTTGCCATCAAATAGAACTGTACGCACCTGAATACTTGGTGTGAAGCAGGGTGTAAAGGTCCATAACTTTAATAGCGGCTGTCTCGCTGGGATGGTACTTGGTCCTGAATGCAATGGCTCTTTCATCATCATCAAATAAGCACTCACAGGACGACCAAGGTGTGGTATGTAGTTCCAAGTCCCCGGTGATGGGATTTTGGAAGACCAGCAGATTTCTGAAGTCCCAAACATGATCTGAAAGATTCAGACATAATTGGCTAAAGCTACAAACAATCCACACAATAAGAAGAATAAGGGTCATCAGATTAACTGGATGGAATAGTAGAAATGTAGTACCGTCCACAAAGTACTGGAAACCACAGGTACAATGAATGGCCAGTCTGTGCGGAATTAACTGAGCTGGGCCAGGCTTAGTATTTAGTTACCCTGTGCACAGTCACAGAGCAAGACCCCATAGGCTATAGCTGTGGTATAGTGCAACAATGACTCACATTGCTGAGATGTGTTTGCTGACTTAAATCTGAAGGCGGGCTGAAAGAACTCTATTTAGTCACTGACTGATTGAATGGTCACCCAGCCTACACGGGAGAAGCCAATGATCATCTTGGCAAACCAAATTCAACAAGTCTGCGTTTGAAGAATCCCGGTATCACAGAATCAAAAATCGGCAAGATTAATGAACTCGACTTACTGAATGGAAAACTCAGCCATAGATCCTGCTGGTCAAATGTCATTGGTCCCTGCATTTACAATGTATGAGGCCAAGATCGAGAAAGGTTGTGAGTTCACCACTCACCTCTTAGTTAAATAGCCTGAGAACTCTCAGCACCTTGATTTACCAAACAAGAAACACCAGTTTCAGAATTAGTGGAAGTAAGCTGGGAAGGAGACAGGGGCGAGATTCTCCGACCCCCAGCCGGGTCGGAGAATCGCCGGGGGCTGGCGTGAATCCCGCCCCCGCCGGTTGCCGAATTCTCCGGCACCGGAGATTTGGCGGGGGCAGAAATCGCGCCGCGCCGGTTGGCGGGCGCCCCCCGGCAATTCTCCGGCCCGGATGGGCCGAAGTCCCGCTGCTAGAATGCCTGTCCCGCTGGCGTGGATTAAACCACCTCTCTTACCGGCAGGGCAAGGCGGCGCGGGCGGGCTCCGAGGTCCTGGGGGAGCGCGGGGCGATCTGGCCCCGGGGGGTGCCCCCACTGTGGCCTGGCCTGCGATCGGGGCCCACCGATCCGCGGGCGAGCCTGTGCCGTGGGGGCACTCTTTTCCTTCCGCCTTCGCCACGGTCTCCACCATGGCGGAGGCGGAAGAGACCCCCTCCACTGCGCATTAACGGGGTTGCCGTGAGCTGACGCTCCCGCGCATGCGCCGCCCGGCAATGTCATTTCTGCGCCAGCTGGCGGGGCGAAATCAGTCCGGCGCGGGCCTAGCCCCTCAAGATTAGGGCTCGGCCGCTCAAGATGCGGAGGATTCCGCACCTTTGGGGCGGCGCGATGCCGGACTGATTTGCGCCGTTTTTGGCACCGGTCAGCGGACATCGCGCCGATTACGGAGAATTCCGCCCCAGGTTTTTCATTGTTCAATGATCCTTAGACAGCAACCCTTACTAACTGTTCTTCATTCCTTCCAGAAACTGTCCCCCATTAGAACATAAGAACATACAGTGCAGACGTAGGCCATTCGGCCCATCGAGTCTGCACCAACCCACTTAAGCCCTCACTTCCACCCCATTCCCCTAACTCAATAACCTCTCCTAATCTTTTTGGACACTAAGGGCAATTTAACATGGCCAATCCCCCTAACCTGCACGTCTTTGGACTGTGGGAGGAAACCGGAGCACCCGGAGGAAACCCACGCACACACAGGGAGAACGTGCAGACTCCGCACAGACAGTGACCCAGCGAGGAATCGAACCTGGGACCCTGGCGCTGTGAAGCCACAGTGCTAACCACTATGCTACTGTGCTGCTCACGGTACTCCAAGGTCACTCCTTACACCATTCCTAATTGTCCCAGGCCACACCTTAAACAGGCTGTTTATCATTCTCCCTCAGTCACTCCTTACACATACCTTTATTATTCTTCCTTGATCACTTCTTACCTACACTCATCCAAATTCTCCCTCGGTGACTCCTTACACACAAGGTCCAGCATTTTACGTCAGTCACTCCTTACATTAGATGTTACGCTTCACTCACCCAATTTTTTTTGAATCTGAGTGTGCCAGGTCATCCCATTTCCCCAAAGTGTTAACGTGCCTGGTTGGCCTTTGATCTGCTCCACGCTCAGCACTACCTTCTGTTGCTCCTTCCCACGATATGTGTAGGTGTTCTCTGTATGTAAGGTAATGTTACATTATACAGTGCACCATCAGCAGCAGTAACTTCAAATTACTTTGCAGGGCAGAATCACAAAATATGGGAATGTTTGAATCTGCTTGCTAATGATCCATGTTTGGGTGTCGGATCATAAATACTGCACTTTATTCTGAACTGGTCCTCACCCAACACCCAGACTACAGTTTGTAACTGGGTCACTAAACACCAATCAGCGAGGGGGCCCTGGTTGATTAGCCCCTCCCTCACCCTCCTAGTTCCTCGAAGAAGGAGTTTTCGGAGCTCTGACCTTTCATTACGCTTCGATGTAAATTTGTAAATAATCAAAATCTAACAGTGAAAAGCTTAACTTGAAATGTCTCTCGTGTGAGGAATCCTTGCTTCAATTGAATGAAGGTCACAATAACCTTTGAACTATCGAATTAAATCAAGATTTTCATCAAAAAACACTATTTCAGGGAAGTGGATGGGAGTGCTGGTTCTTTCACCTTCAGGTCAAAGTTCAAAATTGAAAAGAAACACTTGGTTTTATGTAGCACTTTTTGTGACCTCAGAATGTCCCAAAATGCTTTGCAGTTATTGAGGTACTTTTTGAAGTATAATCACAGTTGTAATGTAAGAAACCAAAACAGCATGGTACCACTAACAGCAATATGGGGCGGGATTCTCCACTCTCCCAGCCGCGAGGTTCTTGGCGGCACGTTGATTGCTGCTGCCACGATTCTAAACTCCCTCCCCTCGTCAACGGGGTTTCCCATTGAGGCCACACCACACTGCCGGGAAACCTGTGCTTGGGTGTGCATGGTTAGCGGGAAAATAAATCTCAACAGCCGGAGATTTCTGGCCATGATACGACTAGTTAATCTGTATCAGTGATGTTGATTGAAAGTAGACGACAGAATCATGGAATGAAGCACAGAATGGTTACAACGCAGAAGGAGGCTGTTCACTCATCTTGTCCATGCTGGCTCTCTGCAAGAGCAACTCATCTAGTCCCACTTCCTCCACCCTTTCCCCATAGATCTGAAAATTCTGTCTCTTCAAGTGCTTATCCAATCCTCTTTTGAAAGTCACGATTGAATCTGCCTCCACCACATTTTCAGGCAGTACATTCCAGGTCCTAAACACCGTTGTGTAAAAATATTTTTGCTCATGCCGCTGTTGGTTCTTCTGCAATTCACTTTATGTCAGTGTCCTCTATTTCAGACGACCTCTTCTTGTTGTTTCTGCCAAAATGTATCGCTTCACATTTCTCTTCATTACATTTTATTTGCCAAGTGTTCTCCCATTCCACCATCCTGTTTACATCCTCTTGAAGTCTATCATCAGCTTCCTCACAGTTAATATTATTTTCAAGTTTAGTGTCACCTACAAAGTTTGAAGTTGCTCCTGGTATGCCCAAATCTAGTTCATTAATTTATCTCAAGAAAAGTAGGGGTACTGGTACTGACCCAGACCTGTAGTCTGAAAATCTTATTTTCACCACTATTCTGTTTCCTGTCACTCAGCCAACCTCAGATCCATGCTGCCATTGTTCCTTTTCTTCCATGGTTTTCAATCTTGCTGGCAAGCTTATTACATGTTGCTTTATCAAATGTCTTTTGGAAGTCCTGATAAGCCAAATAAACTGCATGATCCACATTAATCCTCGCTGTTACCTCATCAAAAAGCTCAATCAAGTTAGTTGAACACAATTAGTCTCTAACAAATTCATGTTGGCTTGTCTTAAGCAATCCTGAACAACTGGAAGAACTCCCTTGCCTCAGTTTAACACCTCATCTAAAATATAGATGAATGAAAGTCTCCTTTATTAGCCATAAGGGTCCTATTTGCAATGAGATTGAGCAGACACCGTGGGCGACATTCTCCGACCCCCCGCCGGGTCGGAGAATCGCCGGGGGCTGGCGTGAATCCCGCCCCTGCGGTTGCCGAAGTCTCCGGCACCGGAGATTCGGCGGGGGTGGGAATCGCGCCGGTTGGCGGGCCCCCCCGCTCGATTCTCCGGCCCGGATGGGCCGAAGTCCCGCCGGCGTAAATTGAACCACCTACCTTACCGGCTGGACACGGCGGCGTGGGCGGGCTCCGTGGTCCTGGGGGGGCGCTGGGTGATCTGGCCCCGGGGGGGTGCCCCCACGCTGGCCTGGCCCGCGATCGGGGCCCACCGATCCGCGGGCGGGCCTGTGCCGTGGGGGCACTCTTTCCCTTCCGCCTCCGCCACGGTCTCCACCATGGTGGAGGCGGGAGAGACTCCCTCCACTGCGCATGCGTGGGAAACTGTCAGCGGCCGCTGACGCTCCCGCGCAAGCGCCGCCCGGAGATGTCATTTCCGCGCCAGCTGGCGGGGCACCAAAGGCCTTTTCCGCCAGCTGGCAGGGCGGAAATTCGACCGGCGCGGGCCTAGCCCCTCAATGTTGGGGCTCGGCCCCCAAAGATACGGAGCATTCCGCACCTTTGGGGCGGCGCGATGCCCGTCTGATTTGCGCCGTTTTGGGCGCCAGTGGGCGGACATCGCGCCATTTCCGGAGAATTTTGCCCGTGTCTTTTGCCTACATCACATATTTGCTCCTTATTAGTGATATCATTCAGAAACTGAATTGAGTAAAATGGAACATATGTCACAACAATGCAAGAGGTACTCTTCTAAGGTAGGTCTGAAGCTTAGGGCAGAGTTAAAGGAGCTTTACATCAGAGGTATTGGCAACCTAGGAGTGTTTGAAGTTGACACTGCAGCCTTAATAATATAGCCCATCCCGGATCTTGAATCAGTCCCATCTACTACTCAAATTATCATCTAGGCTTCTGCTGCCTCCAGACTTGATAACTGCAAAGTTCTACTGACTTGTGTCCATTCTTGCATGCTCCATAAAGTCTATTATCTACATTCTGACTCATGGCAAGTAATAATAATAATCTTTATTGTCACAAATAGGCTTACATTAACACTACAATGAAGTTATTGTGAAAAGCCCCTAGTCGCTACATTCCGGCGCCTCTTTGGGTACACAGACGGAGAATTCAGAATGTCCAAATTACCTAAAAGCATGTATCTTGGGACTCGTGGGAGGAAACCAGCGAAACCGGCGGAAACCCAGGCAGACACGGGGAGAACGTGAAGACTCCGTACAAACATTCCTTTTTTTTAAATAAACAATTTTAATGAGGTATTTTTGGCATTACAAACAGCAACAGTATAAAAACAATGTACAAAAAACAATAGACATAGTGCAATCACTGAGGCACGATCAATTTGACTGGAGACGAAGTTGAATCCAAACTGAGGCTTTATTAGTATCAGATGTGTGGCCTCCCACTGTAGCTGGCGAAATGGCTGCGAGCTGGAGGCCACGCATATTTATAACCCACCTCCTGGGCGGAGCTAGCATGCAGGGGCCACAGGTGAACCAGTAGTGCAAGTTCTACCGTACAACCTCTAATATCAGAACACAGTGGTTTACCACATTCACCCCTTGTTAAAATTGAGTCCGGCGGGGGTGGAGGATAACTATATACAATTCGCAATCTTTAATATTTACAGAGCTGTAAAAAAAAAATGTCTCTGGTCATCCGGCGGGCCGATTAGAGGTTCAGCCGGTCCTGCGCCTTGATGGTCCTTTGAGATCGGCGAAGTGGTGACGGCGATGTTGGCGCTGTCGTGGTCGAAGTTGACTCCGGCAGTGTGGCGAAATCCTCTTCATCAACGGGGGTGGGCAGGGGGAGGACGGACGGTCCTAGGGGGGGGTGATGGGGGCGGCGGGGGAGGGGAGGGTGGCACCGGGGGTGGAACCTGCTGGTGCAAGGTCCCTGAAGGAGACGGTATCCTGGCGGCCGTCGGGGAATGCCACGTAGGCGTACTGTGGGTTTGCGTGGAGCAGGATTCCACCAACGGATCCGCCTTGTGGAGCCGCACATGTTTACGGAGAAGCATGGTTCCCGGAGCTGTGAGCCAAGTTGGGAGTGATGCCCCGGATGTGGACTTCCTGGGGAAGGCAAAAAGACTTTAATGTGGTGTACTGTTAGTAGCAGTGCTGAGTTATGAGCGAATGGAATGTAGTGCATCAGGGAGGACCTCTTGCCAGCGGGAGGCCGGGAGGTTTCTGGACCGCAGGGCCAGATGGACGGCCCTCCATACCGTCCCATTCTCCCTTTCTACCTGTCCGTTTCCCCAGGGGTTGTAGCTCGTTGTTCTGCTGGAGGCGATATCCCTGCTGAACAGGAACTGACGTAGCTCATTAGTCATGAATGAGGATCCCCTGTCACTGTGGATGTAGGTGGGGAAGCTGAACAGAGTGAAGATCGAATTAAGGGCTTTAATGACGGTGGCAGACGTCATGACGGGGCATGGGATGGCGAAGGGAAACCGGGACTATTCATCGATCACACTGAAAATGAAATGAAAATCACTTATTGTCACAAGTAGACTTCAATGAAGTTACTGTGAAAAGCCCCTAGTCGCCACATTCCGGCTCCTGTTCGGGGAGACTGTTACGGGAATTGAACCGTGCTGCTGGCCTGCCTTGGTCTGCTTTCAAAGCCAGCGATTTAGCCCTGTGCTAAACAGCCCCTTTGAGGAAATATGTGTGTCGATCGGAGGAGGGGAGGGGGCCTTTGAAATCCACGCTGAGGCGTTCAAAGGGGCGGGAGGCCTTCACCAGGTGCGCGCAGTCCGGCCGGTAGAAGTGCGGCTTGCACTCCGCACAGACCTGGCAGTCCTTCGCGATTGTCCTTACTTCCTCGACGGAGTAGGGCAAATTTCGTGCCTAATAGAAATGGTACAACCGAGTAACCCCTGGGTGACAAAGGCTGTTGTGCAGGGTCCGGAGTCGGTCTACTTGTGCACATGTACCTCGGGATAGGGCATCTGGGGGCTCGTTGAGTTTGCCAAGGCGATACTTAATCTTGGAATTATAGGTGGAGAGCTCAATTCTCCACCGCAAGATTTTATCATTTTTGATCTTGCCCCGCTGTGTGTTGCTGCACATGAAGGCTACCGACCGTGGGTCCGTGAGGAGAGTGAATCTCCTGCCGGCCAGGTAATGCCTCCAATGTTGTACAGCCTCAACGATAGCCTGGGCCCATTTTTTCGATGGATGAGTGCCGAATTTCGGAGTCATGGAGGGTGCAGGAAAAGAATGCTATGGGCCTGCCTGCCTGGTTGAGGGTGACGGCAAGGGCGACGTCTGATGCGTCGCTTTCTACTTGGAAAGGAAGTGTTTGGTCTACAGCGTGCATTCCAGCTTTGGCTCTGATCCGGGCGAAAGCCTGTTGGGCCTCAGCCGTCAGGGGGAAATGAGTGGACTGAATGAGTGGGCAGGCCTTGTCCGCATAGTTTGGGACCCACTGCGTGTAATATGAGAAGAACCTCAGGCAGCGTTTGAGGGCCTTGGGGCAGTGGGGGAAGGGGAGCTCCATGGGGGGGGGGGGGGGGGGGGGCGAATGCGGTCAGGATCGGGCCCCAAGAACTCCGTTCTGGACCACGTAGCCAAGGATGGCTAAGCGGTTTGTGCGGAACACGCACTTTTCCTTGTTATACGTGAGGTTGAGGAGAGTGGCGGTGCGGAGAAATTTAGCGAGGTTGGCGTCGTGGTCCTGCTGATCTTGGCCGCAGATGGTCACATTGTCTAGGTGCGGAAACGTGGCCCGCAAGCCGTACCGGTCGACCTTTCGGTCCATCTCCCTTTGGAAGACCGAAACCCCATTGGTGACGTCGAAGGCTAAGGAAGTGATATAGCCGGCCGTCTGCCTCGAAGGCGGTGTATGGCCGGACTGATTTACGGATGGGGAGCTGGTGGTAAGCGAATTTCAGGTCCACCGTTGAGAAGACCCGGTACTGTGCAATCTGGTTAACCATGTCAGATATGCGTGGGGGGGGTGGGGGTACGCGTTGAGCTGCGTGAACCTGTTGATGGTCTCGCTGTAGTCCACGACCATTCGGTTTTTCTCCCCAGACTTACCCACTACCACTTGAGCTCTCCAGGAGCTGTTGCTGGCCTCGATGACGCCCTCTCGAAGCAACCGCTGGACCTTGGGCCTGATGAAGGCCTTATCCTGGGTGCTGTACCGTCTGCTCTTGGTGGCGACGGGTTTGCAATCTGGAGTTAGATTGGCAAAGAGGGAAGGAGGATCGACCTTTAGGGTCGCAAGACCGCACAAAGTGAGGGGTGGTAAGGGTCCGCTGAATTTAAGGGTCAGGCTCTGGAGGTTGCACTGAAAGTCCAGGCCGAGGATAAGTGCAGCGCAGAGGTTAGGAAGGATGTAGAGGCAAAAGCCGTGGAACTCTACGCCTTGGACTGTGAGCGTGACCGTGCAGTACCCCCGGAT
Source organism: Scyliorhinus torazame (assembly GCF_047496885.1). Classification (NCBI taxonomy): domain Eukaryota; kingdom Metazoa; phylum Chordata; class Chondrichthyes; order Carcharhiniformes; family Scyliorhinidae; genus Scyliorhinus; species Scyliorhinus torazame. The sequence continues at coordinate 31,948,955 of NC_092734.1, forward strand.
CGCTACGCGATGGCATTCGGAGGCCAGGGAGATACTTTGATTGGTAGGTGTACCTTAAGGGAGCAGCGCTTACCGTATTCGGGTGTACAAAGCTCTCCGTGCTCCCGGAGTCCAGTGGGCAGGAGGTCACATGGCCGTTGACTTTCACGCTGGTGGATGCGTTGGTCAGATTATGTGGTCGGAACTGGTTGATTGCCATGGAGGCGAGCCGTGGTTGATCGTCGGATAGTGAGGCGGCCGTTGAGCTGGGGTCCTGGAACGCCGTTGGTGTCCATGTGCTGCGGGTTGAACAAGATGGTGGCACCCTGAGATCCTGGGGATTACAAAATGGCGGCGCCCATGGAACGCACATTGCGGGGGTGGAGCAAGATGGCGGCGCCCATGAAACGCACGTGTTGTGCGGGGGAGAAGATGGCGGCGCCCATTGGTCGCAGATGGCCTGGGGAGGAGAGGAGGATGGCGGCGCCCATTGTTCGTGACCGGGGGGAGGGCGACCGCTGCCGCTGAGCGGGCCAGGCACACCGCAGCCAAGTGGCCCTTCCTCCCGCAGGCCTTACAAAGGGCAGCGCGGGCGGGGTAGCATTGGCGGGGGTGTTTTTGCTGGCTGCAAAAATAGCATCGGGGCCCCCCGGAGATCACTGGCTGGCGCGTAGCGCAGGCGTATTGGGTGGGTAGCGCCCCCGCTGGGGTGGCTACATGTGGGGCCCATGAAGCGTAGGAGGAGTGGGCCGTGCGGTTGGGGCGTAGGACTGGACATTGCGCAGGGTGACCATCATGGAGAGCGCTAGTGTTTTAGTCTCTGTGAGGCCGCGCGTGGCCCCTTCTAGGAGCCGCTGCCTGATAACATCGGACCCAATCCTGGTTACAAAATCGTCCCTCATAAGGAGATCCGAGTGCTCCTTTGCTGTAACGTCCTGGCAGTCACAGTCCCGAACTAGTGGGGTCAGGGCCCTCCAGAAGTCCTCGATTGAATCACCAGGTAGTTGAGTACGCGTTGCGAGCGCATGTCTGGCGAAGAACGTGTTCATCTTCTGTTCATAATTTTCTTTGAATCGAGTCATGGCATCAGCGTAATTGGGCGCATCCTGGATCAGCGGGAAGACTTTGGAGCTGAGTCTGGAGTACAATATTTGGATCATCTGAGCCTCTGGAACAGGGGTCGGCGCCGCGTTGCTATACGCTTCAAAACAAGCTAGCCAGTGCTAGAAGTCCTTTCTAGCGTCGCTTGCGTGTGGATCCAGCTGCAGTCGATCTGGTTTAACCCGGAGGTCCATCTTCTGAATCTGTTACTAATAAATTGAGGCACGATCAATTTGACTGGAGATGAAGTTGAATCCAAACTGAGGCTTTTTATTAGTGTCAGATGTGTGGCCTCCCACAGCACCTGGCGAAATGGCTGCGAGCTGGAGGCCACGCATATTTATAACCCGGCTCCTGGGCGGAGCTAGCATGCAGGGGCCCAGGTGAACCTGTAGTGCAGGTTCTACCATACAACCGCTAATATCAGAACACAGTGGGTTACCACAATCACCTATTCTACGCTACCCAAACCGCCCCCTCCCCCCCTGCCCGCTGATGATTAGTTCTCCGCGAAGAAGTCGATGAATGGTTGCCACCTCCGGCCGAACCCTAACAGTGACCCTCTCAAGGCGAACTTAATCTTCTCTCGGCCGAGAAAGCTCGCCATGTCAGTTAGCCAGGTCTCCGACTTCAGGGGCTTTGAGTCCCTCCAAGCTAGCAGTATCGTCTCCGGGCTACCAGGGAAGCAAAGGCCAGGACATCTGCCTCTTTCTCCTCCTGGATTCCCGGGTCTTCCGACACCCCAAAAATCGCCACCTCTGGACTCATTGCCACCCTAGTTTTTAATACTCCGGACATGACGTCCGCAAACCCCGGCCAATATCCCCTGCATTTTGGACACGCCCAGGACATGTGGACATGGTTCGCTGGTCCTCACGCACATTTTACACACCAGTCCATCCCAAAGAATCTACTCATCCGGGCCACTGTCATGTGGACCCGGTGGACCACCTTGAATTGGATCAAGCTGAGCCTGGCGCATGTTGCGGGAGCGTTGACTCTGCTCAACGCGTCCGCCCATAAGCCATCCTCCATCTCACCACCAAGCTCCTCCTCCCACTTACGCTTCAGCTCCTCGGTCTGCGTCTCCTCCTCCCCATAAGTTCTTTGTAGACGTCTGAGATGCTCCCCTCTCCCACCCATCCCCTAGACTCTACCCTATCCTGAATCACCCTTAGTGGCAGGAGTGGGAAGGATGGTACCTGCCTACACAGAAAGTCCCGCACCTGTAAATATCTAAATTTGTTGCCCCTTATCAGCCCAAATTTCTCCTTCAGCGCCCTCAAGCTAGGGAAGCGCCCCTCTAAAAACCCCCATCTTCTCAATTCCCGCCCTTCGCCATATTCGGTCCAAGCTCCCTGGGGCAAACTGCTGGTTGTCACATATTGGAGACCAGACCGATGCTCCCACTGCTCCAGTGTACCTCCTCCACTGACCCCAGATTCCCAGGGCCGCCACCACAACGGGGCCCTCGCCGACGGTAACGGCAGAGGTGCCGTTATCAACACCCCCAGACTGGTGCCCCTATACGAAGCTGCCTCCATCCACTCCTAAACCAACCCCGCCCCCACCACCAACTTCCTTATCATGGCTATGTTAGCCGTCCAGTAATAATTACTAAAATTCGGCAGCGCAAGCCCCCCCGGCCCCCGATTCCGCTCGAGCATCACCTTCTTCACTCGCGGGGACTTGCCGTCACACAAAGCCGAGGATAATTTCATTAACCCTCTTAAAAAAGGACCGCGGGATGAAAGTTGGGAGACACTGAAATACGAACAAAAATCTCGGTAGGACCATCATTTTTACCGTCTGCACTCTCCCAGCTAACGACAGCGGGAGCGCATCCCATCTCCGAAACTCCCCCCTCATCTGTTCAACCAACCGGGACAAGTTCAACTTGTGTAACCAGCCCCAGTTGCGCGGCACTTGTATCCCTAAGTACCTGAAACTGTCCCCTACTAGCTCCCACAGCTGACCCTCCTGACCCCTCGCCTGGACTACAAATATCTCACTCTTTGTCATATTCAGTTTATACCCCGAAAACCGGCCAAATTCTCCCAAAATCGCCCATCCCTGCCCCTAGATCCGATACGTACAAGAGTTAGTCGTCTGCGTACAGCGAGACTCTATGTCCACTCCCCACCGAACCAGCCCCTTCCAGACCCTTGAAGCTCTCAGAGCAATTGCCTGCAGCTCTATATCTAACGCAAACAACAGTGAGGGGAGAGGGCAACCCTGTCTTGTCCCCCGGTACAGTCTAAAATAGTTCGAGGTCGTCCTATTCGTCCTTACACTCGCCTCCGGGGCCTGGTACAACAGCCTGACCCAGTCGATAAAGCCCTTACCGTACCCAAATCGTCTCAGCACCTCCCATAAATAGTCCCACTCCACCCGGTCGAACGTCTTTTCCGCATCCATTGCCACAACTACCTCAACCTCCTTACTCTCTGGGGGCATCATAATCACATTGGGCAGCCTTCTATTGGCCACCAACTGCCTGCCCTTGACAAACCCGGTTTGATCCTCCATAATCACATCCAGCACACAATCTTCAATCCTGGAGGCCAAAATTTTGGCCAGCAACTTGGCATCCACATTAAGCAGGGAGACCGGCCTATATGACCCGCAAAACTCCGGGTTCTTATCCCGCTTCAATATCAACGAAGTAGTGGCCTGTGACATCGTCGGGGGCAGCACCCCTCTGTCCCTTGCCTCATTGAAAATCTTGACCAGCAACGGCCCTAAAAACCCCGAGAACTTTTTATAAAACTCCACCGGGTACCCGTCCGGCCCCGGGGCTTTACCCGACTGCATTGCCTTCAAGCCCTCAACTATTATTTCGGCCCTAATCGGGGCCCCCAACCCACCTACCAGCTCCCTACCCACCTTTGGGAAGGTCAGTCCGTCCAAAAAATATCTCCGGCCCCGTGGGGGGTTCAGAGCAATAGAGCCTACTGTAAAAATCCCTGAACGCCCTGTTTAGCCCTGCCGCCTCCCCTACCAAGTTCCCATCCCCATCGACCACCCTCTCTATTTCCTGGCCGCCTCCCTCTTCCTAAGCTGCTGTGCAAGCATTCTGCTGGCCTTCTCCCCATGTTCGTAAAACGCACCCCTCGCCTTTCTAAGCTGCTCCACTGCCTTACCGATGGACAACACCCCAAACTCAGCCTGCAGCCTCCGACGTTCCCTTAAGATCTCCACCCCTGGGGTCACCGCATACCTCCTGTCTATCTGTAAGATTTCCTTAACCAGTTGGTCCGTTTCTGCCCTATCCGTCCTGTCCCTATGAGCCCAGATCGAAATCAGCTCCCCTCTCACCACTGCCTTCAGCGCCTCCCAGACCACCGCTGCTGAGACTTCCCCCGTGTCATTAACCTGCAGGTAATTCTGTATGCACTTCCTCAGCCTCTCGCACACCGCCTCGTCCGCCAACAACCCCACCTCTAACCTCCATTGCGGGCGCTGGAAGCTCTCCTCACTAACCTGCAGTTCCAACCAGTGTGGGGCATGATCCGAAATAGTGATGGCCGAATACCCCGTGTCCACCACCCTCGCCAGTAAATCCCTGCTCAAAATCCTTCCCCGGCTGCCTAAACTTCCATGGGTCGACCCCCCCCCCCCCTCCATCTGCTCCATGAACCCTGTCAGTTCCTTTGCCATTGCTGGCACCCTCCCCATTTTAACACGACCGGTCCAGGTCAGGGATCTTCCCCAGCAACCTCTTTATAAATTCCACGTCATCCCAATTTGGCACGTACACATTAACCAAGACTACCTTCCTCCCCTCCAGCTTACCGCTAACCATGACATAACGCCGCCCCCCCCACCGTCCGAGACTACACTGCCCACCTGGAATTGCACCGCTTGTTGATCAAAATCGCCACCCCTCTAGTCTTGGTGTCCAGCCCCGAATGAAAGACCTGACTGACCCAACCCTTCCTTAGCCTGACTTGAACCACCACTTTCAGGTGTGTCTCCTGCAACATTACCATGTCCGCCTTCAGAGCCCTCAGATGCGCGAACACACGTGCCCTCTTGACCGGCTGGTCTAACATTCCAGGTGATCAGCCTAGTTGGGGGGCACCATGCCCCCCCCCCCGATCAACCATCCCCTTTCCTGGGCCTGCCACCAGCCCATGCGCCGTGCCTCCATAGGCCCGCCTCCTGGCAGCCCCCACCCCCGACCTCCTCTCTGTCCTGAAACCTAAGTCCCTCCCTCGTCAGCAGAGTAACTCCCCCTCTCTCCCCCCCCCCCCCCCCCAGCAACAACACTTTGCAACCTAACCCCTGCCATAGATTAATCATATGCACCCCCCCCCCCCCCCCCCCCACTTTGCTTCCGTAGACTAGCTCACCCAGCTAGTCTGGTGGCCCTCGCCTCCGGCGCCAAGAAATCTCCCATCGATTGTTCCCTCCCTCCCCTCCCCCCCGCCCATCGAATCCACTTCCCTCATCAAACTGACCCCAAACAATCGCCCAATTAACATAAGAGACAACCCAAAAAGAAAAACACACTGAAAACCCCCCTAATAGTGCAAATCAAAGTAATACCAAGTAAAAGGCCCCACCAGCCACCCCCACCAAAACGTACAGACATTCCTAAGTGGGAATCGAACCTGCGACCCTAGAGCTGTGAAACAACAGTGCTAACCACTGTGCTGCACTGTACCATCCATCCATTTGTCCTTGTGTTTGCTGATCTGCGTTCAGCAAAACCTTGATTTCAAAGTTCTGATCTTAAGTGCAAGTTCCTTTATCACCTCAGCCCTCTATCTTTTTAACCCCTTCCAGCCCGACAACCCTCCAACAATTCTGTGTTCTTCCAATTATGGTCTGTCATAAATCTCCTATTACCTTCGTCCACTCATTTGGAAGCCATGACTTCAGCTGCCTAGGCCCTAAGCTCAGGAATTCTCTGCCTAATCCTCTCTAAGTTCTCTGTTTGCCTTTTAAGTCGCTGCTTAAATCTATGTTTTTGACCAAACATTTGGTCATGTGTTTTAGTATCTCCTTATGTGTTAGGGTCAAATTTTATCCAGTAAGACTTCTGTACAGCACCGTGGGACATTTTACTAAGTTAAAGAGGCTATATAAATTCAAGTTGCTTACTTATCAGCAGGAAGTTCAGCAATAATGTCCCTTACCATGGTGGACATAAAAAAATTACTTTTCTCCATACTGAATATCAGATGGCAGCCAACCCTCGATTGGAGAATGCACCCCTAATATGGAAATCACCAACAACTTGTATTTATTTTACATTTTTAACATAGCAAAATGCTGAGAGGTGCACTTGTGAAGAAAAAAACAATCATGTGATACCATCCATGGTTAAACTGCTCAATTTCTACACTCTCTGTCTCGTGCTCACACAATAACTGTTTTGGGTAAGGTTCTATCTAGGGTGGGAGTGAGTAGGTGCCTGTGGATTCTTGCTCTTTCAAGAAAAGAAAGGGAACATGGGGAAAAAATTTGGGAGAGATCAAAGGACACAGACCTGAGAGCACAGTGATGAGGACAACTTTGAGTTGTGCATGTACCACCATGCCTGGTTGCAGTTTATATATGTTCACATATTGCCTGGACTCTAGACACTGATGGTTTGTGGACTCTGCTGCCAAAAGATGGGAGTGCTGAGCTGAAATGTACGTTATGAGCTCCTTCAGTGCGATTGCATTCACCGTTTGTGACCCTTTAGAAACAAAACATTCATGAAAAGTTAGCCTTATTCATACAGATAAATATCCAACAGACAAAATTTACATGTTAAAGATATGCAAATAAACTGACACCAATCTTTAACCACTGGCACTAGGATTGATGGGAGATATTTAAACCAGGTTACAAGGATTAGGACTGAAACTGAAGGAACTGGGCAGAATTCTCCACAATCGGCGCGATGTCCTCCGACCAGCGCCAAAAGCGGCGCGAATCAGTTCGGCATCGCGCTGCCCCAAAGGTGCGGAATCCTCTGCATCTTGAGTGGCCGAGCCCTGACCTTGGGCGGAATTCTCCGCAATCGGCGCGATGTCCGCCGACCGGCGCCAAAAACGACGCGAATCAGTCCGGCATAGCGCGGCCCCAAAGATGCGGAATCCTCCGCATCTTGTGGGGCCGAGCCCTCACCTTGAGGGGCTAAGCCCGCGCTGGACTGATTTCCGCCCCGCCAGCTGGCGGGAAAGGCCTTTGGTGCCCCGCCAGCTGGCGCAAAACTGATTTGCCGGGCGGCGCATGCGCGGGAGCGTCCGCTCACGGCATCCCCGCGCATGCGCAGTGCAGGGGGTCTCTTCCGCCTCCGCCATGGTGGAGACCATGGCGAAGGCGGAAGGAAAAGAGTGCCCACACGGCACAGGCCCGCCCGCGGATCGGTGGGCCCCGATCGCGGGCCAGGCCACCGTGGGGGCACCCCCCGGGGCCAGATCGCCCCGCGCCCCCCCCAGGACCCCGGAGCCCGCCCGCGCCGCCTTGTCCCACCGGTAAGAGAGGTGGTTTAATCCACGCCGGCGGGACAGGCATTCCAGCAGCGGGACTTCGGCCCATCCAGGCCGGAGAATCACCGGGGGGGCCGCCAGCCGGCGCAGCGCGATTCCCGCCCCCGCCGAATATCCGGTGCCGGAGAATTCGGCAACCAGCGGGGGCGGGATTAACGCCAGCCTCCGGCGATTCTCCGACCCGGCGGGGGGTCGGAGAATCCCGCCCAGGGTTCCTGTTCAAAGGTCTAAGTATAGCATTGGCAAATAACAGACAGGGGGAGCTTCCAAATGATTTAACTTCATGTCACTCAATCTAGTACTTTTAATCTGGGTCACATCACTCAGAACACCTACAATCTGGATCACCTCACTCAATCCAGTGCCTTTAACAGCAATATGCAAGGACCTAACCCAAACAGATTTTAATTTGATTAACAATCTTAATAAACAATTATACCTGGCCATCTGAATCCTAATTGAGATTTGCCCTTAGTCAACCCTAGTCTCAACATCCAAACGTGCCCTGAACCCCCTGTCTCAATACCCAGACTTGTCCTATGTCCAATTTCAACACGCAGGCATATATTAAACCACAGATTTAATATCCAGACTTGCCCGGATCCCAGTCTCAACAGTCAAACTCATTCTGAATCCCAGTCTCACCAGTCAAACTCACCTGAATTCTAACATTGACCAACAGCTTGTGACACTCACTCTCAATGCCAGCTTAGAATGACAATCACACTAATTGATCCTTAATGTTGACTTCACTTTGTCTTACCTACTCTGACCCTCAAACCCTTAAGTAGGGCAAATCCGCAAATTCAACAGAACAAATTACGTGATTGGACTGACATCAAGGTTGTAGGGGTGACTGTGAGGTTGCATTACCTGTACTGGTTTATACAAGAGCACAAGAAATAGAAGCAGGATTAGACTATATGGCTTCTTGTGCCTACTCCATCTTTCAGTACAATCATGGCACGTCTTGGGCCTCAATTCCATTTTCCTGTCTTCTCCTCATTTCCCTTGATTCTCTAAGATGCCAAAAATCTGTCTATCCCAGCTTTAAATGTATTCAACAGAGATTCTCTAGACACCAGCATAATAGCGCCTGATTCACACATTCAAGCTTTCCTATCTCAGTGGCAGGCTTCTGGCAACAGGTTCTGCTGCAGTTTACGAACTTTCTCTTGCATTTTGCATCCAAACTCAAGCACATGGTTAACCAAAAGTGTTAATGACCTTTTTTTCTCATACTAAAAATAAAGTACCCACATTGCGCGGTCTGAATCTGTAACCAGGGTCCCAGTTTGATCAATTTACTCCTTGGGGTGGACTGTAACAACTCCTCTCCCTGCCACTGGTTACGATGTACAGTAACATCTGAAAGGGCAGAAACACAAATAAATTACCCATTGTTGCAAGGGAATCTTGATTCCACCTCCCCTGCCAAAATATTCAAGGGATTGTTTTTCACTTATGCTCCTATTTCAAACCTGTGTCTGGATGCCGGACCATCTGGAACCCTAAATTAGAAATCATTAAATGCACCCCTTAAACGTTCAAGGGAATTTGTGTAAATTAATACTTTCAGAAGAGGTAGCTTAAAGGTGAAAAATCACTTGGTAAATTATAACACAAATTATCTCCACTTCACAAGTTGGCTCAGAGGGTAGCACTCTCCCCTCATATTAGAATATTGTCGGTTCACGTATCACTCCAGAGATTTAAACATATAATTCAGTCTGGCACTGCAGTGTAATATCGAGCTGGCTGTAGGAGTTGCTGTCCTTCAGCCAAGACATTACACACTGACCCGTGAATGTAAAAGATGCCAAGTAGGTCCAGACAAACAAAAAGAGCAATCCTGGCACTCCAGCCAATATTTCTCCATCAGTTAATTCCAATTAAAAAAGACCAATTAACTTGTTATTCAGCCCACTTGCTGTTTGCTGGATACTCCAGTGTGTCGATTAGCTGTCTCGAGGCACAACTGGGTTCCTACTTCAAATGTAATCCATCGGGTTTGTGGTGTGAAAAATTCAATATACATTTAGTTCCTGTTGTCTTAACATGTGAAGTTTCTAAACCACAAATTCAGGCCGGAATTCTCATTGGGATTCTCTTTTCCCGCCGGCAGCGCACCCCCGAACATGGGTTTCCCAGCGGTGGGGGGGTGGCTTCAATGGGAAATCCCATTGACGAGGGGCGGAAGTAGATGGAGAATCCCGCCCTCAGTTTTCTAGACACCAATTCCAACGCTCTCCCTGATGGCTGAGGCTGGAAAACCTACTCACAGCCTCGGTGTCATATCTTATCCTGAGATAAGCCTCCAACCATATGTTCACGCCATCACCAAGGGCATCTACGTCCACTACTGTAACATCACTAATCCCCCACCGCTGCCTCAGCTCATCTGTTGCTGAAACTTGTTCCCCACCCTTGGACTTAACTATTACAATGCACTCCTGGCCGACCTCCATTCTTCCCCATTCCATGCACTTCTTCTCCTCTAAAGCTTAGCTGTGGTAACCTAACTTGCATGAAATTGCACACGCCCATCTTCCCTGTGTTTGTTGCCCTATATCGCCCTCTATTTGGCAACACCTCAAATGTAATTTTCTCACCCTGGTTTCAAATCCTCCAAGGCATAGGTACGTCCTCTCTGTAACTTCCTTCAACCCTGCAACCCCCTCAGGTTTCTGCATTTCTCCAAATCTGGCCTCTCGTTTCTCCCTGATTTTCATCACTCTACCATCGTTAGCAGTGCTTTTAGCTGGCTGGGTCCTTAGCTCTGGAATTCCCTTCCTTCGTCTCTCTACCACCTTTGAGATGTTCCTTAAAACCTAACTTTTTGATCAAGCTTTTGGTTATTTCCCCTAATATCTCATGTGGCTTGGTTGGTTGTCAAATTTTGTTTGATACTATTCCTTTTAAGCATCGTGGGACATTTTACTATATTAAACATATATTTATAGAAAGGTATATAAATCCAGATAATTATTGTTATTGTTAATCAGAATTCAGGGTAGCACAGCAGCATAGTGGTTAGCACAATTGCTTCACAGCTCCAGGGTCCCAGGCTCGATTCCTGGCTTGGGTCACTGTCTGTGCGGAGTCTGCACGTTCTCCCCGTGTGTACGTGGGTTTGCTCCGGTTTCCTCCCACAGTCCAAAGATGTGCAGGTTTAGGTGGATTGGCCATGATAAATTGCCCTTAATGTCCAAACTTTCCCTTAGTGTTGGGTGGGATTACTGGGTTATGGGGATAGGGTGGAGGTGTGGGCTTGGGTAGGGTGCTCTTTCCAAGTGCAGACTCGATGGGCTGAATGGCCTCCTTCTGCACTGTAAATTCTATGAACTAAGGATTCAGTTCAACTTCATCAACCTGAACAGAAGATGACAGTACTTATAAATGGATATGGAAAGGTTTCCTGTGTACAGTGTAAGAGTCCTTACAGTTTTATTTCCTTTGCTCCAATGTATTTTTTTTATTATTTTGGTCCGTGAACTCATAAATCGGGGTGTGCCTTTAAGCCGAGGACTCAAATTTGAAATAGCCTGTTTGCCATGACACTGTGTTCACAGGTTCTGTTTTTGGAGAGAATTCAGACTCCTTGATACTAAGTGGATCTTAGAAACCAGGTTTGGAGGGAGTCGGTTCGATTGGTTAACCGGCATCCGATGGGTTGGCCAGGGACAGTGTTGTGCCTGACAACGGTCAGTGATTGGTTCCTGCGTGATGCTTTCCGAGAGAACTCTCTGCAGAAGTGTTTAGGCCTTGGAAGTGAAAGGAACTCTCTCCCCTACTTACTAAAATGAAAGAATTGCTCTGTTGTTCTGAAAGCAGTGAGTGCCTAGAACACACCCTTTGCTGTGAACCTGAAATTATACTGAGTCTGCAGAGGAGGTCGACAACCTTGCCAGAGAAAACAATAAGAAGTCTTACAACACCAGGTTAAAGTCCGACAGGTTTGTTTCGAATCACTAACTATCGAAGCGCAGCTCCTTCCTCAGGTGAGCGAAGAGGTGGGTTCCACAACCACATATATAGACAAAGTCAATGATACAAGATGATACTTTGAATGCGAGTCTTCGAAGGTAATTAAGTCTTTACAGGTCCAGACAGAGTGACTTGAGAGAGGGATAATCACAGGTTAAAGAGGTGTGAATTGTCTCAAGCCAGGACAGTTGGTAGCATTTTGCAAGCCCAGGCTAGATGATGGGGGGTGAATGCAATGAGACATCAATCCAAGGTCCCAGTTGAGGCCGTACTCATGTGAGCGCAACTTGGCTATTAGTTTCTGCTCGGCGATTCTGCGTTGCCGCGCGTCCTGAAGGCCACCTTGGAGAATGCTTACCCGAAGATCAGAGGCTGGATGCCCTTGACTGCTGCAGTGTTTCCCGACTGGAAGGGAGCATTCCTGCCTGGCGATTTTTGCTAGATGTCCATTCTTTCCCTTCCCACCACCCTTTCACCTTCTGTGGTGTTTGTCTGCGTGTGTGTGTATATATAGAGAGTGGGGGGAACTACAAAGGGCGGATTGGGAAAAGTGGAGTAGATAGTCAGTTACATATTCTGTTTGATTAATTATAATATTGTACATAATAAAAGGTTACTTGTGTTTTAAAGTTACAAACCTGGTGTTTGTAGTTTACTGAGCTCAACCAAGGACCTTGGCTATTTTAAATAAAATCTAATTCCACCTGTGTTGCAACTCTGGGTCAAGTGTGGCACAGTGGTTAGCAGTGCTGCCTCACAGTTCCAGTGACCCGGGGTCAATTCCGGCCTCGGGTGACTGTCTGTGTGGAGTTTGCATTTTCTCCCCGTGTCTATGTGGGTTTCCTCCCACAATCCAAAGATGTGCAGGTTAGGTGGGTTGGCCATGATAAATTGCCCTTAGTGTCCAAAAAGGTCAGGTGGGTTTACTGGATTATGGGTTAGGGTGGGCGTGTGGGCTTTGGTAGGGTGTTCTTTCCATGGGCTGATGCAGACTCGATGGGTCAAATGGCCTCCTTCTGCACTGTAAATTCTATTCTATGAATCATAAGTGCGGTTGAAATTGATCGCACATTAGGCCAGAGTGTCGTGAAAACCAACAGAAAATTATACATTCATTTCTAATGAATTGGTTTACTCGTTGTGCACAGAGTAATCTTTCTGCTGTAGTTAATGTAGCTGTTTAACCTCTCCTCCCCCTGCCTCAGGGCGGCATGTTGGCACAGTGGTCAGCAATAATGCCTTATAGCACCAGGGCCTGATTTGTTTCCGACCTTGGGTCTCCCAATGTTTGCGTGGGTTTCATTCGGGTGCTCCGGAGGCTAAATTGCCCCTTAATGTCCAAAGGGTAGGCAGGTTTATGGGGATAGGACGGGGGTATGGGCCTAGGTAGTGTGCTCTTTCAGAGGATCGATGCAAACCCGATGGGCCGAATGGCCTTCTTCTGCAGAGTAGGCATTCTATGATTTTATATTCAGCAGAGAGCTGCCGTTTACAAAAATCCATCAATGATTCAACTTGCTACCTCTGTAGACCAAAACCAGTTTCAAGCAAAGCAATTGGAATGATGCCTCCTTCACTGACTGCATGATAACCAGAAGGACGGCAGATTAGTCCGCTGTTCTAATCAATTTTTGATCTTAACTTAACACCTACCCTCTGGAACCAAGGCAGCCTTATCTCACATTCCAGCACTCACAGCAACTTTTGCACTGCGCTTAACGGATAAACCCACCCACACTGATGGGAAGGGGCAGCAGAGCGCAAACTGATTATAAACACAGGCCTGTTGCTGCCTTTCTCTCCTGGACATGAACCAGCTACCCCCGCCGCCCTCCCCAAGGTACCTCACCAAAATGACGTGGAAGAACTTGCAATTAAGTAGCATTTTTCACAAATTCAGGACACTGTGGTGAATGTATAATTACTGATAATTCACCAGTGCACTGTGTTATGTTATTAACCCTGTGGGCTCTACCTATGGGTCATTGTGTGGCTTCACCCATAGGGGATATGTTGGGGCATGTACGGGCTCTGCCCATGGCTCCACCCCCTTTACAGGAAGTATAAGAGCTGCTGACCTGCGGGGCCGCCTTCAGTGTTGTACCGGTCACAGGCAGACTCAGTTCTAAGCTGATTAAAACCACGGTTTACTTCTCCACGTGTCTTCGAGTGAATTGATGGTCGCATCAGACACTCCATAGCACGTTATACTTTTCAAAGTGTATTTGTTATTGTTGCTAATTTGCACATAGGAAAATTCCAGTATTTCTTTTGATATGCAGATGGAATTCGAAAGGTTAAATTCTAAACTTTCCTCATGTAGATTTCTGCGAATCAGAGGAAATTGTCACTTGCTAACTAGAGACGTAAGAATGGCCGGCAATTTTTAATGCAATGCACAATGGCCTCTTCAGAGATGACATTCATTTCACATAATTTAAATAAAAACAAAACACAATAATCCCAGAATAATTTTAACTGCTCAGCAGCTGATGCAAATCAGCTGACATTCGAGATGAAAAGAGCGGAGGAGCCACTGAAGATATCCAGCTCTCAGAATGGCTCTGGTCTGATGTACATGGCCCAGGCCCTGTATTCTTCTCATTCAAAGCTCACACAGGGCTTCAAACTTTGAAAAAAGCCAAATCCACAGCCTACTTAGACAAACCCTAGCAATGTATGACTTTAAAATTCTCACCCTTGTTTTCAATTCCCTATACAGCCTCACAATTCCCTATCTGGGTAACCTCCTCCAACCCCCCCGAGCCCTCTATACTCTCCCAATTCTGGCCTCTTGTGCATCCTTAATTTCCTTCACCCCATGCCTTCAGCTGTCCAGGGCCTCTGCTCTGGAATTCTCTCCCTAAACCTCTCCACCTGTCTCCTTTAAGAAGCTCCTTAAAATCTATCTCGGACCAAAATATTAGTCGCTTGCCATAACATCGCATGTGGTTCGATGTCAAGTTTGGTTGATTACATTCCTGTAACATTTTACTATGTTAAAAGCATTATATACATGCAGGTTGTTGTTAATGATACTGAGCAGACACACGTCAGCCGCCCAGTCGAAGCACTTACAAAGGAACTCCAAATACTGTTTGCAATTTGCTCTCTCTCGCTGATGAAGGGTCTGAATCTTGCTGGAGTGCAGTTCTGGAGTGGGGAGAGCCATTATTGTACCCCACCCAGCGGATCTTTACACCTAAACATTGGCATCACAGCTCAGCCTGATCCAGTCCTCTTTCACCACTGCAGTGGGAACCACTGGATGGTGTTCCTAATCTAGAACACTCCTATTTTCTACATTACAACAGTGACTACATTTTAACAAAAATAAATCATCGGTTGTGAAGTGCATTGAAAATCTTGAAAGGCGGTCTCTAAGTTCAAGTCTTTCTTCCTCTTTCTTTCATCTGCTGGATTGCCTGAAACCAACTAACTCAATACAGCCCAGTTCCCGATCTTCAGATCTTCGTGCTACAACATGCAATTATAGTCATTCTGATACAACTGTTGTGTTATGTTCTTGACGTAGCATAAGCTGCTTCCTTGATGTACACTCTGACAAAGGAAGGTTCAGACCTGGAGATAGCTTTAACACATTTAAAAAAAAAAAATAATAATTTTTATTAAAGGTTTTCATAAAATATCAATAACAAAATGAGAAAGAAAAAAGAACCCAACAGGGTTAAGTACAAAACACAATCTAAAAAAAAGCAACCCCCCCAAACCCTTCCCCCCTGTACATAAATAATAAATTAACATTAACACCCCGACTTAACACAACAGGTGTATACACCCCCTCAGACCCTCCAGTGTAAATAACATAAACAAAAATAAAATAACCCCCCCACCCCGAGCTGCTGCTGCCATTGACCAATGTCTATCGTTCTGCCAGAAAGTCTAAGAACGGTTGCCACCGCCTAAAGAACCCTTGTACCGACCCTCTCAAGGCAAATTTCACCCTCTCCAATTTAATGAACCCTGCCATATCGCTGATCCAGGATTCCACGCTTGGGGGCCTCGCATCTTTCCACTGAAGGAGAATCCTTCGCCGGGCTACCAGGGACGCAAAGGCCAGAATTCCGGCCTCTTTCGCCTCCTGCACTCCCGGCTCCTCTGCCACCCCAAATATTGCGAGCCCCCAGCCCGGTTTGACCCCGGATCCTACCACCCTCGACACCGTCCTCGCTACGCCCTTCCAAAATTCCTCCAGCGCTGGGCATGCCCAGAACATATGGGTGTGATTTGCTGGGCTCCCTGAGCACCTAACACACATGTCCTCACCCCCAAAGAACCGGCTCATCCTTGTCCCGGTCATGTGTGCCCTGTGCAGCACCTTTAACTGTATGAGGCTGAGCCTCGCGCACGAAGAGGAAGAGTTCACCCTCCCTAGGGCATCTGCCCACGTCCCCTCTTCGATCTCCTCTCCCAACTCCTCCTCCCACTTACCTTTCAACTCCACCACCGAGGCCTCCTCCTCCTCCTGCATCACCTGGTAAGTTTCCGAGATCTTCCCCACTCCCACCCCCCCCCGAGAGCACCCTGTTCTGTACTGTGTGTGGCAGTAGCCGCGGGAATTCCACCACCTGCCGTCTGGCAAACGCCCTTACCTGTAAGTACCTGAAGGTGTTCCCCGGGGGGGAGCCCGTACTTCTCCTCCAGCTCACCCAAGCTCGCGAACTTCCCGTCCACAAACAGATCCCCCAACTTTCGTATCCCTGCCCTGTGCCACCCCGAAAACCCTCCACCTGTTCTTCCTGGGGCGAACCGGTGGTTCCCCCGTAATGCGGTCCACGCCGAGGCCCAACTTCCCCCCTATGCCGCCTCCACTGCCCCCAAATTTTGAGGGCCGCCACCACCACCGGGCTCATGGTATACCTCCTTGGAGGGAGTGGCAGCGGCGCCGTTGCCAGCGCCCCCAGATTCGTACCCACACAGGATACCGTCTCCAGCCTCTTCCATGCAGCCCCCTCCCCCCATCATCACCCACTTGCACACCATCGTCGCATTGGCGGCCCAGTAGTACCCACAGAGGTTGGGCAGCGCCAGCCCCCCCCTATCTCTACTCCGCTCCAGGAACACCCTTCTCACCCTCGGAGTCCCTCGCGCCCACATAAACCCCATTATACTCCTGTTAACCCGCCTGAAAAAGCCTTCGGGATAAACACAGGGAGGCACTGGAACAGGAACAAAAACCTTGGGAGCACCGTCATTTTGATTGACTGCACCCTACCCGTGAAGGCCTGCGGCAACGCGTCCCACCTCTTGAACTCCTCCTCCATTTGCTCCACCAGCCTTGTAAAGTTAAGCCTATGCAGGGCCCCCCAGCACCTGGCCACCTGGACCCCCAAATATCTGAAGCTCCTCTCCGCCCTTTTTAGTGGGAGCTCGCCAATCCCCCTCTCCTGGTCCCCTAGCTGAACTACGAACTGCTTGCTCTTCCCCATATTGAGCTTGTACCCCGAAAAGTCCCCGAATTCCCTAAGGATCCTCATTACCTCTGGCATTCCTCCCACTGGGTCCGCCACATACAGCAGCAGGTCGTCCGCATAAAGCAACACCCTATGCTCCTCCCCACCCCTCACCAACCCCTCTCCAGTTCCTCGACTCTCAATCGCCAGTGCGAAGAGCAGGGGGGACAGGGGGCACGCCTGTCTCGTCCCTCTGTGCAACCGAAAGTACTCGGACCTCCTCCTATTTGTGGCCACACTCGCCATCGGGACCTCATACAACAGCCTACCCACCTGACAAACCCCTCCCCAAACCCGAACCTCTTCAGCACCTCCCACAGGTACCCCCACTCTACCCTATCGAAGGCTTTCTCAGCGTCCATCGCCACCACTATCTCCGCCTCCCCTCCCTCGCCGGCATCATGATAATGTTCAAAAGCCTCCGCACATTCGCGTTCAACTGTCTCCCCTTCACAAACCCCGTCTGGTCTTCATGGATGATCTGCGGCACACAATCCTCAATCCTCGTGACTAAGACCTTCGCCAGCACCTTGGCATCTACATTTAGCAAGGAAATCGGTCTGTAAGACCCACATTGCAGGGGATCCTTGTCCTGCTTCAGGATCAAGGAGATCAGTGCCTGGGACATCGTTGGGGGTAAAGCCCCCCCCCCCTCCCTTGCCTCATTAAAGGTCCTAACTAACAGCGGGCCCAACAGGTCCATATATTTTTTATAGAACTCGACCGGGAAACCATCCGGCCCCAGTGCCTTCCCCGCCTGCATGCTTCCTATCCCTTTGATCAGCTCCTCCAGCCCAAACGGGGCCCCCAGTCCCCCTTTGGAAACCTCAATTGGTCCAGGAAACGGCCCATCCCTCCCTACTCCCGTGGGGGCTCGGATCGGTACAATTCCTCGAAGAAGTCCCTGAAGATCCCATTGATGCCAACCCCACTCCGCACCACGCTCCCTTCCCTGTCATTAACTGCCCCGATCTCCCTAGCTGCGTCCCGCTTCCGAAGCTGATGCGCCAGCATCCGGTTTGCCTTTTCCCCATACTCGTAGACCGCCCCCTGGGCCTTCCTCCACTGCACCTCTGCCTTCCTGGAGGACACCAGGTCGAATTTGGCCTGGAGGCTGCGCCTCTTCCTCAACAATCTTTCCTCAGGCTCTTCCGCATACCTCCTGTCTACCCTCACCATCTCCCCCACCAGCCTTTCCGTCTCCCCCCGCTCCCTCGCTCCTTGTGGGCCCTAATGGAGATCAGCTCTCCCCTCACCACCGCCTTCAGTGCCTCCCATACCATCCCCACTCGGACCTCCCCGTTGTCGTTGGTCTCCAAGTACCTCTCTATACTTCCTCGGACCCGCTCGCTCACCTCCTCGTCCGCCAACAGCCCCACCTCCAAGCGCCACAGCGGGCGCTGGTCCCTCTCCTCCCCCATCTCCAAGTCCACCCAGTGCGGGGCGTGGTCCGAAATGGCTATTGCCGAATACTCGGTATCCTCTATTCTCGCTATCAGCGCCCTACTCAAAATGAAAAAGTCGATTCGAGAATAAGCCTTATGGACATGTGAGAAGAATGAAAATTCCCTAGCCCTCGGCCTTGCAAATCTCCAAGGATCCACCCCTCCCATTTGGTCCATAAATCTCCTCAACACTCTAGCCGCCGCCGGCTTCCTACCCGTCCTAGACCTGGAGCGATCCAGTGCCGGATCTAACACCGTGTTAAAGTCTCCCCCAATTATCAGGCTCCCCACTTCCAAGTCTGGGATCCGATCCAACATACGCCGCATAAAACCCGCATCGTCCCAGTTCGGAGCATACACATTGACCAGTACCACCCTCTCTCCCTGCAACTTCCCACTTGCCATTATGTACCTACCGCTATTATCTGCCACAATGCTCAACGCCTCGAATGACACCTTCTTTCCCACCAAGGTTGCCACCCCTCGATTTTTGGCATCTAGCCCCGAGTGAAACACCTGACCTACCCACCCTTTCCTCAGTCTTACCTGGTCTGCCACCTTCAGGTGTGTCGCCTGGAGCATAACCACATCCGCCTTGAGCCCTGTCAGGTGCGCGAACACGCGGGCCCGCTTAACCGGCCCATTCAGTCCCCTTACATTCCAGGTTATCAGCTGGATCAGGGGGCTACCTGCCCCCCTCCCCCGCCGACTAGCCATGACCCCTCCTCGGCCAGCCACGTGCTCGCCCCCCACACCCGGCCCGTTCCCCACAGCGGCATACCTCCGTCTCGCCCCCTCCCCCCCCACTCGCCCCAGCTCCTCCTTGACCTTAGCAGCAGCAACTCGACCCCCCCCCCGCCCCCCCAGGGCTAGGACCCATCCTAGCTGGTTTACTCCCCCCATTGCACTTCCGCAAGTCAGCTGACTCCTGCTGACCCCGGCCACTCCCGCCTCCCCTTCGACTCATCCCATTGTGTGGCACACCCTCCTCTCCCGCTCCCCATCCACAGGCTCTCACCCTCCCCCCTCCGTTCTAAGCGCGGGAAACAATCCTCGCTTCCCCGCCCCGGCCACCCCCCCAGTCTTCGGCGTGGGAACAAAGCCCGCGCTCTCCACCTACCAGGCCCCGCCACCAACCAAAACAGTGCCCAACCCGCCCCATCCACCCTCCCCAACCCGAAAGGGAAAAACACAGAGAAAAAGAAACACAAAACAATGCAAAGGCCACCCCCCCCCCCCCACCGAACCAAAAATAGGCATAACATATCCACGACAGTCCCCAATCGCCCATCCCGACCCTCAGTCTGTGTCCAGCTTCTCGGCCTGAACAAAGGCCCACGTCTCCTCCGGAGACTCAAAATAATGGTGCCGGTCCTTGTAGGTAACCCACAGTCGTGCCGGCTGCAACATGCCAAACTTCACCCCCTTCCTGTGCAGCACCGCTTTCGCTCGATTGTACCCGGCCCTCCTCTTCACCACCTCCGCACTCCAGTCCTGATATATCCAAACCTCCGCGTTCTCCCACCTGCTGCTCCTCTCCTTCTTGGCCCACCTGAGCACGCACTTGCGATCAGCGAATCGATGAAACCGCACCAGCAACGCCCGCGGAGACTCGTTAGCCTTGGACGTCCTCGCCAGCATTCTATGGTCCCCTTCCAGCTCCAGGGGGCCCTGGAAGGACCCCACTCCCATCAGCGAGTTCAACATGGTGACTACATAAGCCCCCACGTCCGGCCCCTCGATCCCCTCCAGGAGGCCCAGAATCCGCAGATTCTTCCGCCTCGACCGATTTTCCATCTCCTCGAACCGCTCCTGCCATTTCCTGTGGAGCGCCTCGTGTTACCGCCAGGCCTAAGATCTCGTCCTCATTGTCAGAGATCTTTTGTCGAGCCTCTCGGATCGCCACCCCCTGGGCTGTCTGTGTCTCCAGCAGCTTATCAATAGAAGCCTTCATCGGCTCTAGCAGGTACGTTTTAATCTCTCTGAGGCAGCGCTGGATACCCTCCTATTGCTCCTCCGCCCACTGCCTCCACGCTGCCTGGTCTCCGCCCGCCGCCATTTTGTCCTTCTTCCCTTCCTTCTTCTGGTCCACCACCACCTTTTTTGTCGCCCCGCTCCTAGTTAAAGCCATATACTGACGGGGAGCTATTATTAACTCCTTCCCACACCGGGAAACGTCGAAAAAGTGCCCTTGGGGGCCCTGAAAAGAGCCCAAAAGTCCGTTTTTGCGGGAGCTGCCGAATGTGCGACTTAGCTCCGCATAGCCGCAATCGGAAGTCCTTTAACACATTTATTAAGCTATTAACAATTCTCCTACTTGGATTCGACTCTACTGTTAATCCATTTATAGCTACTCAACTGACGAACCAGTCTGCTACAATCCACGTGGTGGGTGTGATGTTCCATCAACCCTGTGTCTGTACTCACTGAGTGTCTCCACTGGAAAGAGGAAGATCATGTGTGCTGTGTCCTTATATATGGGTTGGTATAATGCCCCCCTGTGGTAGTGTCACATCTGTGAGTATCGTGAATGCCCATTGGTCGTGTCCTATCTTACTGGCCTATTGGTTGAATGTCTGTGTCATGTGTCTGGTGCTCCCTCTAGTGTCTATCTAGTCTACGTGTATTTACACGTAACCCCTTGTGTATTTACAGTGATGGATATCACCACAACAACCTCCCTTAAGTAGCCTTCTCTGTTCAACCTTACATCTCCTCTCACAGCTGGACTGTCATCTCATAAGTACAGGGATTGTATTGAAGGGCTAGGGATTTGTGAATGTTTCCCGATGATTAAAACGTCACATGTCAGTGGTAAGAAATCAGAGTGTTATCAATAAATTTGAAACAGCCGAAGCTGGAAATTTGTCACAACAGAAAATGGTGGAAATATTCAGTCAGTCAGCATTTGTGGAGAGGACAGAGAAGTTAATGTTTTGGGAGCCGATCCTTCATTGAAAAAGGGGAAATCCACAAAAATCGGAGTAAAGCAGAAGACGAAAGGCTGGTGGAACACATAGACCAGCAAAAAAAAGAATAAGCTATGAAGTGTCTGCGTTTAAAAAGGACCCAATTAAATTGGAAGAAGTGATATTAGTATAAGACAGCAGGGGTGTAATGTGAGAAAGCAAAGAAATTAAAAACATTTCTGATTCATAGAGAAATTGTGAATAGTTCAAGCAGTGGGAAATGAGGCAGGTCGACGTAGAAGCCTTATCCCACCTACTGAGCTGTTCACACATTCATTGTATCTTATGAATATCTTAAATTTCTCTCATTATTATGACTTTGACATTTAACCAACTCCTGTTTTCCACTCAAACACTCTACAGGTTTAAAAGGTTCTTCTGTATGTGCGTGTGTGCATATTTTCTTCTTCTCCCCCGTTGTTATACTTTATAAATGCCACTTATCTTGAAACATCTTCTAGCTCGGATCAGAGGAGGGGGTAACAAATTAAATATTTATTCGTCTGCTCTCTACATGTGTTGTCGGTCAACTGAGTCTTTTCCGTTAATTTCTCTTCTTGTTTAGGACATTACCAATATTTAAAAAAAGAATTGCACCCGTTATCTTGCAGACTTGTAATACTGGCATCGATGGGTAGTTGTTTATGACTACGGACAACCAGAATAAAAAAGCAACCTTGAAGGTGAGCAGTGTCAATGTTGTCACCCATCTCTGCGGGGGTGATGCCGCACCTCAGGAGGCGATGCCTCGGTCACTCAGCAAGTACACCATCTGATTCAAACCATCAACACACCAACTGGAATTATTTTTCACCAAGTAACTAATGAAATGGATTGTCTAGCAAAATAATGCACTGATACTTTAAAAAGTGTTTGGTAAGTTCCACATGGGTTAATAAAAGACAGCCAGCATCTGTTTGTTGAAGTCAAATTGTGTCTGACAAACAGATTTTGGTGTAAATCAGTTTGGACTGTTCTTCCCCCAGTGAACTACTTTTGGCCTAACTTGACTCTTTTTTGTTCTCATCTTGTCCAGTCTCGTTCCATCTACATCCGTGACTCTCTCCTGATGCCCTCTGCTACTCTGGTGGTTTCCTAGTCTCAGCAGTTTTATTCATACCTTGGCTGTCCAGTCGGTCCCTCTCTACACCTCCATCTGACATCAGGACGACTTGAGGGCTCTCCATTTCTCAAAATGAACAGAGGCGCAACCAGCTCCCATCTGCCAACATACACGTTCGCCTGACAAGTTGTTCTCAGATTGAATGACTTCGCTTTCAGCTCCACAGTTCTGCCAAACAACTATGGATACTGGCATGCTTCCTAGCTCTGCCTGGCATTTTGTAGGATATAGGTCACCTGCCTTGCATCTCTTCCTCTGGTATGTTCTTGAATAATAAGGGGATCAGAGGTTATGGGGAGAAGGCAGGAGAATGGAGATGAGAAACATATCAGCCATGATTGAATGGTGGAGCAGACTCGAAGGGCCGATTAGCCTAATTCTGCTCATCAGTCTTACATTGATGACTGTACCAGCTTCTGACCTGAATTGGATCATTTCAACAACTCTGCTTTCAACTTCCACACTACCCTCTCCCCTTCCATGCCTTGATTCTCTGTTTCCATTTCTGGGGATAGGCTGTTGACCAATATCCTCTATAAGCGCACTGACTCCCAAAACTACCTGCGACTACATTTCCTCACACCAAACTCCCTGTAAGAATTCGATTCCAACCTGCACGCTTCTCTGTCACATCTTGTTATAACCTGCCTGCTTAACACTGGCTGGGGTCTAATGGCAATCCCACAATCCTTTGGGAGTATGAACTTCCCCAATGAGGGGGGCGGAGAAATCATTAGCAGATTCCCTGCATAAATAAAGCCGGCCAGTTTGGAACCGGCTAGAGGAGAGTGAACAGCAAGGGAATTGCTGCTGCTGCTGTTGTATATATATGTTATTGTAAATAAATGTTATTTCTTCCTATCCTTTAACTCGTGCTGGATTCTTCGTGGCCCTTACAAAACTGGCGACGAGGGTTAAAGTGAATAGTTGTCTACACTGCTGAAGCCACCTCCCTGGATTTTTGTTGGATACAGGTTGGAAGTTGTTTTCTATTACACCATGCCTCTGTATGGACGTTTGGATGTTTTTGACGCTGCGCTGGAAAGCTGGAACCAGTACGCACAACGGATGCGTTACTATTTCCGGGCAAACAACATCACCGAAAACGAGCGCCAGGTGGTCATATTGCTCACTGCCTGCGGTGATTAGGAGCCTTACGTGCCCAGCTGCGCCCGACACCAAAACGTTTGATGAACATATGAACATAGTGGGGCAACATTTTAACCCAAGCCCATCCACGATAGTCCAGCGTTACCGGTTTAATACCGCTGAGAGGACCCCAGGAGAATCCCTTGCCGAGTTTCTATCCGGGCTACGTAGGATTGCGGAGTACTGTGACTATGGTGAGACGTTGTCAGAAATGTTACGCGACCGTTTGGTTTGCAGTTTTAACAATGCGGTCACCCAGAGAAAGTTGTTAGCTGAGCCAACATTGACTTTTCAACAGGCCTTTCAAATAGTATTGTCCTGAGAGAGCGCAGAATGGGGAGTGCAGGAGCTACAGGGAATGGAGGTGCATGCCTTGGGGCGCAACCCCTTCTGTCCGAAAGCATCCCCCTGCACCCCTGCAGTACCTTGGGCGAGGCGACGTCCGGATTGACGCCAGTGGCCGTCGGACATTCCTCCCCGAAGGGAGCCTTCTCCAGAACCAATGGATGAGGAACTATATCTGTGTCAGACTTGTGGGCGCCGATCCCGTCGCGGACGCCGGTCCTGGGGGCGCCAGAGGCGCCGTCGTTCCGACAGAAACTGGGGCCAGCCCAGGGGCCTTACCTTCCATTTGGATGAACCTGCGGCGACTACTCCCGAGGACGTGGAGACGGAGGACAACTGCCTGCAGCTGCATTGTGTGGCAGTTCCCCGTGTGGCCCCCATTAATGTGACAGTACAGGTCAATGGTCACTCGCTTGAGCTGGAGTTGGACACTGGTGCAGCAGTCTCCGTGCTCGCCCAGAGGACATTCGACCGCATCAAGCAGGGTGTACAGACCCTTACGTTAACCGACACACAGGCCAGGTTGGCCACCTATACAGGGGAACCATTGGACATTGCAGGAACTACGATGACCCCTGTTGTTTATGGATACCAGGAGGGGCGTTTCCCACTTATCGTGATGTGCGGCCACGGGCCCAGCCTGTTGGGTCGGGACTGGTTGCGCCATTTGCGGCTGCAGTGGCAGCACATCCTCCAAACAGTTTCTGGAGGGCTGACTGAGGTGCTAGGACAATACCCAGATGTATTCCAGCCCGGTTTGGGGAAAATAGTCGAACCAGGAGCCACGCCGCGCTATTTCCGGGCGTGTAAGGCCCGTGCCTTACACCTTGCTCGACAAGGTAGAAGGGGAGCTCACTCATTTGGAGACTTTAGGTATTATCAGGCGTGTCCGTTTCACTGAATGGGCAGCACCAATTGTACCTGTAATGAAGCCAGATGCCACAGTTCGCTTACAGTGAATACGGCTTCCTGGTTTGACCAATATCCAATGCCTCGCATAGAGGATCTCTCCGCGAAGCTTGTAGGCGGACTCTCGTTCACGAAATTAGATATGAGTCACGCCTATCTACAGTTGGAGCTGGACCCTGCCTCCCGGCCATATGTAACGGTTAATACACACTGGGGCCTGAATCAATATGCACGGTTGCCCTTTGGGGTATCCTCTGCCTGTGCTATTTTTCAACGTGTCATGGAGGGCATTTTGAGAGGTTTGCCGCGTGTCGCTGCCCACTTAGACAACGTTTTGATTACAGGGATGTCGAAGCAGGAACATTTGGAAAATTTGGAGCCTCTCCTTAGACGTTTTTCGGAGGCTGGAGTCCGTTTACGTCGCATAAAGTGCATCTTTCAGGCGAAGGAAGTAGTCTACCTGGGTTATCGGGTGGACCGCGAAGGTTTGCACCCCGCCCCCGCCCTGACTGACACTTCGCACCTTTGTTCTTTTCTCGGCCTCGTAAACTATTACGGGAAGTTCCTCCCCAATCTGGCAACTATGCTGGCCACGTTGCACCTTCTGCTAAAGAAGAATCACACCTGGGTTTGGGGTCAGCCACAAGAAACCGCTTTCCGGCGGGTAAAACAACAATTGTCGTCGTCTGGGTTACTAACCCACTATGATCCTGGAAAGCCTTTGCTCATCACATGTGATGCATCCCCGTATGGTATTGGGGCCGTCCTGTCCCACAAAATGGAGAACGGGGCAGAGCGGCCGATAGCTTTCACCTCCCACACATTGACTGCAGCGGAGAAAAAGTACGCGCAGATCGAGAAGGAGGGCCTGGCAGTGGTCTTTGCGGTAAAACGCTTCCACCAGTGCATGTATGGCCGCCACTTCACAATCATGACTGATCATAAGCCTCTGCTGGGACTTTTCCGAGAGGATAAGCCAATACCGTCCATTGCTTCCGCACGGATCCAGCGCTGGGCTTTGTTGCTCGCTGCCTACGAGTATTCTCTGGAGCACAAACCAGGAACCCAGATAGCGAATGCAGACGCACTGAGCCGATTGCCTTTATTGACCGGCCCCATGCCGACCCCCACGACCGGTGAGGTGGTTACAACACTAAATTTAATGGACACCTTGCCTGTCACGGCATCACAGATCTGTGAGTGGACCCAGACGGAGCCAGTCCTGTCAAAGGTTTGGCACATAGTCCTGTGAGCAGCATAGACAGCTCCCAGGCGAATTGCGGGCATTTTCCTCCAAGCTGTCTTTAACGTGGAAGATGGTATCCTCTTGTGGGGGACGCGTGTGATTGTCCCGGAAAAAGGACAGGAGCTCATACTAAGAGACTTGCACAATGGGCATCCGGGAGTTACCAAAATGAAAATGTTGGCCCGGAGTTATGTCTGGTGGCCAGGCCTCGACACTGACATTGAGAGGGTGGCCCAAAACTGCTCCATTTGCCAGGAGCATCAGAAGCTTCCGCCGGCCGCGCCCCTACATCACTGGGAATGGCCACGGCGGCCTTGGGCGCGCTTGCATGCGGATTTCGCCGGCCCTTTTCAAGGATCCATGTTCCTTCTATTAATCGATGCCCAGTCTAAATGGTTAGAGGTGCATAAAATGGTAGGCACAACGTCCTGCGCAACAATCGGGTAGATGTGTTTGTCTTTCAGTACGCATGGCCTCCCCGAGGTGCTGGTCACGGATAACGGCACTCCATTCACCAGTGAGGAGTTTGCGAGGTTCATGAAGATGAACGGCATACGACATATCCGCACCGCCCCATACCACCCGGCTTCAAATAGGTTGGCGGAGCGCGCAGTGCAGACATTCAAACGAGGCCTAAAGAAGCAGTCTTCCGGGGTCGATGGACAGGAGACTGGCTCGTTTTTTGTTTTCATATAGGACCACCCCACATGCGGTGACTGGGGTAGCTCCCGCGGAACTCCTAATGGGCCGGAGACTTCGCACCCGCCTTAGCATGGTTTTCCCAGATATTGGTGCAAAGGCACGCTGCACACAAGAACGGCAGGGACATGGTTTTTCTCGGCATCGGCCGATTCGGCAGTTTGCACCCGGTGACCCAGTGTTCGTTCGGAATTTTGCTGGTGGTGCCCAGTGGGTCCCTGGCGTAATCTTTCGGCAAACGGGCTCTATCTCTTACCAGGTGCAAGCCCAGGGTCGTCTCCAGCGCAAGCGTTTAGACCACATTCGGTCCAGAAGACCATCCCTTCCAAAGATTCCCTGCCCCCGGAGCTCATTTGTACAGCCACGGAGACCAGACACAGTGGAAAGTATTCCTCACAATCTTCCTCTGGTGCCGCACTCAAAGCCTGCACAGGTCGTTGCAGAACCACAGGGGCAGCACGGTAGCATAGTGGTTAGCACAATTGCTTCACAGCTCCAGAGTCCCAGGTTCGATTCCGGCTTGGGTCACTGTCTGTGCAGTGTCTGCACATCCTCCCCGTGTGTGCGTGAGTTTCCTCCGGGTGCTCCGGTTTCCTCCCACAGTCCAAAGATGTGCAGGTGAGGTGGATTGGCCATGATAAATTGTCCTTAGTGTCCAAAATTGCCCTTAGTGTTGGGTGGCGTTGCTGGGTTATGGGGATAGGGTGGAGGTGTTGACCTTGGGTTGGGTGCTCTTTCGAGGAGCCGGTGCAGACTCGATGGGCCGAATGGTCTCCTTCTGCACTGTAAATTCTATGAAAACCGCGTGGAGATAGAGACGCCGAGATGACGGAGGCAGCGGACTCCGACTCCGAGATGGAGGCACAGGAAGCCTCAGAGGGGGAATCCTCGGGCCCACGGGTCATGGATGTGCAACCTTTACGCCGTTCATCACGGAAGCGCCGTTCTCCGTTTCGGTACACGCCGCCCGATCCAGCCCCTCGTGCAAATGGTGTCCAGCCTGCGACAAAACGAGTCCGATGCCCTCCTTCGCCAGGGTCTTCGGTGGATTCCTTCGACTTTGGGGGGAGGAGGGATGTTATAACCTGCCTGCTTACCACTGGCTGGGGACTAATGGCAATCCCACAATCCTTTGGGAGTATGAGCTTCCCCAATGAGGGGGACGGAGAAATCATTAGCAGATTCCCTGCATAAATAAAGCTGGCCAGTTTGGAACCGGCTAGAGGAGAGTGAGCAGCTGCTGTTGTTGTGTGTATATATATGTTATTGTAAATAAATGTTCTTTCTTTCTATCCTTCAACTCATGCTGGATTCTTCGTGGCCCTCACAAAACATCTGTTCTGACAGTGGAGCCTTTCATTCCAGGGCCTGTTATGTCTTCCTTTTTCTTCAACTGAGGATTCATCCACAAAGTGGCTGACAGGATCCTCAACCATTCCATTTCCCACACTTCTGCTTTCATCTCTCTCTTCCCAGAACCAATGATAGTATTCCATGATGTGCATAGCCCTCACCTTCCATCCTACCAGCATAGAACATACAGTGCAGAAGGAGGCTACTCGGTCCATTGAGTCTGCACCGACGTACTTAAGCCCTCATTTCCACCCTATCCCCGGAACCCAATAACCCCTCCTAACCTTTTTCGTCACTAAGGGCAACTTATCATGGCCAATCCACCTAAACTGCACGGCTTTGGACTGTGGGAGGAAACCAGAGCACCCGGAGGAAATCCACGCAGACACTGGGAGAACGTGCAGACTCCGTACAGACAGTGACCCAGCGGGGAATCGAACCTGGGACCCTGGCGCTGTGAAGTCACAGTGCTATCCACTATCTACCGTGCTGCCCCCACATCCAATTGCATCTTCCACCAATTTTGCCACCTCCTGCATGATGTCACCACCAATGGACACTCAGGTCTAGTTCTCTGTCACCCCCAACACCCAATCTTCTTCCCAAGGCACCTTCCCAAAAGTATTGATTAAACATCTGCCTTTTTATCTCCTCACTGTCCAAGGTCCCAAACACTCCTTCCAGGATAAACAGCAATTTATTTATACTTCTTTCAATTTACTGCATTCTCTGTTCATAATGGCTTCCTCTGCATTGGTTGGATGAGTTTTCCCCAGAGGCATTAGACCGGCAGGAA
Source organism: Scyliorhinus torazame (assembly GCF_047496885.1). NCBI lineage: Eukaryota > Metazoa > Chordata > Chondrichthyes > Carcharhiniformes > Scyliorhinidae > Scyliorhinus > Scyliorhinus torazame. The sequence goes on from NC_092734.1 coordinate 31,978,021, forward strand.
TCGAATTATGACAGTTAAAGGCCTATTAAGCCCTATTGTCTGAAACTCCGTTTAAGCTCCAGTCAGCCTCCACGCCTCTCCAAGGCTTCGAGGGCTAGGCCTGGAGACAGCCTACAGGTGATAGACCAGTTGGTTAACAGTCAGTATTCCAGGTAGGCTTCGAGGCCTTCCCCAGCTGTCTGTCTCAACTGCGCCCACATAATAATAATTATAATCTGTATTAGTGTCACATGTAGGCTTACATTAACACTGCAATGAAGTTACTGTGAAAATCCCCTAGTCGCCACACTGCGGCGCCTGTTCGGGTACACTGAGGAAGAATTCTGAATGTCCAATTCACCTAACAAGCACGTCTTTCGGGACTGTGGGACGAAACCGGAGCACCCGGAGGAAACCCACGCAGACACGGGGAGAACGTGCAGACTCCGCAGAGACAGTGACCCAAGTGGGAATCGAACCCGGGACCCTGGCGCTGCTAACCATTGTACTATCGTGCTGACATACCACCCTGTAAGGGTTGCCAACCCTCCAGGACTTGTCTGGAGTCTGCAGAATGTAGGATTAATCTCCAGGACACACGTAGCAGAGTTGATGAAATGCTCCAATTTAGGACAAAAGCAGGAAATGGCATTCGTACAATCATCAATGTTCCAGAAAAAGAGGTGAGGGACAGGATGGAGTAGGACTAAACAAATAATGTTCCGCACATCCCACAAAAAGGCAAATGTAGCTAAGACCCATGCCGGTATCTTTAGCAACACCTATTATTTGGAAGAGGTGTGTGGAATTGAAGGAGAAGTTGACCAATGTGTAACCCTGGAGAAAAATCATCAGGACATTAAAATATTGTTTTTTTTTGTCATTTTCGTTGAACATTCTCTTCACCAGATTATTGAAAATGGGGGGGGGGGTTCAATTAACTGACAGTCAAGCAGCATCCAATTGGGTAATGTGTCCTTTAGTTTTACAATTGGTGTAGGAAGGCAGTGTGTTATAAGGATGAATGTGCAGGTTGACTCTAAGGTGGAGAATGGGGGCAAATCATGGGATGAAACTTCCAGGGATGCATATAAATACAGTTGGTAATCCTACACCCGTGTGGAGAGATTTCCTCTCCATAATGGTGGCCTGTTTGCTGAAGTCATTTTAAAATTTACAAGTGTTGAAAGTTGGAGGAACCCTCTCTCATACGTGATCTGCAAGCTGCTATGCTTTCAGTGCTGGAAGGCCTCTTGTTGTCCCTCTAGCTTTGAGAGCCCACCCTCCGGTCACCAAGTGGCCAATTCGAGGACAATCACTAACATGTGTCTGTTTCCCACATAGTGCAGGATTGTGAACTCAATGTCAGGGTTAAAAGGGAAATATCATGTCTATTAACTCAGTTTCCCTCCTCCCAGATGCTGACAGCTGAGGATTTCTAGCATTTTCTGTTTTAATTTCTTAATTGACTAACTCGATTGACTTCCTTGAAGAATCAATGGAGAAGTTTGATGAAGGTGAACTTTCAGAAGACATTGATTACCAGATAATAGATTTGTTCACAAAGTGAAGTGGGATTAATGGGACAGTGGCAGCATTAATACAAAACTGGCTAAGGTATAGATGGCAAAGGGTAGTAGTGAACAGTTATTTTTCAGACTGGAGGGAAGCATGCAGTGGTAGCCCCTAGGGATCAGTGTTGGGCCCAATGATCTTTGTCAGACACTGTAAACTATGATTTGGGTTGTGGTGTCACCAGGGGTTGTGTGCTGGAAGGGTTGTATTTCCCTCATACTGTGCTCCAGGTTCTGGGCAGAGTTCCCCCTATCAAGATAGCCACATGAGGCTGATGAGGACTCAGTGCAGCCTGATCAGCCTATATAAGCAGCGTACAGAGTCCTACTAGAAAAAATAAGCTCACTGGCTGAATGAATGGAGGCTGCCTTGGACAGTGGAGAGACTTGCTGCGTGCAATGTTTGGCTCAAGGAAGAGCTAGGTGTTTATTTCTTTTTGCTTTGGTGAGTGTCTGAAGACCTTTAAATAAACATTCACCTTTATGTTGAATCTGGACAACTGTGAGTTATTGAACTGGGAGAACTTCATTCCACCTATTGCATGCCCCCTAGCAACATCATATTTGTCGGAGAATGCACAGCTAGGTTGAGGGTAATCACGGAGAACTCAGTTCAATAATGGAAGCCATAATACAACAACTTGTCCAGGCTACACTGGCCCAACACACGGCCATTCAGACTCAGTGGCGACTAACTGTGTAATGTTCCCAGAGGTGCCAGGCTGCAAAAAATGTCTGAGGCGGATGATGTGGACGTTTTCCTGAAGATGTTTGAGCAGACAGTAAACAGGAGTGCCTGGCCACAAGAACAGTGGGCTGGAATTATTGCCCCGTATTTGGCTGGTGAAGCCCCGATGGCTTATTATGGCCGAGAGGAGAAAACTGCTGATGATTACAAGGCACTGAAGAAAGAGATCCCAGCGCGGGTAGGAGCAACAACTGCTAAGCGAGCTCAGCAGCTGCTATACTACCTGGGCGACACGGTAGCACAGTGTTGTTTCACTGCGCCAGGGTCCCAGGTTCGATTCCCGGCTTGGGTCCTGTCTGTACGGAGTCTGCACGTTCTCCCTGTGTCTGCGTGGGTTTCCTCCGGGTGCTCCGGTTTCCTCCCACAAGTCCCGAAAGACATGCTTGTTAGGTGAATTGGACATTCTGAATTCTCCCTCTGTGAACCCGAACAGGCGCCGGAATGTGGCGACTAGGGGATTTTCACAGTAACTTCATTGCAGTGTTTAAAAAAAGCCTACTTGTGGCAAGAGTTTATTATTATTACAAGAAGACAAAGGACCCTGGTCCCAGATGTTTGAACACATACACTTGGCCCAGAATTGGCTACAACCGGAGGAGTTCAGCCCTGAACAAATGGTGGAAAGAGTCGTCCTGGATCACTTCTCAGGATTTTACCACTGGACGTAAGGAAATTGGTGAGCTAAGGGCATCCCAGTCCGTGGATCAGGCAGTGGAACTCATCAAACAACAGCACTAGTAATCATAGAATCCCTACAGTGCAGAAGGAGGACATTTGGCCCATTGAGTCTGCACCAGACCCCGCTCCAAAGAGCACCCTACCTAGGGCCAATCCCTCACCCTATCCCTGTAATGCCACCTAACCTTTGGACACTAGGGGGCAATTAAGCATGGCCAATCCACCTAACCTGCACATCTTTGGACTGTGGGACGAAACTGGAGCACCCGGAGGAAACCCACGCACACACGGGGCGAACGTGCAGACTCTGCACAGTCACCGGAGGTCTGAAGGCAGGATGAATGGAGAAACCTATTGTGGGAAGTAGGACCTGGACTGAAGTGCGCCATGACAGAGGTGACGATGCTATGCTTGTAGGAAAGTGAGGCACTTGGTTGGCCGATATTTTTATCAGAGGGATCCTAGAACAAAGGAAGACCCCAAAGATATGAACTGTAACCTCACTGCAGCCTAATGCACCACCAACCTTGTACCCTCAAGAACCTGTCAAACTGCGTGTGGCAGAGAGTCATAGAAGCCATCTTGGACTCGGAATGAATGGTAATTCTTGTGGATTCGAGCACGGTGCCCAAGGACAGGTCTTTGAAGGAAGGAGCGGATACATTGGCAATCGCTTGGGTACATAGAGATACCTGGACATGTCCCACAGTGAAACACCACTTTCAAACACCCCAAGGGGATTACCAGGTCAAGGATGGAGTTGTGAAGCACTTGCCATGTCACGTATTGATTGGTCAAAATTGTCCTTTGTTCCAGACATTCCCGTACCAGCCTCCCCGAACAGGCGCCGGAATGTGGCGACTAGGGGCTTTTCACAGTAACTTCATTTGAAGCCTACTTGTGACAATAAGCCATTTTCATTTCATTTCATTTTTCATTTCACATTATAGGAACAGTCAGAGGAATACTCCATCAGGTGCTGTGGCCTGTCTGGAGGAAGTGGATGGGAACCCTCTTGGAGACGGAGCGTGCAGATGGCCTCTCAACAGTGGAACTGACTGGACTGGAGGTGAAGGGAAGGCTCAAGACAACCAAGCGAGGGAGTGCATTAAGAGCTTCACCATCAGAGAGCTTCAACCTGGAGAATGTAGCCTGATATTGGTACCGACCACTGAATATAAAGTATAAAAGCAAATTACTGCGGATGTTGGAATCTGAAATGAAAGAGAAAATGCTGGAAAATCTCAGCATGTCTGGCAGCATCTGTATGGAGAGAAAAGAGCGAACGTTTCGAGTCCGATGACTCTTTGTCAAAGCTAACAAGACAGAGAAAGTGGGAAATATTTATACTGTGGAGTGAGAATGAAAGATGAGTCATAGCCACAGAAACCCAGGGAAACCGGGTGCTAATGGCCACGGAAACCAAGGGGAAAGAGTGTTAATGGCAGTCCCCAGAGAGGACAAAAGATGTGAAAGGTCAAACAGCAGGAAAACTAACATCAGAGAATGAACTGTAGATGTGGGGGGAGGGGAAGGGGGAAGCAATGAGGAGAAAGGTGAAGGAAAGGTGGATAAGATTGGTGGGGGGGGGGGAAATAAATATATATTAAGAAAGAAAGAAATGGTAAAAGACAGTTAAAATGAAATGAAAACAAATGGGTCGAGGTGGGGTAGAGCCGATCATCTGAAGTTGTTGAATTCGATGTTCAGGCCGGAAGGCTGTAGCGTGCCTAACCGGAAGATGAGATGTTGTTCCTCCAGTTTGCGTTGAGCTTCACTGGAACATTGCAGCAGGCCAAGAACAGACATGTGGGCATGGGAGCAGGGTCTTTTGTTAAAATGGCAAACAACAGGAAGATCAGAGTCCTGAATGCGCACAGACCGAATCACCCAAGATGGCCACAGGAAGCCGCATGACAAACTGATGACGAATCACTGCAGGGAGGATCAGCTGTGCAGCCTGATCAGCCAATATAAGCAGTACTTGTGTCCTGCTAGAAAAAGGAAGCTCACTGGGTGAATGAGAGGAGGCTGCCTTGGAGAGTGGAGGGACTTGCTGTGCGCAGAACTGTCTGTAAAGTTCCACTCCAGGAAGAGCTAGGTATTTATTTCCTTTCTGTTTCGGTGGGTGTCTAAAGATTTGTAAATAAACATTCACCTGGGCAACTGAGTTATTGAACTGCGAGAAATCCGACCCACCTATTGAAATCCCCAGCCCCAGCCGACATCACAGGGCATAATTTCAAAGTTTGCAGGTAACATAAAACTCAATGCAGTAAAGAGTAAGGAAGATAATAGGTTCAGGAGGATGTGGACAGACTGGTGAAAAAGGCAGAACCTTGGTAGACCTGAGAGAAGTGTGAAGCAGTGGATTTTGGTAGGAAGTATTAGGAGTGGCTAAATAAATGGTATAATTTTAAAGGGTGTGCAGGAACAGAGACAACTGGGAGCCTGTGTACTCAAATCTTTGAAGGTGGCAGGACTGGAAAGTTGCATTGATTCTCTGGGAGCAGGCAACGATGCAGTACATTACCTGTGTGGTATTCCTCATTGATATCATTGAAGAAGTATGTGTGAGTCATGCCGTCTGCCCCGATAAATCAATGACTTGAAGCAGTCATACAAATTGATTTTCTTCCCTATAACACTGTAACAGAACTAGTGACTCTTCAAAAACATCAAGAGTGGTCTGAAACTGGTGCATACAATTTTATTCCTTCCTTCCTATGCAATGTGAATAGGATCTCGGATACTATCAATATATCTTAATTGTTATTTATCACGGGCAGCACAGTGGTGCAGTGGTTAGCACTGCTACTTCACTACGCCGAGGTCCCAGGTTCGATCCTGGCTCTGGGTCTCTGTCCAGATTGCCTGAGATTCCACAGGTGGTATTTAATGGAGATAAGGGGGGTGTCTCACTGCAGCTGGGCAGCTTGCGCAAGGTCCACATCTGGTGGGAGGCCTGCCAGTCTCAGAAATTCCCATGTAATAAGGAGCCTGGGGGGCATAAGTTCCACCTGCTGAGAGCTGCTGGCCTTTGCACTGTTTGGCTGACAATGCACACACCCTAGGACACAGGTGAGTAATGGTGGAAGGGAGGGTCGCAGGGTGGAGGACTATAGGATGGGAGGGGAGCAGGATCAGCAGTAAGGACAGGGTCTCAGTGTGCCTTCCTTTTCCGATGCCAGGTTCCACTATCAGGCACTGATTGCCTTTAAACGAAGGACACCCTCTGGAGCCAGAAAGTAACCCTGTTAAGCACAGGTTTGTTTATCGTATTCCCTGACAGGTGAGTCTCCCAGCCCACTGTTTGGTTGATATCAGGGACGGCTGAATGAGGCAGTAATTGTTGCAAGGGCCTTCCCACCATGGACGTACTGGGTTGGAGGTGGGAAGATGGCAGGGTACCTACCTGCCACACTTTCCGTTACCAATCATCTCTCATTAAATTTTGCCCTGTAAAATTACACCAAGCCAGGGCAGCTCCTGTCTGTGTGCTCTGGAGTGGAAGCCGGCCCTTGGGTTTCTACAGTTCCTAACCTGGGCCCCCAGTCCCCGTGGCAAACAGTTCACATTGGCTTATCACTGGGCAGAACTTTTAGGAAGACACATGCTCCATTTTACTTTGAATTAAAAGAGATGGTTTGAAACATAGCTATCATAAAACCTTTTACTTGTATAAATTAAGTGACTAAAATTGTCACTGTTGAGGTCATTAATCAAGTAGAATATAGTGGTTGATCCCAAGTCAAGCAAAGCATGTTTTCCAATTACCACTGCTGCTGCATCTTGATATCTGTACAGCTCAATACCACCATTTGGTAGTTGAAATCAAGGCTGAAACTGCCAGACTTTGAAAATTCTTGAGCACTGGACTGTTTTCATCCTATCCAATTTCATAATTGCTCTCTTTCATTGTTAAATGGGCAGCATCCTGTTCTCTCTAACAAAGTTGGATGCAAAATATAATTTAGTACACCTCCTTTATAGTCACTCATCAACCCCGCCGATCCTCTAACCATGCCCCTCCTACTCCCTTTTTTTAAGATCTCCTATTTATTCAGCTGGGCTCTCAACTGTATTAGGAACCTTAAAATTGTCATAAACCTCTTCTTTCTGTCTTACTTAACCGCTTTAATTTTTAGTTATCCATGCAGCTCTAGCTTTGAATGCCTCTCTTTTCTCCCCACGTAATAATATTTCCACTAGGGACCTTAACATCGGGCTGGATTTTAAGGGCTCCCCTACAATGCGTACTTTTGGTGGGTAGGCATGTAAAATATGGTGGGTGTGCAGCTCACCATTTTCCCGCCCTCCCCCAAACAAGTTTCCATAGTACTGGATATGCCCACTAGTCCTCTACCCTTTTGAGGCCCTTAACAGCCCAATTAAGGGGCTCAATCCACCTCCACTGCCATAATCTATTGGGCAGTGGAAGGCGTGGAGTGGGAAGGCAGTTTTTGTAAACTAAGGTTGGTGAAAAGGCAGGAACAAAGTGGGGGGAGGGGGTACATCCTTTGGGGAGTGCCCTGGATGCACGGAAGCACATCCCGAAGCAGTGCCTCATCGCCATGCCTCCAAAATCCATTCCCCCTTGACCCCCATCCCACCACTGCCTAGGATGCCCGATTCCTCCTTGCCCAAAAAGCCCAGGACTTACTCGAGTCTGGTCACAATTGACCTTCTTCATGGAGATGTTTGCAATCCCAGCTCTTTGACAGCTGCCCATTGTTCAATGACTCTTTTGTCTATGATTTCTGACTCAACTCCAACTCAACATTGAATTGGCCCCCTACTGTTACCTATTTTTACACTTGATTGTGCATTGTTCTTTTCCATAACTATTCTAAGCCTGGTGATATTACAATCATTGTGTAAAATTTTTGGGTGTGTTGAATGCCGATTTGAGCTGACTACATGGACAGTATGCTAATTATCTGGCAATTGGGCAAAACAGTTATTTGGGAGCCTAAGTCATGAATGTGCCAACATCCAGGTTAGCATCCTGGTCTCTTAGCTCAGAGAGGCTCTATCAATGAACAGACCATGACATGGAAAATAAACAAGTTGGAGAAGCAGAAATAAAATAGTAAACCATTAAAAAATATTTTTGAAGTCAGGATTTGGTGGTGAGCTGCCCACCACCATATTTTACATGCCTACTCACCGAAAGTACGCATAGTAGGGGAGCCCTTAAAATCCAGCCCAATGTTAAGGTACCTAGTAGAAATATTCTTCTACTGGGGGTAAAAGAGGGGCATTCAAAGCTAGAGCTGCATGGATAACTGAAGATTAAAGCGGTTAAGTAAGACAGAAATGAAGAGGTTTATGACAATTTTAAGTAGTATTAATAAGAGAACATTTAGGGGACAGTGGAAAGGACAAAGAACAATCCTAGAGTAAGAATAATTAACTGGCGAAAGCCAACTTCAATGGGTTAAAAACAGATCTGGGCCAAATTAATTTAAGCCAAAGGTTGGGCTGGAAAGTTGCAGCTGAGCACGGGCTTTCTCCTTCAAAGAAGAGGAATTTCGGCAGTCAATGTAGATTCCCTCGAAAGGGAAAGATATGGCAAACAAATCCAGGGTCCCTGGATGACAAGAGAGACATTAATTAAGATAAATTAAAAAATTGGAACCAGGCTGACATACAAGGTTCAGAGAGAGGTGCAAAATAAGAGAAGCAAAGAGGAGAGTATGAAAAGAGACTGGCAGTGAATATGTGTGCTATCAACATATAGAAATAGTAAAAGGGCGATTAAGGAGGTGTGGGACCAATTGGCTCCAAAAGGGTTGGTACGGTAGCATAGTGATTAGCACTGCTGCCTCACAGCGCCAGAGACCCGGGTTCGATGCTGGCCTTGGGTGACTGTGTGTGTAAAGCGTAACTTGTACTTTCCCCCCATGTCTGCGTGGGTATCTTCTGGGTGCTTGTTTCCTCCCAAAGTCCAAATGATGTGCAGGTTAGGTGGATTGGCCATGATCAATGCGCGGGGATAGGGAAGGGGGTGGCCTAGGTAGGGTGCTCTTTTGGAGATTGGTGCAGACCTGATGGGCTGAATGGCCTCTTTCTGTACTGTAGGGTTTCTATGGAAAATAGGATTTACATGCGGAGGAAGCGGACATCGCCGATGTATTAAAACAATACTTTGCATCTGTCTTTTTCAAGAAAGTGTTATCCAGGCCATTGTGAAAGGGGAGACAATTCAGACACTACACGTGTGGGGATATAGCACCAGGACCGGATGAGATGCATCCAAGGATGCTGAGGGAAATGAGATTGTGGAGGCACTGGTCAAATTTTTTCAGTCTTCCTTAAACATATGGATGGTTCCAGAGGACGAGCTAAATCCAGCAAATACAGGCCAATCAACTTAACATTGTAGGTGGTAAACTTTACGGAATGATAATTCGGAACAAACTTAATCGTAACTTGGACAAATGTAGGTTAATTAAGGAAAGCCAGGATAGATTTATTACCAGGTAATCATGTTTAACTAATCTGGTGGAGGTTTTTGAAGAGGTTGATGAGGATAATACAATTGACATGGTGCACATGGACTTCCAAAGGGCATTTGATACAGTGCCACACAACAGACTTTGAACAAAGCTATAGCTCACGGAATGAAATGGACAGCAGCAACAAGGATACGGCTGATTGACAGGAAACAGAGAAGAGTGGTTAATAGATGTTTTTCAGGCTGGAGTTCCCCAGGAGTCAGTGTTGGCACCTTTGCTTTCCCTGATATATATTAATGACTTGACTGGTTCTCAGGGCACAATTTCAAAGTTTGCAGATGATATGAAACTTGGTAGCATTGTGAACTGTGAGGAGGTTCGTGCAGAACTTCAAATGTAGATGGGCAACTTAGTGGAATGGGCAGACAGGTGGTGGAATGGGCGATGAAGTTCAATGCAGAGAAATGTGTAGATTGCAGCGATTTAAGGTGGCAGCTCACCACCATCGTCTCAAGGCCAACGAGGGATGGGCAATAAATACTGGCCTAGCCAGCAATGCCCACATCTCGCAAAAGAATAAAAACAATTCTGAAGGGGTGGACCCTTGAGAGTCACAGTGGCACCTTACCCCCAATCCTGGCATTGGGTGAAAGGAGAAATTCCCTCTCATTATCATAAGGAAGATGTTAATATTTTACTGGCCGTTCGCCCAGAGTGCAGCCTAACGCCCTTGAAATCTATCTCCGCCATCTGTCTTCAGCTTCCTGCCGATTTATTGACAGTGTGTAGAGGCTACTGCCCGAGATTTCCACCTTGGACTCCTGGCAACCGAGAAAGAAAGGCTGACCTGGATTCCTGGACAAATGCCATTGTTTGGGAAGCATGCTCCCTGGCGAAGTCAAGGGTTGTGTCTCAAATAGAGCAAGAATGGGGGGAAAAAAAAGAGAACAAAAATAATTGAAAGAAGAAAAATGACAGAAACAAAACTTGCATTTAGAAAGCACTTTTGCTGAAGTTGGGGGTGGCGGGGGGAGAATTTCAGAACTTGGGGACTGGATAGATAGCTGAATGCACTGTCGTCAATGGTGCAGCAATGAAAATAGGAGAATGCAAGGGGCCAGAACTGGAATACAGCATTACTGTTGGAGGGTTCCAGGGCTGGAAGCAGATATATAAACAGGAAGGGGATAACATGGAGGTTAAGAATTTTAAAATTACGGCATTGCCAGCTCAAGGAGCTAATGTAGATTTGTGAGCACAGGGTAAATGGATAAAAAGGGAAAATGCTTTTAAAAAAAACAGATGTGATTAAACAATGGAGATAATGAAAGATTGAATGAGTTGATAAAAGAATGGAAGAGAAACACAAATCACCATTATACGCCGATATCGTAAATCAAGGCACTGTCTACCTGTTTTGGGTGGATATAAAAGATCTTGCGGCAGCATTTAGGAAATAAAAAGCAAGAGTATACTCCTCACCTCCTGCGTAACATTCTGCCCTCAACCAATATTACCAAAGCAGTAATTGGTAATTTGTTTCATTTTCTGCTTGTGGAATCTTGTTGTAAACATAAAGGCTGTTGTATTTTCCAACAGTAACTGTACTTCAGTAAATTCCCCCTGACGTATTTTGAGATTAAAATCTTCCAACTTCTTCCATCGGGCAAGAGGTACAACATTCCGAGAACACACACGAACAGATTCAAAAACAGCTTCTTCCCCGCTGTTACCAGACTCCTAAACAACTCTCTTATGGACTGATCTGATTAACACTACACCCTGTATGCTTCCCCCGATGCCGGTGTCTATGTATTTACATTGTGGACCTTGTGTTGCCCTGTTTCGTATTTTCTTTTCATGTACTAAATGATCTGTTTGAGCTGCACACAGAAAAATACTTTTCACTGTACCTCGGTACATGTGACAATAAATAAATCCAATATTAGGCTATTGAGTTGGACGATCAGCCACGATCGTAATGAATGGCGGAGCAGGCTCGAAGGGCCGAATGGCTTCTTCATGCTCCTATCTTCTATGTTAGCTATGGCTGAGCAATAATAATAATAATCGCTTATTGTCACAGGTAGGCTTCAATGAAGTTACTGTGAAAAGCCCCTAGTCGCCATATTCCGGCGCCAGTTCGGAGAGGATGGTACGGGAAAGCATCTAGTATCTTTATCATTCACTTTACAATCTTCTTTTCCATTCGTGGGAGGTGGGCTCGCTGCGACACGAGCATTTATTGCTTAATAGATAAGTTGCTAGATGCTGATACTAAACAGATTACTTTGTCTTGAATAGTGTTGAGCCTTTTAAGTGCTGTTGCCGCTCCAATCATCCTGGCAATAGAACATAGAAAATACAGCACAGAACAGGCCCTTCGGCCCACGATGTTGTGCCGAACCTTTGTCCTAGATTAATCATAGATTATCATTGAATTTACAGTGCAGAAGGAGGCCACTCGGCCCATCGAGTCTGCACCGGCCCCTGAAAAGAGCACCCTACCCAAGGTCAACACCTCCACCCTATCCCAGTAACCCCACCCAAAGTCAACACCTCCACCCAACACTAAGGGCAATTTTGGACACTAAGGGCAATTTATCATGGCCAATCCACCTAACCTGCACATCTCTGGACTGTGGGAGGAAACCGGAGCACCCGCAGGAAACCCACGCAGACACTGGGAGGATGTGCAGACTCCGCACAGACAGTGACCCAAGCCGGAATCGAACCTGGGGCCATGGAGCTGTGAAGCAATTGTGCTATCCACAATGCTACCGTGCTGCCCTTAAGAACAAATAAATCTACACTATATCATTCTACCGTAATCCATGTATCTATCCAATAGCTGCTTGAAGGTCCCTAATGTTTCCGACTCAACTACTTCCACAGGCAGTGCATTCCATGCCCCCACTACTCTCTGGGTAAAGAACCTACCTCTGACATCCCCCCTATATCTTCCACCATTCACCTTAAATTTATGTCCCCTTGTAATGGTTTGTTCCACCCAGGGAAAAAATCTCTGACTGTCTACTCTATCTATTCCCCTGATCATCTCTTATAAACCTCTATAAAGTCGCCCCTCATCCTTCTCCGTTCTAATGAGAAAAGGCCTAGCACCCTCAACCTTTCCTCGTAAGACCTACACTCCATTCCAGGCAACATCCTGGTAAATCTCCTTTGCACCTTTTCCAAAGCTTCCACATCCTTCCTAAAATGAGGTGACCAGAACTGTACACAGTACTCCAAATGTGGCCTTACCAAAGTTTTGTACAGCTGCCACATCACCTCACGGCTCTTAAATTCAATCCCTCTGTTAATGAACGCTAACACACCATAGGCCTTCTTCACAGCTCTATCCACTTGAGTGGCAACTTTCAAAGATGTATGAACATAGACCCCAAGATCTCTCTGCTCCTCCACATTGCCAAGAACTCTACCGTTAACCCTGTATTCCGCATTCATATTTGTCCTTCCAAAATGGACAACCTCACACTTTTCAGGGTTAAACTCCATCTGCCACTTCTCAGCCCAGCTCTGCATCCTGTCTCTTTGCAGCCAACAACAGCCCTCCTCACTATCCACAACTCCACCAATCTTCGTATCGTCTGCAAATTTACTGACCCACCCTTCAACTCCCTCATCCAAGTCATTAATGAAAATCACAAACAGCAGTGGGACAATATTCCATCACACTCCTGACTTGTACATTGTGGGAGAGACTTTGAAGAGTCAGCAGGTACGTTACTCACTCCAGAATACTCAAACTCTGGCCTATAGATCAAGAATTGAACGTGGATCTTTCCAGTCCGTTTTTTTAAATCACTGGCATTTATCTAGTGTCTTTTACATCTTCAGGCCATTCCAAAGCACTTGATAGTCAGTGAAGTACAAGTTGTCACTGTTGTAATGTCAGAAACACGGCAGATAATTTGTGCACAAATAGCAATAAAAATGTGATCTGTTTTTGTGATGTTGATTGAGGGATAAATTTAACGATAGTAAATAGGTGAGGCCTCAGCACTGATCCCTGTGGCACCTCATTAGTTCCAGCTTGCCAACCTGAAAATGAAACATTTATCCTGATTCTATTTCAGTTATTTAGATAATTATCCATACCAATGTATTATCTTTAACACCATGTGTTCTTATTTCATGCAGTAACCTTTTATGTGGCACCTTACCGAATACCTTTTGGAAATCTCACTTTTATCCACCCTGCTCATGACATCCTCAAAGAACTTGAATACATTTGTCAATCACGATTTTGATCCAAAATCCACAGAGATTCCTCACTTGCCTTCAATCCTGTGCAGCTAGAACCCAGAAGATAGCAGTCTTGGGATTCTGACTCTGTCAATTTCAGGGGAATAAGAAAAATACTGCGGATGCTGGAATCTGAAGCAAACAAGAGAATACTGGAGAAACTAAACCTGGCTGGCAGCATCTGAAGGGAGAGAAAACAGTTAAACGTTCCTAATGCTTTCATCTCTAATGAAGAGCCTAACAAAACATTAATTCTGTTTTTCCTCCTTACAAATGTTGCCAGACAGGTTGAGTTTTCCCGGCATTCTCTGTGTCAGTTTCGAGGATGTGTAATCACTCCCACACCCACAAACGTGCCACTCCTCGGCTGGGAGAATTTCCCCCTAAGTACCTAGAAAAAGAAGCAACAAATGTCTGGAGATATATGTTCCCTTACCTGTTACTACTAGAATATCCCCAGGGAAGACACTCAGTGCCCAGAATGCAGAAGCTCGCCACAACGCAATCTTCATAGTGACCCCTGACTGATCTGTAACCAAAATAGTTGCTATGGGGACTCTGCACCCAGCGAATGATCCTGATTTGATCTGTATCTCCTTCAAGAGGCAGCGGGACAGAATAGTGACCAGAATGTGGTATTTTCTGCTTCTGTCAGTGCAGTTCTTAAGCTGTTCTGTATCAATTAAGCCAATCTTGGGTATTGGCCATCGGTCCCCCTGTGCTTTCAGATAGCGCCCTAGATCAGATCTTCTTCTCTCGGAATACATGGTCTTCATTTTCTTACACGATGGTGAGTCTCCATCTAAATAAACTGAAGATCTCGATGTTTGGGTCACCTGCACCTCGGTAGCCTCAATTGACCCTTCTAAAGACCACTTAGAACTATCTGCAACCTGAGAGCACAGGATGCCTCGCCCGTATGGTTCAATATTAACCTCAACATCATCTTCTGACCATTTGGTGATGGGACTGAAGGGCTGTTCTGAACTTTCTGATGTCCTCCCAGCTACGACCTCACTGGCTGATTGCCGGTTGCTCAGTAAGCTGAAAAGTTCTTGGGTATTTTCGGAACTATCACCCTGTCCCCACACTGCCTCACTGGTACTTTCCCCATCTGGCCCAATAAAAATATGAGTACATGCAAGTGGCAGACAGGGAAGTTTAGTATCTATTGTGCTTTTTCCCAGTTTGCCCTTTAAATTTTCATGCAGGTCTTGTGTAATAAACTGCCTCTGTGACAGTCCCTGTGAATGGATGGAAGCTTGACTTGCAGTCAACACACTGAGGAATTCAGCATCGGTTGATAAACCTTCATTCACCGTTGTGCATCTGGAACAGGATTGCTGCCCTTCAGCTGGAAACGTATGCTGCAGGTATTCCGTCAGAGAGTCACAGAGAAACTCTGGACAATCTTCTCGCAAAGGTGCATTCTGCTCTGCTATTCTGTCAGTAGGGTCCCGATTGTCACTCCTATTTTCTCTGCTTTGTCTGCTCCTGCTGTAGGACACCAAAGGTGTGTTGGAACTGCCTCCTGAGCTAGCAGGATTGATGGGATCACTGTCATGTTCTTCAGTTATCTTGATACTCCCTTCAGAGTTCAGCAATGTTCTGTTGCTCGACCCTTTCCAGAGCTGTTTCCCGATCTGCCTGGCATAGATCTCCTTATTGTGCAGCAGATCACACTCTTTGCTCATTCCCTGTCCCAGCAGGGATGCATCAAGGTTCTCAAAAGCACATTCTTGAGATAATGCTATGTTTCCTTCTTCACGTTTTGAAGTGGAAGACAGCCCAGATCGATTTTTCAATTGCGACATTGCTTCATGACAAATAAAATGTTCCTGAGACTCCTTGGTGCTGCAATCTCTAGGCTTGGCATTGAGAGATCCGTTTTCATACCAGACCTGGCACTGAAGCCACTTCTTGGAGCTGCCATCGGCTACCGCTTCTTTTGCCGATGTTTTCCGCTGTGACAAAACAGCTGGTGCACCAAGGAAGACATGAATCTTCTCATTGCTCATGTTGGGATAATAAATTCTTCAATCCTTCCAGGTGAAGTGGTCTCCAACTGAATTTCATCATTTTCAACAGTGTAGCCTGATATGGAAACAACAAATCAGTTAAAGAGCAATTACACGGATAAGAACAATCCAACTGGCCCCAAGGTAGGGGGCTATTTCAGGCTGGTTACTTGCACAGACATGGTGACACGTTTTGATCTGTATACTACACTATCCATCTCATAGTTGGAGGGGGAAGGATTGGCAGTGGAGTTAACATCAACATTCTTCAGCGTGAGTTAAGCATAGATGCAAGTAAATCAGTTTTCTTTGAATATTAAACAGATCATGCAAAGCTGTATCAGCAGTTCTGCGTATAGCTCAATACTAGAACGAGTGCACATAGATACTAAAACATCAGGCAAGCACATTTGTAGACATGCATTAGTTAGCTTCAGTTACCTTCTAAACAAACAGAACTCAATTACATTTGAGTTTAATAGATCACTGAACTGGACAGGGGAATGACAGGTGAAATGGGCAGGTTAGAAACCCTGGGCACGATCCTCCGAAATGGAGACAGAGTGTTCGCGCCATCAAGTTTCACGACGGTGCAAAACGGGCACGAGGACTACCGATTCTGGCCCCCATAGGGTTCACGCCGCTCCAGCCTCCCTTCCCTGCGGCAAATGGGTGCCGCGGCATATGGCGCATGCGCAGTTGAGCCGCGCCAACCCGCGAATGCGCGGGGGACTTCCTCAGCGCGCCGGCCCCGACGCAACATGGCGCGGGGGTTCAGGGGCCGGCCGCGTAATAAAATAGGGCCGGGGCTGGCGAGGCCGGCCCGCCAATCGGTGGGTCCCGATCGCTGGGCAGACCGCATCGGAGGCCACCCCAGTAAAGGAGCGCTTTTCCCCGCCCCACAGGCCGCACCCCGACCCTTTGCGCAGAGTTCCCGCCGGCAGCAACCAGGTGTGGACGGCGCCGGCGGGACTTTGCCGTTTCCGCACAGCCGCTCAGTCCATCAAGGCCGGAGAATCGGCGGCCCGGCCGCGGACAGCGGCCCGCGATGCACCAAACACGCCGGGCGCAAATGGCGGCGATTCTCCGCTACTCGGAGAATCGCCTGCTGGCGTTGGTCTGACGCCGCGGGAAAAAATGGCGCGAACGACTATTCTCCCATACGGCGGGGCATGGGAGAATCCCCCCTCTGTGAAAATGGCCATGTTGGAATATTAAATCAATATCAGCTATTCCACTAGAGGGCACTAGAGTTCCTACACAGCAGAGGAGGAAAACACACAGCAAATGGTCCATTTAAATGATCCTGTTTACATCAGTACACTGAGCAACTCCTATTTTTATACTCTGTTTATCTCCAAACTCCAAGTTTGACTGATGCTATAGAATAACTGTTTGGAATCTGCTGAGATAAAAGATTCATACTTACCCGAGTTTTGGGGTAAAAGGCATCAAGTTGAAATTCCCATTTCTCCTGCCTTTTAACTGCCATGTCCCTCTGCCCTCCACAGGCCCTTTACAGAATTTTGAAGAAATTGGAGCATGAGCTAAAGACTGCCTCTTGCTTTCCCAAATCCGCTTTCCCAAAAAACTATTAAACATATAATTTGGTTCCAACTTATCAATGCAAATAAAAAGTTCTCTAATTTATGGGACGATGCATATCATTGCAAGCCCAGTTTACCACTTTATTTGACTCTGGGCAGCTAAACTATATTTGTGCTGCTAACTCTGCAAGACTCCTGTCAGGGGTCACTTTCACTGCAGTTAATTCAAAATGACTTGAATTGTCATTTACGCAGACACCTGCAATAGCTGCTGTGTCCTAATTGAAATTAAAGTTGCTAGACATCTTGCATCAGATTATGAGAATCTGTGTCGTTCGGTTATATTCCTTTGCCACTCATGGATTAAATAAAATAATTTGCAAAGCGAAGAAATAGATGGAGATCAATGGAAAAGTTTTAAGAATCGTTGAATTGTTGAAGCCACCTTGTTACATAATTGATAGTCTTGTTTGCTGTTAATGATTCTCTTTGTTCTCTTACTGAGGGCAGCACTGTAACACAGTGGTTAGCACTGTTGCTTCACAGCTCCAGGGTACCAGGTTCGATTCCCGGCTTGGGTCACTGTCTGTGTGGAGTTTGCACGTTCTCCCCATGTCTGCGTGGGTTTCCTCCGGCTGCTCCGGTTTCCTCCCACAAGTCCCGAAAGACGTGCTGTTAGGTCATTTGGACATTCTGAATTCTCCCCCTGTGTACCCGAACAGGCGTCGGAATGTGACGACTAGGGGCTTTTTTTGCAGTGTTAATGTAAGCCTACTTGTGACAATAAAGATTATCATTATTTAATTTTCCTTGCAAATCTTCCGCTCCTTGCTAGAAGCCATGCAGGCGCTTGTTGTAGCATGGTCCCTTTGGTGTCAGGCTCCCCCTCCAACACGTTATTCAAGTGAACGTGTTTCACATCTGATCCAATTAGAGTTAGCAGGCTGTTTACTCTTAGGAGGGAATCACACCTCCTAAGCACATCTGACTCTATCTGCTCCATTTCCAGCAGGGATTATTGGATTGTGATCAGGAATGAGAACTTTGGCAAAAAGGATACCAAGCATGACTGTAGTCCAACAATACTGACAACGGCGACTTCCGGGTGCGGCGATGACCAGCTGAGTCGCACGTTTCGGCAGCTCCCGGTGTAACGGACTTTTGGGCTCTTAATAAGAGCCCCAACGGCAATTTTAACGGCTAAAAGTACTGTGCGGTGAACCAGAAGGGAATCCCCCCTGGATACGGATGGAAAAAGGAGAGGAAGGTGGCCGGATTGCGGTGGATCCTTTAGAGCAGCGGCAAGGAAGGCAAGCAAAAACCAAGATGGCGTCGGAAGGTGGCAGTTTAATATGGGGCCCTGAACAACACGAGTTTTTGAAACGCTGCGTGGAAGAACTCAGAAAGGAAATGAAGAAGGAGCTGTTTGCCCCGATATTACAGGGGATCGAAGGGCTAAAGGAGGAGCAAAAGACCCAGGAGCGGGAGCTTCGGGTCGTGAAGGCAAAGGCTGCCGAGAATGAGGACGACATACAGGGCCTGGTGGTGAAGACGGAGATGCACGAGGCACACCATAAACGATGTGTGGAAAGGCTGGAGGCGCTGGAGAACAACGCGAGGAGGAACAACCTAAGGATTCTTGGTCTTCCTGAAGGTGCGGAGGGAGCGGACGTCGGGGCATATGTGAGCACGATGCTGCACTTGTTAATGGGAGCGGAGGCCCCGGCGGGTCCGCTGGAGGTGGAGGGAGCATACCGAGTGATGGCGCGAGGACCGAGAGCAGGAGAAATTCCTAGAGCCATAGTGGTGAGATTCCTCCGTTTTAAGGACAGAGAGATGGTCCTTAGATGGGCAAAGAAAACTCGGAGCAGTAAGTGGGAGAACGCGGTGATCCGCGTATACCAAGACTGGTGTGCGGAGGTGGCGAGAAGGAGGGCGAGCTTTAATCGGGCCAAGGCGGTGCTTCACAAAAAGAAGATAAAATTCGGAATGCTGCAACCGGCAAGACTGTGGGTCACATATCAAGGGAGGCACCACTACTTTGAGACTGCGGATGAGGCGTGGACTTTTATCGTGGAAGAAAAATTGGAATGAGCGGGTTTTTAAAAAAAAGAACGTTTGAAACAAAGTGGTGGGGCGAGTATGGGGGGCGAAGAGGGGGGTAAAAAGGGGGGAAAGGGGAGTTTTATGTTATTAATCCTGCGATGTGGTAACTTTTCTCTCTTCCACAGGAGGTGGTGGGGGGAGGAAAGGAGGTGGAAGAGATGGGGCGTTGGCCATTGGGGGCGGGGCCAAGGGGGAAGCGCGGGCTCGGTTCCCGCGCTATGATAATCATGGCGGGAATAGGGAAGCAGGAAGGAGGGGGCATCGCACGGTGCGAGCCGAGGTCACGGGGGGAAGCCGAGGTCGGCCAGAGTTTGCTGACTTCTGGGAGCAACATGAGGGGTGTAACTACGCTAGTGGGGGATCTAGCGGGGGGGTGGGAGGGGGGAATTATTGGGCTGCTGCTGCTGGGGAGAGGGGGGAGCTGGTATGGGGTGGGATGAGCGGGGGGGGCACCGCCTGGGGGGGACACAGCTGCGTGGGAACCGGGTGAGGAGCTGGAAAAAGGGGATGGCTAATCGACAAGGGGAGGGGGGGGGTAAAAAGCCCCCCAACCCGGCTGATCACGTGGAACGTGAGAGGGCTGAACGGGCCGATAAAGAGGGCACGGGTACTCGCACACCTTAAGAAACTTAAGGCAGATGTGGTTATGTTACAGGAAACGCACTTGAAACTGATAGACCAGGTGAGACTACGCAAAGGTTGGGTGGGGCAGGTGTTCCATTCGGGGCGAGATGCGAAAAACAGGGGGGTGGCTATATTAGTGGGGAAGCGGGTAATGTTTGAGGCAAAGACTATAGTGGCGGATAGCGGGGGCAGATACGTGATGGTGAGTGGCAAACTACAGGGGGAGACGGTGGTTTTGGTAAACGTATATGCCCCGAACTGGGATGATGCCAATTTTATGAGGCATATGCTAGGACGCATCCCGGACCTAGAGGTGGGAAAGTTGGTAATGGGGGGAGATTTCAATACGGTGTTGGAACCAGGGCTGGACAGGTCGAGGTCCAGGACTGGAAGGAGGCCGGCAGCAGCCAAGGTGCTTAAAGATTTTATGGAGCAGATGGGAGGAGTAGACCCGTGGAGATTTAGCAGACCTAGGAGTAAGGAGTTTTCATTTTTCTCCTATGTCCACAAAGTCTATTCGCGAATAGACTTTTTTGTTTTGGGAAGGGCGTTGATCCCGAAGGTGAGGGGAACGGAGTATACGGCTATAGCCATTTCGGATCACGCTCCACATTGGGTGGACTTAGAGATAGGGGAGGAAACAGAAGGGCGCCCACCCTGGAGAATGGACATGGGACTAATGGCAGATGAGGGGGTGTGTCTAAGGGTGAGGGGGTGCATTGAAAAGTACTTGGAACTCAATGACAATGGGGAGGTCCAGGTGGGAGTGGTCTGGGAGGCGCTGAAGGCAGTGGTTAGAGGGGAGCTGATATCAATAAGGGCACATAAAGGAAAGCAGGAGAGTAGGGAACGGGAGCGGTTGCTGCAAGAACTTCTGAGGGTGGACAGGCAATATGCGGAGGCACCGGAGGAGGGACTGTACAGGGAAAGGCAAAGGCTACACGTAGAATTTGACTTGCTGACAACGGGTACTGCAGAGGCACAGTGGAGGAAGGCACAGGGTGTACAGTACGAATATGGGGAGAAGGCGAGCAGGTTGCTGGCCCACCAATTGAGGAAAAGGGGAGCAGCGAGGGAAATAGGGGGAGTGAGGGATGAGGAAGGAGAGATGGAGCGGGGAACGGAGAGAGTGAATGGAGTGTTCAAGGCATTTTATAAAAAATTATACGAAGCTCAACCCCCGGATGGGAGGGAGAGAATGATGGGCTTTCTGGACCGGCTGGAATTTCCCAAGGTGGAGGAGCAGGAAAGGGTGGGACTGGGAGCACAGATTGAAATAGAGGAAGTAGTGAAAGGAATTAGGAGCATGAAGACGGGGAAGGCTCCGGGACCGGATGGATTCCCAGTTGAATTTTACAGGAAATATGTGGACTTGCTCGCCCCGCTACTGATGAGGACCTTTAATGAGGCAAAGGAAATGAGACAGCTGCCCCCGACTATGTCTGAGGCAACGATATCGCTTCTCCTAAAGAAGGAAAAGGACCCGCTTCAATGCGGGTCCTATAGACCTATTTCCCTCCTAAATGTAGACGCTAAGATTCTGGCCAAGGTAATGGCAATGAGGATCGAGGATTGTGTCCCGAGGGTGGTCCATGAGGACCAAACTGGGTTTGTGAAGGGGAGACAGCTGAATACGAATATATGGAGGCTGCTAGGGGTAATGATGATGCCCCCACCAGAGGGGGAAGCGGAGATAGTGGTGGCGATGGATGCCGAGAAAGCATTTGATAGAGTGGAGTGGGATTATTTGTGGGAGGTGCTGAGGAGATTTGGTTTTGGAGATGAGTATGTTGGATGGGTGCAGCTGTTGTATAGGGCCCCAGTGGCGAGTGTGGTCACGAATGGACGGGGATCTGCATACTTTCGGCTCCATAGAGGGACAAGGCAGGGATGCCCTCTGTCCCCATTACTGTTTGCACTGGCGATTGAGCCCCTGGCAATAGCATTGAGGGGTTCCAAGAAGTGGAGGGGAGTACTTAGAGGAGGAGAAGAACACCGGGTATCTCTGTATGCGGATGATTTGTTGTTATATGTAGCGGACCCGGCGGAGGGGATGCCAGAGATAATGCGG
The DNA here is from genome assembly GCF_047496885.1 of Scyliorhinus torazame. Lineage (NCBI taxonomy): Eukaryota > Metazoa > Chordata > Chondrichthyes > Carcharhiniformes > Scyliorhinidae > Scyliorhinus > Scyliorhinus torazame. The sequence continues at coordinate 32,000,096 of NC_092734.1, forward strand.
ACACTTCGGGAGTTTGGAGAATTCTCAGGATATAAACTGAACATTTGGGAAAAGTGAGTTGTTTGTGGTGCATCCAGGGGAGCAGAGCAGAGAAATAGAGGACTTTCCGCTGAGGAAGGTAACAAGGGACTTTCGTTACTTGGGGATCCAGATAGCCAAGAATTGGGGTACATTGCATAGGTTAAATTTAACGCGATTGGTGGAACAAATGGTGGAGGACTTCAAGAGATGGGACATGGTATCCCTGTCACTGGCAGGGAGGGTGCAGGCAGTTAAAATGGTAGTCCTCCCGAGATTCCTCTTTGTGTTTCCGGTGGTGCTCACGAAGGCTTTTTTCAAAAGGATAGAAAAGAGTATCATGAGTTTTGTGTGGGCCGGGAAGACCCCGAGAGTGAGGAAGGGATTCTTACAGCGTAGTAGGGATAGGGGGGGGCTGGCACTACCGAGCCTAAGTGAGTACTACTGGGCCGCCAATATCTCAATGGTGAGTAAGTGGATGGGGGAAGAGGAGGGAGCGGCGTGGAAGAGATTGGAGAGGGCGTCCTGTAGGGGGACTAGCCTACAAGCTATGGTGACGGCCCCATTGCCGTTCTCACCGAAGAAATACACAAGCCCGGTGGTGGTGGCGACTTTGAAAATTTGGGGACAGTGGAGACGGCATAGGGGAAAGACGGGAGCCTTGGTGGGGTCCCCGATAAGAAACAACCATAGGTTTGCCCCGGGGAGAATGGATGGGGGATTTGGAATATGGCAAAGAGCAGGAGTAACGCAACTGAAAGATCTGTTTGTGGATGGGAAGTTCGCAAGTCTGGGAGCGCTGACCGAGAAATATGGGTTGCCCCAAGGGAATGCATTCCGGTATATGCAACTGAGGGCTTTTGCGAGGCAGCAGGTGAGGGAATTCCCGCAGCTCCCGACGCATGAGGTGCAGGACAGAGTAATCTCAAAGACATGGGTGGGGGACGGTAAGGTGTCAGATATATATAGGGAAATGAGGGACGAGGGGGAGATTATGGTAGATGAGCTGAAAGGGAAATGGGAAGAAGAGCTGGGGGAGGAGATTGAGGAGGGGCTGTGGGCGGATGCCCTAAGTAGGGTAAACTCATCGTCCTCGTGTGCCAGGCTAAGCCTGATTCAATTTAAGGTGTTACACAGGGCGCATATGACTGGAGCACGGCTCAGTAAATTTTTGGGGGTAGAGGATAGGTGTGCGAGATGCTCGAGAAGCCCAGCGAATCACACCCACATGTTCTGGTCATGTCCGGCACTACAGGGGTTCTGGGTGGGGGTGACAAAGGTGCTTTCGAAAGTAGTGGGGGTCCAGGTCGAACCAAGCTGGGGGTTGGCTATATTTGGGGTTGCACAAGAGCCGGGAGTGCAGGAGGCGAGAGAGGCCGATGTTTTGGCCTTTGCGTCCCTTGTAGCCCGGCGCAGGATACTGTTGATGTGGAAGGAAGCCAAGCCCCCGGGGGTGGAGACCTGGATAAATGACATGGCAGGGTTTATAAAGCTGGAACGGATTAAGTTCGTCCTAAGGGGATCGGCTCAAGGGTTCACCAGGCGGTGGCAACCGTTCGTCGAATACCTCACAGAAAGATAGAGGGAATGGAAAAGAAGAAGGCAGCAGCAGCAGCCCAGGGGGGGGGGGGGGGAGGAACCAGAAGGAGTCTCAGGGTTATTAATATATATGTATAATATGTATAGGTCGTTGCTATAAATAATTGTATATTGGATTGTTAAACCATATTTTTGGAGAGTGTTTATCTGAGACAAGGCAGTTGCCATTTAGTTTTAGTTTTCGTTATATATTATTTATTCTTTGTTTATAAAACAGGTCATTGTTATTTATACTGTTATATTATTGTGTAAAGGATACACAATGTACTGTGATGGTTGACCAAAAATTTTCAATAAAATATTCTTTAAAAAAAAGCTGAAATTGGTTACCTCAGTACAGAGGATGGATAAAACTTGGGACTTTCTAAGAACATAAGAACTAGGAGCAGGAGTGGGCCGTCTGGCCCCTTGACTCTGCACTGCCATTCAATGAGATCATGGCTGAACTTTTTGTGGACTCAGATCCACTTGCCCACCTGCTCACCATAACCCTCAATTCCTTTACTGTTCAAAAATCTATCTATGTTTGCCTTAAAAACATTCAGCGAGGTAGCCTGAACTGGTTCACTCGGCAGGAAATTCCACAGATTCCCAACCCTTTGGGTGAAGAGGTTCCTCCTCAACTCAGTCCTAAATCGGCTCCTCCTTATTTTGAGGCTATACCCCCGAGTTCTCATTTCACCTGCCAGTGGAAACAACCTCCCTGCTTCTACCTTATCTATTCCCTTCATAATTTTATATGTTTCCATAAGATCCCCCCTCATTCTTCGAAATTCCAATGCGTTTAGTCCCAGTCTACTCAGTCTCTCCTCATAAGCCAATCCTCTCAACTCTGGAATCAATCTAGTGAATCTCCTCTGCACCCCCTCCAGTGGCAGTACATCTTTTCCCAAGTAAGGAGACCAAAACTGTACACAGTACACCATGTGTGGCTTCACCATCACCCCATACAGCTGCACCATAACCTCCTTGTTTTTAAACTCCATCCCACTAGCTGTGAAGGACAAAATTCCATTTGCCTTCTTAATTGCCTGCTGCACCTGCAAACCAACTTTGTGCGATTCATGCACAAGGACACCCAGATCCCTCTGCACAGCAGCATGCTGCAATTTTGACCATTTAAATAATAGTCCAAAATAGTTCTGAGTATGCTTGGCTCAGCACTGCATGAAACGATTAATTTTCTCTGAACCACTAGGGGAATTCATGTGTACGGTGTAAGGGTCCTTCCTGTTGATTCCCTTCATTCCTATTTCATTTATTTTGTCTTTATCGTTTTTGGTCCACTAATCTTCAATGGAGATACACCTTTAAGTCGAGCAGAGGAAATAAGGAATTCCACGCTTCTGTATTTTGGACAGAAGAACCCAGACTTTATGGCACCCAAGAGATTGGAAGGGTTTGTTTCGATTGGTTCGCTGGTGGCCAATGAATTGACCAGGGACAGTATTCTGCCTGGCAACCGACAGCGATTGGGTCCTGTCAGGTGGGGGTTTTCGGACAGAACCCAGGAGAAGCCACTGGACCCTCAAGGTGGAAACAGCTCTCTCTCTCCTCTCCCTCTGTGTCTGAAGACAGAAGTTTCTAGACCCTGAAAGAAGAATCTCTCTCTCTATCTCACATGTCTGCTATTTCTGTGAGTCTACAGTGAAAACCAGTACAAACTGAAAGAAAAGATAACATCTATCTGAAGGCCTAGATTGAAGAAAGGTGTATTGGAAGATGTCCATCTGAAACAAAGACTCTTATCCTTTTACTTCCATCATTATTTTACACCTCACTTTCCCTACTTTGTTTGTCTGTGTGTGTGTGTATAGAGGGTGGGGCGAGTTAAAGGGGGGGGGGTAGAGATTAGATAGCAGTTAACCAGTTGTATTTGTTGCTTATTTAATTATACTTGCTGTTAATAATAATTTTTTTTAAAAAAATTTAGAGTACCCAATTATTTTTTTTCAATTAAGGGGCAATTTAGCATGGCCAATCCACCTACCCTGCACATTTTTGGGTTGTGGGGGCAAAACCCACGCAGACACTGGGAGAATGTGCAAACTCCACGCGGACAGTGACCCAGAGTCGGGATTGAACCTGGGACCGTAGTGCCGTGAGGTGTAAATAATAAATTAATTGCATTTAAATTTACAAGCCTGGTGACTGTAGTGAGATCTCGGGTATTGCGTATTTTCAAATAAAGGTTCATTTTAACCGTGTTACGATGCTGGGTCAAGTGGGGCTGGAATTGACCAGGGTGTTATAACAACAGTTTAATCTAAATGGATATCCATCACCAGTTCCTCAAATGTCACATTGAGACTGTCCAACGAGTAGCTGATTATATCCAGGGGCCTTGTTTGTGCATGCGGATATGGTATGAGCATAGAATTACTCTGAGAATCCCTGGTAGAATAGCCTCTTGAGCGCATGATAATTAGGCCAATTGGTATACGTGGAGCCCAAGTCCCAATCTCTTCAGCACAGGAGGGAAGAAGTGAAAACTGGTTTCAAAAGACAACGATTATTAAAAAATACATGGGTGTCAAAAACTACAATTTGCATAAATGGAAACATGAAGAACTCAAATGGCACAGGGTGGCGCAGTGGTTGGCACTGCTGCTTCATGGCACTGAGGACCCGGGTTCGATCCCGGACCCGGATCACTGTCTGGGTCTCACCCCCACAACCCAAAGATGTGCAGGGTAGGTGGATTGGCCACGCTAAATTGTCCCTTCGTTGGAAAACAAATGGGTACTTTAAATTTAAAAAAGATTACATTGGAACTTTGAAATGGGGAGGGGCAAGTGTGAAAAATCTGAGGGGCAGGAGAAGACGCTAAACATGAAGGTAGCAAATGTACACTGCTGCACTGGTTACTCCCTGCTTGTCTACCTTATTTATTAATGCAGCCTGGCTATCCCCAGGAGACGAGCTCTATTTTCTCAACTAACAACCCAGTTCCTTTTTATCTTGCGTGCTGCTGATGTATGCCTCTTCAAACAGACTCTGCAGTGTGCAAAGAATGGCTGAGGTCAGCGTCTGACATCCATGCCCAAATGCAAAGTCTGCTCTTTAAAGGAATGAATTAGGTTTTATTTGATGGAAAACTAGGTGTTAGGATTGGAATACAAAACACATCCAACTTCAGTGGCTTTTCTGATGTAACACAGTCAGCAAGAAATTCTACCTAAGAACAGGAGGAGGTCATTAGGTCCCTCTAGCTCAGGGTATTTCAAACTCAGGGTCGCGACTCTTGGGTGTGTCGCGGCCGGGTGTCGGGAGGGTCGTGGAGCGATTGGTCATGGTGCCCTCGATCGCAGGAGAAGTGCCCAACAGGGCAGGGGCAGCACGGTAGCACAAGTGGATAGCACTGTGGCTTCACAGCGCCAGGGTCACAGGTTCGATTCCCCACTGGGTCACTGATTGTGCGGAGTCGGCACGTTCTCCCCGTGTGTGCGTGGGTTTCCTCCGGGTGCTCCGGTTTCCACCCACAGTCCAAAGATGTGCAGGTTAGGTGGATTGGCCATGATAAATTGCCCTTAGTGACCAAAAAGTTTAGGAGGGGTTATTGGGTTACGGGGATAGGGTGGAAGTGAGGGCTTAAGTGGGTCGGTGCAGACTCAATGGACCGAATGCCCTCCTTCTGCATGTTCTATAAAGCCATGACCAGCTTCTAGGTTGAGAATGCCGCCTGTGTCTGCCAGCAGCCACAGCATTTTGCCTTGCACCATTCGATTGCCATCCAGATTATCCAATGGATGATCGGCTTTCCTAACATCACATCCAACGTCTAATTGTTCCGCTGGCCAACAGGAGGAGGTGGGGGTGGTATTCCCGGCGGTGGGACTGTTGGAGCTCGGAACCTGTTAAGAACTCAGAGAACGGCCGAGTGACGTTTGTGTGCGGGTCATGGTGCTGGTACTCAGCACCAGGTCACTGGCTCCCACAAGTACTTCAATGCCTACACCATCACAGGGAGGAGGAAGTATGTGATAGCTACAAAAAACGGGTTCGCAGCAATTGTTTGTTCTCAAACTGAGATCCAAGAAGAAGACACCAGCAGCAATCACAGAAAATAAATTGTGTGTGGTTCTCCTCTGGGACAGGGCACGTGGAATTTTTGCACCAGCATGTGAAATCTGTGTGAATGCTTGGAACCTCTGCAATTGTGTCACTATAATGGTGTATTGCCCAATAAAAAATTGTCAATCTTTGTCCTGAAAATTTCAATTGCTCAACCAACCAATCTTTTTGGGGTGTTGGCTCCATATTTCCACTACCCTTCATGTGAAAAAAAATCATCCCTTTTCACTCCCGAATCGCCCAACTCTAATTTTAAGAATGTGACCCCTTGTCTGTATTCCAAAACCAGGGAATATAGATTTTCCAATTGAACAGTTCAACTAGGTTACTACTCAATCATCTGAAGTGAAGGGAATTCAAACCAGGTTTTTGCAACCGGTCTTCATATTTTAATTAGTCAAGGGCTTGTATCATTCTGGTGAACCCTCAATGTCAATATATTCTTTGAGGTGCAGACCCAAAACTGAATCCAGCACTCCAGATGTGGTCTGGCCAAGGCTCTGTGCAATTGAGACCTAATTTCCTCCCATCTGTATTCTGGCTCCCTTGAGATGAGGGTTGTTTGCGTTTTAATTACTTTCTGCACCTTTGCGCGAGCTTTTAGAAATTATCTGGGCTGCAATGTCCTCCCAGCCAGAAACTGCCCCGATCCTCTTTTGAAAGTAGGCAGTGAATAGATCCATATTCACCGCACACACAGGTAACTTGCTCCACTGGTCAACAATGCTTGAGGAAAAGAACCTTTGTATATCTCGTCTAGATCTACCTTTAGGTAATTTCTGGGCACTCATGAGCAGCTAGGCACTAAATTAAAAAGAACAGAACCACAAATCTCTGACTTAATCCCCATGTCATGAGCAAATTGGCACAGGGTAAATAAATGAGATCAGAGAGTTCTGTGTGGCTCAAAGATTGGTGTTGGAGAAATGAGTTTCCATTCATGGGGCTCTTGCACCAGTACTGGGGAGAAAGGGAATTGTGTCGTTGGGGCAGGCTTCACCTGAATTGCACTGGGTATAACTACAGCTGTACAGGGGGTTTTAAACCAAAGAACTGAATGTTCAAGGGTATTTAACATTTCAGCGGGGTAGGAAGAAAAGGAGGTGAGATAGCTCTGTTAATAAACAATGAGATCAATGCACGAGTGAGAGATGATCTTGGCTTGGAAGGTCAGATGTAGAATCAGTCTGGGTGGAGTTAAAAATAACAGGGAAAAGAAGTACTGGTGGGCATAGTTTAAAGGACCCTAAAAGAAGCTATAGTGTAGGTCAGAGTATAGATCAAGAAATAATGGGGATGTGTAAGAAAGATACGACAATAATCTTCAGCAATTTCAATCCTCATATAAATTGGATGAATCGAATTGTCAAAGGTAGCCTTGAGGATGAGGTCAGAGTGTATTCAGGATGGTTTTTAGAACAATACATTCTCGAACCAACCAGGGGAAGGCTATATTAGACCAAATAATGTACAACGAGAGAGGTTAATTAATAGCCTCATAAGAAAGAATTCTCTCAGCAGGAGTGATCGTAACACATTTCACATTTTGTCTGAGGCTGAAAACTTGGTTTTAAAACTAGTGCAATAATCTGAAATAAAGACAAATACAAATGTATGAAGACACCGTTCAACTGAAAAAAAAGGTTGAAAGGTAAGATGATAGAGAAGCAATGACAGACATTTAAGGAGATACTTAATAACCCTTAATAAAAATATATTCCATTGAGAAAGAAATACTATGAAAAGGATGCACCATCCATAGCTAACCAAGGGAGTTAATGATGGTCTCAAATTGAAATAAAATATGTACATTGCTGCGAAAACTAGTGGTAGCTCAGTGGATTGGAAACATTTTAGAAACCAGCAAGAATTTACAGTGCAGAAGGAGGCCATTCGGCCCATCGAGTCTGCACCGGCTCTTGGAAAGTGCACCCTACCCAAGGTCAACACCTCCACCCTATCCCCATAACCCAGTAACCCCACCCAACACTAAGGGCAATTTTGGACACTAAGGGCAATTTATCATGGCCAATCCACCTAACCTGCACATCTTTGGACTGTGGGAGGAAACGGGAGCAACCGGAGGAAACCCACACAGGCACGGGGAGAACGTGCAGACTCGGCACAGACAGTGACCCAAGCCGGAATCGAACCTGGGACCCTGGAACTATGAAGCAATTGTGCTATCCACAATGCTACCGTGCTGCCTGCACTAATGATAAAGAGAGAGATATTAGAATATGAGATAATGCAAGAAATATAAAAGTAGACTGTAAGAGCGTCTATAAGTGTACAAAAGTAAATGTTGATCCCTTAAGTGGTAGGACTGGGGAGTTCATAATGGGAGATAAGGAAATGGCAGAGACTTTGAACATGTATTTTGTATCTGTCTTCATAGTAGAAAACACTAAAATCACCCCAGGGATATTACATCAAGGGGCAAAAGTGAGGGAAGAATTTAAGACACTTTGTGTACTGTGGCTAAAGAAAAAGTGCTGGAAAAACCCACGGGCCTAAATATATTATTCCTCTACTCCTGCAGGCTTTGAGGCTTGGTGGTGGTGGTGGGGGTGGGGGGGATGCACCCAGTCTTCATTTTTGGGTGTGCATTCGCCAATTAGATTGGGGGATGGAATAGAAAAATGAGGACAGAAGTCCTGTCAATCAACACTCATTTTTTGAAAATCCATTGTGTTCAGGTTTTGCTTCAATAGTTATATCTTCTGAAATAGAATTCACTACTTGTCATAGAAATGTCAGAAGTTAGTAATATTGAGGTCACAGCCGCACAATCCATTAGCTGCTACAAGTCACACTTTTGATATTGAAGCTAAACTAATTTTGACCCAAATCCATAGTACGTTTGTTTCCCCATTTTATTTGCTGTTCCTCTCGAGTATCACTGCTACTCCCCTCTTCATAAGATTCTCAGCTCCCTTCATTCCAGCCCCATCCTGCTCCGCAGTCTATAGTGTGACTAAATGTCAGCCCTGCTTCCCTGAAAAAGCATCAAGAGAATCTATCTGCTCCAAGTACAGTGTGCATAATTGCAGTCACTCAAAGAGGATATTGTACTGCTGTCACATGTTAAAAGGTCAAAGGACCACACTGGAGATAAATGCAAACTGACAGGAAATCTCGGAGTAAAGAGCTATAATGGTCATTTGGTATTCTATTAAATATTCCATTGATATATTTGGCTGCTAGTAATGCCAAGCCGGTTTAACAATTGAAATATGTTACTGAGATATTCACTGCTTTCACATAATTATCTAATATTTCTGCCCGAATAACACTATTTCAACAACACTCCCATGTAAAATAGAAACTCAAGTTTACTAAGGTCTAAGCTGCTGACAGAGACTTCAGCAATCATTGAAGACAGCAAGGAGAATTAATGACCTGACAGTTAGCATTTGTTTCCTTCAACAAAGGTGTTTCCACTGCATGCCCACGGAAGTTTGTGTTGAGACGGGAGAATGCTGAGCAAAGTACAGGCCTTTTACTGAAACCTAGGTGTTCAGGTACCTTTAACAATTGTCTTCCTACCTCATTATTATGACCGCAATGTTTTTTTTCATAGGAATTCCTCAGTATCTGCATTTTTTTGAGGAAGAGGACGACTATCACAAGTGATGCCAGTTCGGCCAAGGTGCACCAGAGTTAAATTGTGCCCACTAGGGCTATCTCCACATTTGCATTTAAAGGTTGAGAGACATATATATGCTATGACTCACACGGAAGGGTGTAATGGAGCACTACAAAATGACCTGCAGAAAAATATCCAGAGCCACAAAACTACCAGTGCCTGTGAAGGTCACAAAAGCCTTTCACTATAGGTTTGGATCATTTCAGTGTAATACAGGTGATTTCACATTAATCAATCTGCAATTCCTTGGTGTATAAAGCAAGTGACTCATGAATTGTTTCCTTGAATAATCTCTTCTCCATGACAACTGGCAGCATCATGAGAGGGCTGTGCCATTTTATCAAGTAGCAAGGATCCTGCATGTCTAGGCGATTATATATTGCACCCCTAGGACTTTCGTTGTCTGTTGCATAATATAATACCTACACGAGCTGGGAAGAATTCAATTTTCTGAACATGCGGCTTGTTAGCAAACTAAGACCTGGATTGTGCAAGTGGCTCCTCAATTCCCAGATCTTGACCATGTTTGATCTTGGTGGCTGCATGAACAACTTTCACCTCTGCTCTGCCTTGTGTCTGTCTCAAAGATGTCATGACCCATGGCTGAAGAGGGTCGTCTTGGTCTCTTAGAAACAGTCCTTGCGGTTGCCCTTCTTCAAATAATGCTGCCCGAAAACAATCATGCGATGACTACTGCTTGGGAAGCTGGTATTCAACAACAATTTACATAGTGCCTTTAATAAGATGTCTCAAGCACTTCATAGAAGCATCATCAAACAGAATTTGTCATCTTGCCACATAGGAGGTATCTGGACAGGTGACCAAAAGCCTGGTCAAAAAGGTAGATTTCAAATAGTGCTTTTAGGAGGAATCAAAGAGATCGAAAGGCAGAGATTCATGGGCGGGTTCCAATTGCCACGCTGTGCCTGAAAAGCAGCTCGCTGCGGCGCACTGTGGTTGAAAAAAGCCGGGAGACCCCAATCCCGGGATCAACCAGGCTCGAAACGCCTCGGGAGATCTAACGCCATCTCTTGAGACGTTGCAGTGAATCCCACTCATTGTGGGTTGACCCTTATGGCAAATCTGCATATTAAAGCGAGACAGCTAGTCTCACTTTAATGTGCAGATTCCGGAGTTACTCAAGGCCTGGGGTCAATCTCCCTCGTCTCGGAGACCTCGGGTGAGCATTGTTCAGTACTGGTGTCCACAAATGAGGGCCAGACAGAATGGCACTTGTGGGGGTCTCCCAACTGATCGGAGGCCCCAGTTGCATGCCTTTTGTGCAGGATGGTACTGTGTCACTGCTGCTGCAAGCCTGCACCCTGGCAGTACCACCTGGGTGCCAGCCTGGCACTGCCAGCTGACAGGGGTACTGCCAGGGTGCCAGGCCCATAGTGGGTTGGGGCTTAAGGGACGGTTTGGGGATTGCTTTGGGGGCCTCGGAGTAAATGGATTTCTGATCTCTTGCTACACTGAGTTCTGGCGAGCGGAACTCCTCAGTGTACAAAACAGTGCTATGTGCGGCCTCAGCTGCGCGATCTCAGTTGAGGCCGTTTATCAAGCGCGAGTCATGATTTTATAGCTTTGTGTTTCTCGGCACTGCGAGCATCAGGAAACACGCGGTTAAACCAGCTTTGTTTGCATTTAGTTAAATCTTGCCCATGATCTTGTTTTAATTGCATGCAAGTTCCTGGTATTCACAAAGATGGTGCAATAGTGTGCTACGTATGTGTGTACTCAAGGCAGAAAGCAGCCCCAAAAGGAATCTCTAGAAAGTATGTGCACACTCATAAGCATTGTATTTTAACCCATTATACTTAAAAATTAAGCTTATGGCTGTTTGAACAGCAGCCACTTCAGCAAATCAGGTGATCTATGAACACAACCTGAGCTGAAACATGTACAACCTAGTGGAACACAGAGAACAGGGGCGAAATTCTCCCCCAACGGCGCGATGTCCGCCGACTGGCGCCAATCAGACGGGCATCGCGCCGGCCCAAAGGTGCGGACTGCTCTGCATCTTTGGCGGCCTAGCCCCAACATTGAGGGGCTAGGCCGACGCCGGAGGGATTTCCGCCCCGCCAGCTGGCGGAAATGGCGTTTGTTGCCCCGCCAGCTGGCGTGGAAATGCGGCGCATGCGCGGGAGCGTCAGCGGCCGCTGTCAGTTTCCCGCGCATGCGCAGTGGGGAGAGTCTCTTCCACCTTCGCCATGGTGGAGGCCGTAGTGGAGGCGGAAGGGAAAGAGTGCGCCCACGGCACAGGCCCGCCCGCGGATCGGTGGGCCCCGATCGCGGGCCAGGCCACCGTGGGGGCACCCCCCGGGGTCAGATCGCCCCGTGCCCCCCCCCCAGGTTCCCGGAGCCCGCCCACGCCGCCTGGTCCCGCCGGTAAATACCAGGTTTGATTTACGCCGGCGGGACAGGCAATTTCTGGGCGGGACTTCGGCTCATCCGGGCCGGAGAATCCAGTGGGGGGTCCCGCCAACCGGCGCTGCCCGATTCCTGCCCCCGCCCAATCTCCGGTACCGGAGACTTCGGCGGGGGCGGGAGCGGGATTCACGGCGGCCTACGGCCATTCTCCGACCCGGTGGGGGGTCGGAGAATGACGCCCCTGATCTTAGGGACCTTGGAAATGCAACAAATTGGAAGAGAAAATAAGCAATTGTTGGTTTGAGAGGAGAGATGGGAAGATTGTGCTGAGAATCATGAGTGGTAACAGAAGTTCATGGAAATATGTAGCAGTATGAACATTATGAACAAAGATCAAATAGAAAGGCTGCATGGCCCAAGATTGTAGCCTGACACTGGTGTTCAGTGATCAGTTTCTGGGAGGCAAACTTGTGCTTGGCAATTTGGTGTAAATCCATACCCTGGGTCAAAGTGTGGTCCGAATGACTGTCACATATGTCTGAGAAAGAACTAGGAGTTCCAGCCTCACCGCAGTCTGGGCATTGTAATGGAAAGATTTAAATTTAATGTATCAAGTGCCGTCACCACAGGCAATTCTGAAGCTCAAAAACATAGCCAAATAATGAAAGATCGGTTCTTCCAGTTACAGTGGATGATGGTAGCACTTACCAGAGGATAGGGCATCACTAAATTTTACCAGGTCATGCCGCCATTCTGGTGAATTGGTTCTACTGGAGAATTGACCACTTTGAGTTATGAGTTGTACTTCCAATTATGTTTGTACGGATATATTTTTGTAAAATTTGTAGTTAATATGAATAAAAGTAATTGATCAACATTTTTTGAAGCCTCGGTTGATCTTAGAACTCTGGTTACCCCGAAAGAGTAAAGAAAGTTAGGCAAGACCCGAGAGATTATGGGTGGGATTCTCCGCCGACAGGATTCGCCGTTTTGCCGGCGCCCGGGGTTTCCCGACGGCGTGGGGCTGCCCCACGATGGGAAATCCCATTGACCGACCGGCGTAACGGAGAATCTCACTGGCGAGTCGGGGCAGAAATGTGGCGCGGCGGGACGGAGAATCCATCCCTATATTTCTTACATATCTGTACAATATGCAGATCCTCAATTTTTGAAGTAAATTAGAATTACTCTTTAACGACTATGAAGCAATTTGGAAAATATATATGTGTCATTGGAACTTATTCAAGGTGGCTCATTCCTGCTGGGTTACCAAAGAACTGACTGTTCTCAGCAATATTTCATTGTGACCACTTAAGGAGAAGGGGGTCGGGTCGGAGAGGGGGGGGCAGTCTGGGGGGGGGGGGGGGGGGGGGGGGGGGGGGGTGCGCGGCTCTGATCGGATGTCCGGCCTCACACTGGATGGGTGGGGTCATATTGGGTCTCACTGAAAGTAGGGGCTGGTGCAGAGAGAGCAGGGTGGTAGTGTCGGGGCCCTGATTGAAGGTCGTTAGCACAGTGGTTAACACTGTTGCTTCACAGCGCAAGGGACCAGAGTTTGATTCCCGGCTTGGGTCACGGTCTGTGCGGAGTTCTTCTCGTGTCTGTGTGGGTTTCCTCCGGGTGATCCGGTTTCCTCCCACAAGTCCCGAAAGACGTGCTTGTTAGGTGAATTGGACATTCTGAATTCTCCCTCAGTGTACCCGAACAGGCGCCGGAGTGTGGCGACAAGGGGATTTTCACAGTAACTTCATTGCAGTGTTAAGCCTACTTGTGACAATAAAGATTATTATTAAAGTTGGAAGGATGGTTTAATAAAGTATACCAGTATCCTAGGCTTCATTAATAGGGGCATAGAGTACAAGAGCAAGGAAGTTATGTTGAACTTGTTCAAGTCACTAGTTTGGTCTCAGTTTGAGTATTGCATCCAGTTCTGCACTTTAGAAAGGATGTGAAGGCAGCAGAGAGGATGCAGAAAAGATTCACGAAAATGTTTCTGGTGATGAGGAACTTCAATTGTGAAGACAGTTGTGAAGACAGATTGGAAAAATTAGGATGGTTTTCCTTAGAGGAAAGAAGGCCAAGAGGAGATTCGATAGGGTTATTCAAAATTATGTGGGGTCAGGACAGAGAAGCCAGGGAGAATGTATTCCCACACCTGAAATGATTTGAGAACAAGAGGTCACAGATTTAAAGTAATTAGTAAAAGAATCAAAAGTGATATGAGGAAAAGCTTTTTCACACAGCGAGTGGTTTAGGTCTGAAATGCACTGCCTGAGAGTGTGGTGGTCGCAGGCTCAATTAAAGCTTCAAAAAAGGAATTAGATTGTTCTCTGAAAAGGAACAATGTGTAGGGTTACAAGAAGAAGGTGGAGGAATGATGCTAGGTGGGCTGCTCATTCGGAGAGCCAGTGCAGCACGATGGGCAAATATGTTCCTTCTGCATTGACACCCTGGGCTAGTGGGCTTTCAATTCCAGCCTCACTTTACCCGGAGTCGCAACACAATTGAATTAACCAATTAATTAAAATGAGGGGTGAAAATGACCAGCATGAAAGATAAAAGTCTTTGTTTCAGATGGTTGTTTCTAGCACCTTTCTCCTCTTCAAACTTTGTTTTACTGTTTGAGGTTTTGACTGTAGGTTCATTCAGGTCTCTGTAGGTTCAGGAATACAGTACTCACAGCCTTTCTGGAGAGAGAGAGAGAGAGAGTGAGAGAGACAGACAGACAGAGAGAGATACAGAGAAGATGAAGAAGAGTGGGTCCTTCTTCTGAGTGCCAAGGAAGCAAACTGAGCTCCTTGGGTCTCCGAGAATCATTCCACTTGTGTAGAACTCAATCGCCACCTGTTACCAGGTAGAATATTGGATCCATGGCACTTTTGAGTAGTACAATAATGACAAATGGTTAGTTTTTGCTTCAAATTATCCTCTAACCCTTACCCCTGAAGATTATTCATGGTAAAATAGAGCTCCACAACCAGCAATCTTATGATAGTCCACCCAAGTTGCAAACTTCATGTAGGCAATTTTTCATGAAAGAGCATCATTGCCTGTCCTAGCCTGACATCCACACATGCACATTTCCTTCACAATCTCACCGTGTCTGAAGCATCAACATACATTGATTTATTCCTTCCTCTCTTGGAGACACTGACACATTGATTGATTGATATTTATTGTCACATGTACCGAAGTACAGTGAAAAGTATTTTTCTGCGGCCAAGGGAACGTACACAGTACGTACATATTGACAAACAAATAATCGACAGATTACATTTACATTGACAAATGGTACATCGACAAACAATGATTGGTTACAGTGCGGAACAAGGGCCAAACAAAGCAATACATGAGCAAGAGCAGCATAGGGCATTGTGAGTCGTGCTCTTACAGGGAACAGATCAGTCCGAGGAAGAGTCGTTGAGGAGTCTAGTAGCCGTGGGGAAGAAGCTGACCCTATGTCTGGATGTGCGGGTCTTCAGACTTCTGTATCTTCTATCTGATGGAAGGGTCTGGAAGAGGGTAAAGCCTGGGTGGGAGGGGTCTCTGACAATGCTATCTGTCTTCCTGAGGCAGTGGGATGTGTAGACAGAATCAATGGGAGGGTGGCAAGCATGTGTGATGCGTTGGGCTGAGTTTACCACACTCTGACGTTTTTTGTGGTTCCTTATGTAGTCTTGGGCTGACATCAATTAATTCAGCACTCAGAGGAATTCATGGTGCGTATGAGTCAATGCTATACAACGCATTTTCCACTGAGCCCCCAAGTCTTTCAAAGTCAATCCTCTCAGTGAAATGAAGTTGCCTCCGATAGCACTGAATAAATTGTTTCTATTTAAATCCTCTTACTGCATAATCTAATCCCCAGTTTGATCACATTTGTGATGAAAAACATGACAAAAGTAATTTGCCCTGGTGTTGTATTCAGCACAGAGACTGGAAGTTAGCTAGCATAATTTCCAGGTCTATCAGCAGCATTACTGACAGTCACGCCAACACAACATCTGGCGAGTGCTGCAGCGAAACCGAACCATTTAGCTTACAATGCTGCAGGGGATTACTGAGTCAAACCTAAAGAAAAAGGATTAGTTAGTAAATTAAATATACAAAGACTGTGAAAGAGCTCAAATCAACAAGGTAGAAAGAAATCCGATGTTGCTTTAAAGTGCCAAAACAGAGAATGTATTTTTGCTAAGTCCACCACATAAATGTGGTCCAGATATGGGAAAAAGATCGGGGATATTTAAAAGCATGTCACATTTGAAATGTGTGGGGAATCTCATTAATTCTGTCTATAAAAGAAAATAAATCCAGTCTCAGGTTTTTCCGGTTGCTTCAAATAAAGAAGTTAACCATATCAATTCAGTGACTTAGAGATGAATTCCACACAATACCAACCCATTGAAATACTAGACTTAAATCAATTTTGTCATTAGTCTTATATTATCCAAGTGATCCAGAACCTACATTTCTAAGCCTATTGACTATAAAAGCCAGATAATTACATTAATTTGAAAAATTCCTCCTGAAAGCATTAAATCTATCCATCGTTAGCAATTAACTTTTTCTTATTTGATAATGGGCACAGGCATCACTGTTTAGGCCAGTATTTATTGCCCATCTCTAATTGCCCGTCAGAAGGTGTTGGTGAGCTGCCATCTTGATCCGCTGCAGTTTAGTGCTGTTAGGGAGGGAGTTCCAGGATTTTCATCCAGCAACAGTGAAGGAACAGCAATGTTATAATGGTGTGTGGCTTGGAGAGGACCTTGCAGGTGGTCGTGTTCCTATGCATCTTCTGCCTTTGTGGTAAAGATCACGGGTTTGAAAGGGGCTGTCGAAGGACCCTTGGTGCTTTGCTGTAGTGCATCTTGTCGATGGTACACACTGCTGACACTGTGCGACGGTGGTGGAGGGAGTGAATGTTTATTGTGGTGTCAATCAAGTGGGTTGCTTTGCCTTGGATGGTGCTGAGCTTGTTGAGTGTTGTTGGAGCTGCATTCATCTAGGCAAGGGGAGAGCATTCCATCACACTCCTGACTTGTGCTTTGTAGATGGTGAAAAGGGTTTGGGGAGTCAGGATATGATTTATGCATCACAGAATTCCCAGCCTCTGACCTGCACTTGTAGCCACATTATTTATATGGCTGGTCCAGTTCAGTTTCTGGTCAATGGTAACCCCCCAGGATGTTGAGGGTGGATGCTGAGAGTTTAGTTTCATTGCAATATTGAAACCAGATGGATTTTGACAAACGTGTCCACACAGCAGCAAAGTTCAGATGGCAGACACAATCTAGAGTACCAGGTTATTTACATCAGAACAGAACTGTGCAGGTATATTACTTTAAGTAGGGCAATGACTGAAGTAGCTTTGACTGTACAACCACAAAAGTTGATAAACATCACCTGCCAGCACACTGGTGAAACCAACACCAGGGTGCAAAGAGATCTACCAGCCAGGCAGAACAGCTACATCCCAAAGGTGGATCTAAGGAGCACGAGTGTGTTTTTAAATAACTGTTCGACGAAATCTCCAACAACAAACATTCAAATTTACAAACTCAAATAATTTAGGCACAATTGCTGACATCCATAAGAAGCTTTAAACATTTTATATTTGTCGATGAGAATGATGGGGTTGTAATGGCGGGTTACATTTGTCCTGCTTTTTGTGGGCAGGACATGGTCAGTTTTGCACATTGCTGGGGTTGTCAGTGTTGTAACTGCACTGGAACAGCTTGGCGAGGGCACAGCAGGTCCCAAAGCACAAATCTTAAATACTATTGCCAGAATATTGTCAGGTATGCCTGGTGCTGCTCCTGGCATGTCCTTGCATTCTTCATTGAACCAGCATTGATCCCCAGACTTGATAGTAATGGTTTCACGGTCACCATTAGACTAAAGTTTAATTCCAAATATATTAATTTGAGCTTACATTCCACCAGCTGCTACAGTGAGATTTGAACCCATGTCCACAAAGCATTAGCCTTGATTATTCGTCTACTAGCATTACCACTATGCTACTACCTCCACAGCGTTGGAACTCACTACAATGAATTTTGTTATTCTCACAGGCTTGCTCCTTTTCCTGTGGCCTACTTTAATTCAAAGTTGAAGGGGCAACACGGCGTCACAGTGATTAGCACTGCTGCCTCACGGTGCCGGGGTCCCAGGTTCGATCCCGGCTCTGGGTCACTGTCCATGTGGAGTTTGCACATTCTCCCCGTGTTTGCGTGGGTTTCTCCCCCACAACCCAAAGATGTGCAGGCTAGGTGGATTGGCCACGCTAAATTGCTCCTTAATTGGAAAAAATGAATTGGGTACTCTAAATTTTTTTTTTAATTCAAAGTTGAAAACATCACCTAGATCTGGGCTGCTAGGCAGGAGGACAAACTTTGGGCATGACCTAACCAAATTGGAACAGAGAACCGTGATGAGTGCATTTAGCCGGGTGTTTCCCGGAACTCGCAGCGCGGAGTAACACCGCACCATCTATCGGAACTCTGTTTCAATTCTGGCACTTGGCCCTGTTTCCTGCACTGAGGAGCTCTGCTCGCTGGATTGAGATGCCATTTAAAAATGGTATTCTGTTCTCGCGACCATCCGACCAGAAGCCCAAACCCCCAACTCACTTATAAGGGGGTCCTCAGGCCTGATGCCCAATGCAGTAAAATTGCCAGCTTGGCAATGTCACCTGGACACCATGGCAGTGCCAGGCTAGCACCCAGAGGATTTATGATCCCTGGAGGACCCCCATAAATGCCATTCCATCTGGACCAGCACTGCACGGCACTCGCCCGAGGCCTCCTAAGCGATGAGGTTAGATCCCAATGCCTCGGGTAGGTCAAAGGTGTGTATGTTAGAGTGAGTCGAGCTGTTTCGCTCTCATACGCAGATTTGCAAAATAGTGATCTCGCCCACAATGGGATCCCATTAGATCCCGTGGTGCGTGGTGAGCCGGGTAGATCCCAGAAGAGGAATCTCTCGGCATCTACCGGTCGCGCTGCCTTTCGGGCGCAATGCGGCCGGTAGATCACGCCCTTAACAAGCTCCGGCTCCATCCTATTTTTAGCAATCACTCGTCTTGACAGAGATGAGGAGAAATTTCTTCAGCCAGAGAGTGGTGGGTCTGTGGAATTCATTGCCACAGAGGCCGGTGGAGGCCGGGACGTTGAGTGTCTTTAAGACAGAAGTTGATTTCTCGAGGAATTAAGGGCTATGGCGAGAGAGCGGGTAAATGGAGTTGAAATCAGCCATGATTGAATGGCGGAGTGGACTCGATGGGCCGAATGGCCTTGCTTCCGCTCCTATGTCTTATGGTCTTATGGTCTCCAATCCCAGTCCCGGGGGGGCCTACAAAATCAAGACCACTGTGTCTAAACCAGGAAGTATAAATTAGAAGATTTAGTTTAATGTAAAATCATGCATAGAAAATGAAGTACAAAAAAGGAAAAGAAAGGTGGGATTAAGAGAGACTGATTTTAAAAAAAGAGCCTAAAAAGGTAAAATATATTTTACACTGATGTTTTTAAAAACACAAACAATTATATTTTACATTGATGTTTTTAAAAACGCAAACAATAATTAAATTCTGAAGGAATAAAGCACCATAATTATAAAATTAAACATTTCGGGCCAGAGAGGTTGTTCGGTAATAACTTATCATGCCATTAAAAATTTACATACACTTGGATGCACCAGCCTTGACTTTGTCTGGCGTACTTAGTGGATACCTACTGCAATTCACGCTCTTGAACGCTGATTCCCTCAGTGAGGTACCAGTGTAGCAAGGTTTGCAGAGAGCAACCTCTGGATTTCCATCTTTAACTGCACTTATGCAGATATCAGTGGCGGGATTCTCTGACCCCGCGCTGGGGCGGAGAATTGCTGGGGGAGGGGGGCTGTGCGAATCGCGCCACGCTGCCCCGATGCAATTCTCCGCACTGCCGGGCGGCGCATGCGGGGGAGCATCAGCGGCCGCTCACGGCATCCCCGCGCATGCGCAGTGGAGGGGGTCTCTTCCGCCTCCGCCATAGGGAGACGGTGGGGAAGGCGGAAGGAAAAGAGTGCCCCCACGGCACAGGCCCGCCCGCGGATCAGTGGACCAGGCCACCGTGGGGGCACCCCCCGGGGCCAGATCGCCCCGCGGCCCCCCCAGGACCCTGGAGCCCGCCCGCGCCGCCTTGTCCCGCCGGTAAGAGAGGTGGTTTAATCCACGCCGGTGGGACAGGCATTCTAGCAGCGGGACTTCGGCCCATCCGGGCCGGAGAATCGCCGGGGGGGGGGGGGGGGGGGGTGGGCGCCAACCAGCGCGGCGCGATTCCCGCCCCCGCCGAATCGCCGGAGACGGCAACCGGCAGGTTTCCTGCCAGCCCCCGGCGATTCTCCGACCCGGCCGGGGGGGGGGGGGGGGGGGGGGGGGGAGAGAATCTCGCCCCAGGAATGGGAACTATGGCTTCTAATCCCTATTTCTAGACCAGTTGGGTGTGCGGACGTCAGTTACAGGACTAATATAACTGGACTAAGATCAGTTTACTCAATATAAAACCTGGGGCTTCCCTCATCTTTATGATTTAGCCAGATAAACTATCGGGAAAACTTGTAAACTGAGCGTTACTTTTTTGAAAATAAATTTTGAGTACCCAATTATTATTTTTTTTCCAATTAAGGGGCAATTTAGCATGGCCAATCCACCTAACCTGCACATCTTTCGGTTTGTGGGGGTGAAACCCACGCAGACATGGGGAGAATGTGCAAACTCCTCACGGACAGTGACCCAGGGCCGGATTCGAACCCGGGTCCTCAGCGCCATAGTCCCAGTGCTATCCACTGCGCCACCATGCTGCCCAACTGAGCTTTACTAACAGAAAGGACTTAAGACATAGCTCCGGGTTCCCAGGTTCGATTCCCGGGTTGGGTCACTGTCTGTGCGGAGTCTGCACGTTCACCCCGTGTCTGCGTGGGTTTCCTTTGCGTGTTCCGGTTCCTCCCACAAGTCCCGAAAGATGTGCTGTTAGATAATTTGGACATTCTGAATTCTCTCGCGGTGTACCCGAACAGGTGCCGGAATGTGGCGACTAGGGGCTTTTCACAGTAACATGATTGCAGTGTGAATGTAAGCCTACTTGTACCGTATTCTTCATATTTTTCAACCAAATTGTTAAATTGGTATACAAGTTGGTACACAAGATTACCAAAGGTGTTCCTTTAAAATTATTTGGTGGAAGATCTTTGAGTCACATTTGTTGGCAGTGCATCTGAAATCAGGTTTATTCATAACTGACTTTAACTTGAAATGCTTCTTGAAATAAAATCTGTGTCACTTACATCACATTAAAGTTTTGGTATTATAAATAACCATAAATTAGAAAAAAATCCGTTGTGCATGTTGGGCACAAAGTACAGATCCTAAACCGGTGGCCATGGGTTAAGAGTTCTGGAGCTGCCCGTATCTCAGACCTATGTGGCTTCACTGAGAACAGGTCTGATCAGTTTGCAGTTAAGACCACAAGAGGGAGTAAGATAATAACTTGGGAACAAATGGAATTCTTGAGGCTCTGCCGCCAGCTGTCTGGTTAAAGGTTACTCCCCCACCCGGCAATGTGGAGAGAACAAATTCATACAAAAGGATTCCACATTTGATTTCTGGTCACTGTCAGACTGTCGGATCACAATCTTGCAAAGTTTTAGGCACCATAATTCCTGCCCGAGAAGGATATAAAATCAGGAATTAAATGATCAATAAACTACAGACATTGTATTTTTAATGAGCAACCAGCATATTGAATTTGCTGACTTTGCGTTTCCACTCGTAAAACAACCTTTACCCTGTTAGACTTTGGCTATAAACTGTTATTGCAAGTGCATTGGCACCTCATTATTACATTGGCATCGGATCATTGGGACATGATACTTATTAACAAGAAGTTACATGAATGAACAGACTGGTGATTATTTTATCTGCACACTTGCCTGAAAGGGTTCTGCTAATCTCCAAGCCTCTTTTTTTTGCCATTTGACTGAACAATAGTTACAAATGATCATCTTCAAACATCTGTGCTCAAAAAGATTACTGTACACTTGAAAATACCTGGAAACATCTGCAATGATTCCTATCATTAAATGCTACTTGTCACAGCTTTCCAACTGGTTCAACACACTTACTGAGCAGCTGTGCTGTACAAGCCAAAGTCCCAGAGGCAAATGCCTGGTCTGTCATAAATGAGATAATCTTAGGTTATTGGGCACAGGAAGGATCCCGAAAATCGATCTCAAGGGCTTTGGGTTAAAAAGGGAAAATCACCCAGGATTTCCACCTCTATCCACTGTTCACCAGTGGAGGTATGAGCGTAGACATCAGGTGAAGACATAATCCAACTTGACTGTGTTGCTCCCCAAGGTTAAATAGACTGCTAATGTTCACTTTCAAGCCTTGCAAGTTAATGTTTTGTGGGTGAGATCCTGGTGATAACATACCTATAGAATCATATCTCAGCAGACAGTCAGCACTCCAATGAAATGAGAGAAGATGGGCAAGGATAGGGAGAAATTAAAAAAGAAAAAGGCCAGCATTACTTGTTTGAAATTAGTATTTTCTGTGACTTATTTTTTTAATCCCTTTATGGTCTTTCATGTTTCCTGACATTCTTACAGTCTGTTGGCCCATCCTCTTTACTGCATTTATCAACTGATTTTATTCCCTATTCACTTTATGCCCCCTCTCCAAACGGTTCCCTGAGCTGAATCCAACAACTGGGATATCTACAGGCCCTTAGTGAGGAATTGAACAAACGAATGTGATATAAAATAGTTAGTTCAAATATTAGTTACAGTAATGTAGATAGTAGTGAGTTCACAAAGGACCAGTCGGTCTCTCTCTACACCTCCATCTGACATCAGGACGACTTGAGGGCTCTCCATTTCTCAAAATGAACAGAGGCGCAACCAGCTCCCATCTGCCAACACACACGTTCGCCTGACAAGTTGTTCTCAGATTGAATGACTTCGCTTTCAGCTCCACAGTTCTGCCAAACAACTATGGATACTGGCATGCTTCCTAGCTCTGCCTGGCATTTTGTAGGATATAGGTCACCTGCCTTGCATCTCTTCCTCTGGTATGTTCTTGATTAATAAGGGGATCAGAGGTTATGGGGAGAAGGCAGGAGAATGGAGATGAGAAACATATCAGCCATGATTGAATGGTGGAGCAGACTCGACGGGCCGATTAGCCTAATTCTGCTCATCAGTCTTACATTGATGACTGTACCAGCTTCTGACCTGAATTGGATCATTTCAACAACTCTGCTTTCAACTTCCACACTACCCTCTCTCCCCTTCCATTCCTTGATTCTCTGTTTCCATTTCTGGGGATAGGCTGTTGACCAATATCCTCTATAAGCGCACTGACTCCCAAAACTACCTGCGACTACATTTCCTCACACCAAACTCCCTGTAAGAATTCGATTCCAACCTGCACGCTTCTCTGTCACATCTTGTTATAACCTGCCTGCTTAACACTGGCTGGGGTCTAATGGCAATCCCACAATCCTTTGTGAGTATGAACTTCCCCAATGAGGGGGGCGGAGAAATCATTAGCAGATTCCCTGCATAAATAAAGCCGGCCAGTTTGGAACCGGCTAGAGGAGAGTGAACAGCAAGGGAATTGCTGCTGCTGCTGTTGTATATATATGTTATTGTAAATAAATGTTATTTAGAACATAGAACATAGAATGATACAGCGCAGTACAGGCCCTTCGGTCCACAATGTTGCACCAAAACAAAAGCCATCTAACCTACACTATGCCATTATCATCCATATGTTTATCCAATAAACCTTTAAATGCCCTCAATGTTGGCGAGTTCACTACTGTAGCAGGTAGGGCATTCCACGGCCTCACTGCTCTTTGCGTAAAGAACCTACCTCTGACCTCTGTCCTATATCTATTACCCCTCAGTTTAAAGCTATGTCCCCTCGTGCCAGCCATTTCCATCCGCGGGAGAAGGCTCTCACTGTCCACCCTATCTAACCCCCTGATCATTTTGTATGCCTCTATTAAGTCTCCTCTTAACCTTCTTCTCTCCAACGAAAACAACCTCAAGTCCATCAGCCTTTCCTCATAAGATTTTCCCTCCATACCAGGCAACATCCTGGTAAATCTCCTCTGCACCCGCTCCAAAGCCTCCACGTCCTTCCTATAATGCGGTGACCAGAACTGTACGCAATACTCCAAATGCGGCCGTACCAGAGTTCTGTACAGCTGCAACATGACCTCCTGACTCCGGAACTCAATCCCTCTACCAATAAAGGCCAACACTCCATAGGCCTTCTTCACAACCCTATCAACCTGGGTGGCAACTTTCAGGGATCTATGTACATGGACACCTAGATCCCTCTGCTCATCCACACTTCCAAGAACTTACCATTAGCCAAATATTCCGCATTCCTGTTATTCCTTCCAAAGTGAATCACCTCGCACTTCTCTACATTAAACTCCATTTGCCACCTCTCAGCCCAGCTCTGCAGCTTATCTATATCCCTCTGTAACCTGCTACATCCTTCCACACTATCGACAACACCACCGACTTTAGTATTGTCTGCAAATTTACTCACCCACCCTTCTGCGCCTTCCTCTAGGTCATTGATAAAAATGACAAACAGCAACGGCCCCAGAACAGATCCTTGTGGTACTCCACTTGTAACTAAACTCCATTCTGAACATTTCCCATCAACCACCACCCTCTGTCTTCTTTCAGCTAGCCAATTTCTGATCCACATCTCTAAATCACCCTCAATCCCCAGCCTCCGTATTTTCTGCAATAGCCTACCGTGGGGAACCTTATCAAACGCTTTGCTGAAATCCATATACACCACATCAACTGCTCTACCCTTGTCTACCTGTTCAGTCACCTTCTCAAAGAACTCGATAAGGTTTGTGAGGCATGACCTACCCTTCACAAAGCCATGCTGACTATCCCTGATCATATTATTCCTATCTAGATGATTATAAATCTTGTCTCTTATAATCCCCTCCAAGACTTTACCCACTACAGACGTGAGGCTCACCGGTCTATAGTTGCCGGGGTTGTCTCTGCTCCCCTTTTTGAACAAAGGGACCACATTTGCTATCCTCCAGTCCTCTGGCACTATTCCTGTAGCCAATGATGACATAAAAATCAAAGCCAAAGGTCCAGCAATCTCTTCCCTGGCCTCCCAGAGAGTCCTAGGATAAATTCCATCAGGACCCGGGGACATATCTATTTTCAGCCTGTCCAGAATTGCCAACACCTCTTCCCTACGTACCTCAATGCCATCTATTTTTTAGCCTGGGTCTCAGCATTCTCCTCCACAACATTTCCTCTTTATGGACCACACCAGCACATCAGACTTGTATGTCTGATGTATTGGCTTTATGGGTCATCGAATGTGTACACTTTGCAACTCATTGTGGGGCTCGGGGGACTAGTGATTTGTTGCTGGACACTTGGTGGCACCCTAAAATGCAGGGGCTGGTCCAGAGTATCAGTAATCGGTGTTTGATTAGTCAGCAATATAACACCGGCAAAGGTATCCCTTGTGGTATGGGGCAAACCCCGTTGCCCAGTGGTCCCTTTGAGACGCTCTAAATGGATTACATTGAGTTGGAAAGGTGTCAATGTTATAAATATGTTTTGGTCATTGTGGATGATAATAAAGCTGCTACTGTGGTTAAAGTTCTGATGCGAGAAATCATTCCCCGGTACGGCATACCAGCTCAGTTAAGTTCTGATAACGGGCCTCATTTTCTTGGACAGATTAACCTGCCTCCCTTCCCCAGCGCTGTTTTACAGGTGTGGAGCATGATGGGGTGGCTACGCACCGCCTGTGTAATCTTCGGCCTCACCTCGCCTGGAGTGACATCGGCGACGGAAATGGAAAAGGGAAATATCATCTACATCTGTAACCTCAACCAAACTACAAGGACATTTCACTTATGCAGAGGTGACATCCCCATATGTGAGGACATGGTAACGACTCATGGAAGGTCATCCGTTAACCAATGCAGGACTATGAAGCAATTGCACTGGTCCCGGCAATGGGAAGGGAACATTGCATGGACATTGCCTTGTTTTTGGAGTACATGTAAATTTGATTTTGCATGTGTTAAGATTGGTGCCATAAAAGTAAAATCAGACCGTGAGGAGTGGGTAGGAAGAGGTTGTGAGAGAGGGGGACTAGAGAGAGGACGGAGCGTGTGAGAAGGGGAGTACAACTAGAACGTAGGTTATCAGGAGATATTCGTAATTCATTTAGGACTGAGGGAAACCTGGGTAAAATGCAGGGTGCACTGGAACAGATAGACGCCCCTAAAATCTTGGCTATTAGGATCCATGAGGGTGCAGCGGATGACGGGGGGGCTGCAATAGGAATTGGAAATGCAGCGACGAATCTTCTTAGGTGAGGGGCCGTAGCTACAGGTTGGACAGATAGGTTATCATGAAATGATAAAAGGAGGGAATGAGGAATTGAACAAACGAATGTGATATAAAATAGTTAGTTCAAATATTAGTTACAGTAATATAGATAGTAGTGAATTCACAAAGGACAAAGGAATTCAGAAAGCATGGCAAGGAGGATGGGAAAAAGGATGCTGGGTAACAAGAGGCCCAGGGTTAAGGAATGCGGAGTGAGCCAATCAGGATATATGGCCAGGTCAGGAGGTGTATAGGATGACCTATGGGAATCTTGTATGTGAAACTTGATGCTATTTGAATGTATTTGCAGAGATTTCTTTGTCACCGACCTCACTCGGTTCTAGGGTTCCAGGAGACAGCTTGTGTGTTCTGTATCCCCTGTGGAGCGAGTCAGCCTTGCGAGTTGGTTAAAATAAATAATACTATACCTACAAATCCATCTCGAGTTTTATTGAGGCCAGACTGACGGGTAAAGAATTCAATATTGTCATTAGCAGTGGTTATAGTTTCAGGCAAATGTTCACATTTTGATTGATGCTTTGCATCAGCATTACAAGTTATATAAGAGCAAGAGTAAGCTACTTGTTCCTCAAGCCTCTTCCACCATTCATTGACATCAGAGTTGATCTATGATCTAACACCCCTTTGCCCTATGTCCCTTATACCTGAGTTAACAAAAATCAATCTTGGTTTTAAAGTTAACAATTGATCGGTTGTCATTTGTAGAAGAAAGTTCAGAACTTGTACCTTGCGCGGTAGCACAGTGATTAGCACTGTTGCTTCACAGTGCCAGGGATCCGGGTTTGATTCCCGGCTTGGGTCACTGTCTGTCGGAGTCTGTATGTTTTCCCCGTGTCTGCGTGGGTTTCCTCCGGGTGCTCTGGTTTCCTCCCACAAGACCCAAAAGATGTGCTTGTTAGGTGAATTGGACATTCTAAATTCTCGCTTCGGTTACCTGAACAGGCGCCGGAATGTGGCGACTAGGGGATTTTCACAGTAACTCCATTGCGGTGTTAATGTAAGCCTACTTGTGACACCAATAACAATTATTATTGTAAAAAAGTATTTCTTAATTTCAATTTTGAAAGGCCTAGCTTTAAATTTTAGATTATACCCATCGTCCTAGGCACCGCAGCTATCTGAAATAATTTCTTCCTATTTATCCTATCTGTTTGTTATCCTGATTGTCTTGAAAAGTTCACTCAAATCGCAAAGTGCTGTATCTGAAAGCATGCATCATTTGCAACAAATTAGATGAA